>NW_022437054.1:3471618-3510393 GCF_009761245.1 Sapajus apella
AAGAAAGAGAGAAAGAAAGAAAGAAAGAAAGAAAGAAAGAAAGAGAGAGAGAGAGAGAGAGAGAGAGAAAGAAAGAAAGAAAGAAAGAAAGAAAGAAAGAAAGAAAGAAAGAAAGAAAGAAGAAAGAAAAGAAAGAAAGACAGACATTGACTCATTTGGATAAAACACCAGTGGTTTGATGAACAGCATGAGGCATCCCCAGAAACATCAATTACTCATGGAACCGATACCAAAGAGCAAGGGTGGATTGGTTACACCCACCAACCTGTAACACACATGCAAGCCTCACAAACAGATGGAAAATGATTTGTTCACACCACAGTGAGCTGCACTATGCCAGTGCACGCCTTGTTCCAAAGCTGATGTTTTTCTCTGGTCTTTCTGCCAAGAAAGTGGAGCAGCCTAAGACAGGCCTCTCCCAATGCCAGCTCATGCTCAGCCCCAGCCAGCAGCAGCTGGGGACACACATGGTTCCCGCCCTGCAGTGCTCTGCCTGCGGCGAGGTGGGGGAGCTGGGAAGTGCGGAATCTCAGGCTGCCAACTCCAGTACTGTCTCCACCAGGTGACGGCTCATGAAAGCCAAGCGACCTACAGGCTTTTCTGCTTTATCTCCAGCTGTTTCTCATGCTTCTCAAACTAGCTGCAGCTGAAGTACTGGCCTCGTGCTAAGTTTAATGTTCAGTCTGATAATGGGTCCATAACAAACCTCCTGGATCCCATATTTCATCTCCCTCCAACCGTGACAGAATTCACTCTAGTGTACGATTGTCCTGACAACTTCAGTTTAATTTCAGTACCAGTCCAATAGATGATGCAGGAAAAAAAAGATTTTGTTTTGAAAATCTTTAAATGAGAAAGAACACTCTTTTTCTCACCATCTTCCAGGAGACTGTTTCTCCATATTGCTTTTGTGAAAGGTGTTGTTTCCTGTAGCTGTACCTGACCCACCATGTGACAGACTGGCAAGGCCTGAATCTTTGCTCCTTTGGCTTCCTGGGATCTGCTAGAATTTAAAACTGGAGTCTTGAAATAAAGCTGGGGTCTTAGATTTCCAAGTGTTTTATTCCCTAAGGTTTTCATACAAAGCTAGCACTAATTTGGCGGCTTAAACAACAGAAGTTTATTCTCTCACAGTTCTGGAGTCTGAGTCTGAACTCCAGGTGCCAGCAGGGCCACGCTCCTTCCGCAGGCTAGGGAAGAATGCTGCCCTGTCTCTTCCTCCTTCTGGTGGCCCCAGGCCTTGCTTGGCTTGTAGACACATCACTCCAACCCCTGCCTCCATCGCTACATGGCTTTCTCCTCTGTGCCTTCTCCTTTTCTATCTATCTCTTAGAAGGATATTCACCACTGATTTTAGGGACCACCCTCATCCAGCATTATCTCATCTTAGGAGCGTTACCATCATTATATTTGCAAAGCACCTATTCCAAATAAGGCCATATTCTGAGTATCTTGGTAGACTTTTTTTTTTTTTCCGCAGGAGACGGAGATACCATTCAAACAACTGCAATCCTTTACAGCAACATGACCATGGATAAATTACACATTTATAAGTGCTGAGGTTTCTTACTAAAAAATATAAGAATGTGAAATTAAATATTTCAAAAATCAAGAAAACAGATACATAGAAAACCATAATTCAGACTAAAGAAATGTCAGTATTTATCATATTTATTACATTTTTTTCACTTTTTAAAAAATGAGATGTTATAGATGTAACAACTCTCCATCTCATTTTCTGCCTACTCTCCAAATAGAGTCACTATTCCTGCAGTATGCTTGCATTCCTAGCAATTTGCTTTTATTAATTATTATTTTAGTATTGTATACATGATGACGCAAGTAAATCTAGTTTATTTCTTTTAATTGCTACATCAGAGACTTTAGAATTGAAATCGACCTTTCTGAGCCTTTCATAATATTCTTGCCCTAGCCACCCCATGACATTATGATAACCAAAGGAAATGATTGTGTGACTGATCCACATACACTACATAGTTTACCTTATTATAAGATAGGATATTTCTTCTTTCTCCTAAAATAGCCACCTTCTTTGTTGATGTGCTGCAATTCAGTATGCCTATTGCTACTTTTTCTAAATCATGATTATTTTATTTTAGTAAATTGTATCATACTTTCTTTACTAGCAGAGTAGATATAAATAGCCTTTATTAACAGCTCTTACATTAATATTGGCATGGCCTTATTTTAATTTAATATGCTACAGAAACTTAGGTAACCCATTCTATCATCATATCCAGCTGGCAAAACCAAAAATGTTTCTAATCTTTGATTCTCTTTTACTGAACCATAGATGGTGGCACAAGCAAATGGCCTTTGTGATGCTCTATCCAACCACAAGTGGCATTTTAGCAAAGCTTCTTCATCTGGTCTCATGATATATCAGAACCAATAAAAGGCAGCCAAGCCCTTTAAAAAATAACCTCATTGTTCAGGATTTCAAAGTGGCATATTCTATGGATGCTAGTTTACATACAACATTAATTTCATTTAAACCAGAAATGCTTGGTGTATTTTACCATGATCTTTAAGACTTCTACTACTATCTTGGTCTTCTGTTGATAAATAATAAATGTACTATGCTGCAGCCACTGTTTAATATATAGAACCTTGCCAATGTTTAGGTTACTAAATATAAATGTGTAAAACTAAATGAGATTATATGAATTAGGATAAAATAGAGCCAAGGAAGAGAGTGGAGGTTGGGGTGGAGTATGAAAAGAGTGGAATAGAGAGAATTTCACCAGAAACACAAAGTCTAAAAATACCATTTCCACTGAGCCCAAAAAATAATTCTAAGTTTCCTGGTAGCAAAAGCAAAAAGGGAATGCCCTGTATCGTTAGAGGCAACTGTTGAATGACAGCCTAATAGTCCTTGACAAGATAAACTTTTCCTTTCTTGGCATGTAAATGCCCAATAAATATGTCTTGAATACATAAGAAGCAACTTGTGGTGTGAACTTAGAATCCCCTGTGCTTTCAGTAACAACAACAAAAAATTGTTCATCTTTATTTTTTATATCGACCTTTAATAAAAGGTAAGAATTGTTGAATAGTTTTGTAAAGGTTACAAAGGAATAAAGCCTAAGGGAACAACTCCAAGTAAGTGACTTTCTAACACTCTAATTGATATAGTGCTAGAGGTTTTGGAACTTAAAAGAATGAAGAATTAACATGTCACATACTTTTCTCTTGAATCTTCTTCTTCTTAGTTGGATTTTTAGCAAAGAATAAGAAGCAGAAAGGTGACTGGAGTATAAGTATTTAGTGTTATTGATCAAAATAAAAACCAAAGCTTGGAATGTCAGGGGTGTAGATGACAAACGGCTGTCAATCAAGAAGAATGGCTTGCAGTGTAACCAAGTTTTACAGGTTTGTGCAGCAAAATCTCCAGTAGGAAGAGGCCTTACTTCCCCCAAAGAAAAAAATGTAGATCTGCTCAATTACACAAAAAGGCCAGATCCTTGAAACCCCAAAATTGTGTGTTAGAGATATCGAATGAGAGTCAATGACAGAGAGGCTTAGAGATGATAGTTATTAATTGTTTTTTTCTACTCAAATTAACTTTGATTTTTGGAGAGAACTGCATGGAGAGAAATATACTGAGTAGATTAACTCCCACATAATTAAATGAACGTGTTTGTTGAATATGTTGTTTAATGTTACCCATTTGGAAAACACTGAAAAGTTTCTGCCAGTATCAACCATTTTGGTTTGAGCATTAATTTGTTTGTAACTGTTCCCAATGAGGAGAATTGGTAAATATGTTTGATTATTCTGTGAAATTAGGCCTGAAATGTGATGCTAAAATCAAGCCATCAGCAAAGAACAGAGAGCCATTTTAATTCATGTCCTTTTAACTTGATGTTAATTTACTCATTTATTAACAAAGATTTATTTCATGGCTAGTATGTGCCAAGGACGCTGATCAGCCCTGAGGATAAATACAAGATGGGAAAGATATAATGTCTGCTCTCAGGAAGGGTTCAGGTGATAGAAATATAAATGTCAACACTACATTTGAAAAAGAGAATACACCGGCCTAAGGACACCTTATCTAATCTGAGACTAGAAATGATTGGTCAGAAAAAGTATCCTTGGGGGATAATTCACCAGAAAAAGAGAGTGGAATCTAAGAAAAAAAACAATAGATTATGAGAAAGAGCACGGTTTAGAAGACATATAAGTAGTCTCCATTAGAATTCACTGTCAAGGGCAGCTATTTCTATTTTGAGGTAGAATACATACTATTTCTGCAACCTCAAAAACCCAAGTAGAATGTTTGGTTTCAGATTGTACCAAGTTGGTGATGTTCCCAGGTGAATGAAAGAAAAAACACAAAAACTCTCTGAAATCCAGGCCTAAAAACTTTCATAGAAAACAATCTCAATAATCATATATTGACAAAAAAATCATAAAGCAAATTAGGAAAAACAGTCAATATAAGTGAAAGCCAGCAGGAACAACATAAAAATGGAATCTGCCAGTATTAGAATTATGAAATATAAATACAAAGTATATTTTAAAATATATAAGAATAACTGTAAAACTAATCAAGGAATTACATGACATTAAAATAATCAGATAGATTCAAAACAAACATAGCTAGCCGGAAAAAAATAATGTCACAATTAAAATATAAAATTCAAATGTACCATGTCTAATTCATAACTTAGATAGGGCTAAAGAGAGAAATAGTGAAGTGAAAAAAATTATTTTGAAGAAGCTCCACAGAAAGTAATCAAAAAAGTATAAAATATAAAAAAGAAATTTTTATAGACATGTAAGACAGAGTGAAAATATTGATATATACCTAATCAGAGTTCTAGAAAAGAAAATGGAAAATAGAAAATAAAATATTTAAAGAGTTATCACTTAAGAATTTTGGAACATAAACAATAGCAACAAACAGGAAGAAAGAGAAAAAAATAACAAAGGAAGGAATAAAGGAAAGAAGGAAGGAAGGAAGGGAGGAAGGGAGGGAGGGAGGGAGGGAGGGAAGGAGGAAAGGAGGGAGGGAGGGAGGAAGTCAGGCATCACAATACAAAAAAAAAAAAAGAGAGAGAGAGAATGACTTGTAAAAATCCCTACTGAGAGACATTGTAATGAAATTACAAAGCACCATAGACAAAAGAGAACATCTTTAAATCATCAGAAACAAAAATAAATTATCTGAAATGACTGGTTGTTAGACTAACAGAAAACTTCTCAAAAGTAACAATGTAAATCAAATGACAATGAGATAATATCTTTAACATACTGAAAGAAAATAACTACCAACATCAAATCATGTAATCATAAAAACTGTATTTTAAGAAAACAGACAAAATAAATATTGTTGGCAGGGGAAAAATGGTTTAGTATAAATTACTACTAAATAATCTATTATGATTATATTTCCAAATGGAGGAAAATAAGCACCGAAGCTTGGTCTAAAATAAAAAAGAAACATCGTGCAGTTAAAATGTTAAATATATGATTTAACACATATAACTTAACATTGGGTGTATATAATTAAAACTTGGTCTAATTTGGATTTTTTTAAGTGAGATCATAAATTCTAGATAAAAATAGCATACAAATCAAAAGTGATATAATTTAAGGCATTATAAAGTAGTTGGTCTAGAATGTACCACTTATCATTATATTTTGTTAACTATAAATGATGAGGCTGCTAACATGTAAAACTTTGAAAAAATATAAATAGAAGACATAAGTCAATGGAATGAGTGTTTAAAAAACAAAATTTTATAAATAATACATAGAACAAATATACAAGGAAAAACATAGTGAAAGCAGGTCAAATTTAAAGTACAAAGTGAAGTTATTAAAAATTAATTCCTTATTTTATCTTTGCATGTTATATCAATGTATCAAAATATTAAATGTACCCTGGAAATATGTAAATTTATTATGTGTTAATAAAAAATAAAAATTAATTCACATGTGACAATAATTAGAAAAAAATTAACATTCTCTAGGGACTAAATTCCCCAGGAAAGAGATAAATGTAAACATCATAAACATAAAATAAATCATTACATGCTAGAGAACACATTTAAAATATTGGTACAGGTATTTCTCAGAAATATTGTGGGTTTGGCATCAGACCACTGCCATAAAGTGAATATCACAGTAAAGAGAGTCATATAATATTTTTGGTTTTCCAGTGCATATAAAAGTTACATTTACACTGTATGGTAATCTATTATATCTAAAAACAGTGTACATAACTTCATTTAAAAATACTTCCTTGTGAAAATGCTAATGATCTTCAGTGAGTCCTAATCTTTTGGCTGGTGGAAGGTCTTGCACTGATGTTAATGGCTGGGTGGTGGCTGCTGGAGGGTGGGGTCTCTGTAGAAATTGTTGCTTTTTTTTTTTTTTTTGGAGACGGAGTTTCACTCTTGTTGCCCAGGCTGAGTGCAATGGCTCGATATTGGCTCACCACAACCTCCACCTCTCGGGTTCAAGCGATTCCCCTGCTTCAGCCTCCTGAGTAGCTGGGATTACAAGCATGTGCCACCACCCCCTGCTAATTTTGTATTTTTGTAGAGTCAGGGTTTCTTTATGTTGATCAGACTGAGCCTCAGGTGATCCACCTGCCTCAACCGCTCAAAGTGCTGTAATTACAGGCATGAGCCACTGCACCCAGCCAGGAATTTCTTAAAATGAGACAACAATGAAGTTTGTCACATTGATGGACTCTTTTTTTTATAAAAGATTTTTCAGTAGTAAGTGATGCTATATGATGGCATTTTAATTACAGCAGAACTTCTTTCAAAATGGGAATCAATCCTCTCAACCCCTCCAGCTGCTTTATTAACTAAGAATGTGTAATATTTTAAATCCTTTGTTGTCATTTCACTAGTGTTCACAGTATGTTCATCAGGAGTGCATTCTATCACATGAAATTATTTTCTTTATTCATCCATAAGAAGGAACTCTTCATCCAATAAAGTTTTACCATGAGATTGCAGCAATCGTGGTCACATCTTCAGGTTCCACTCCTAATTCTAATTCTTCAGCTATTTCCACCACATACTGCAGTTACTTCCTCCACTGGAATCTTGAACTCCTCAAATTCAGCTACAAAGATTAGAATCAGCTTCTTCCAGACTCTTCTTAATGTTGCTATTTTGATAGCCTTTCAAAATGCATTTTTAAATGATAGGACTTGAAGGACAAAACTACTTCTTGATCCATGGGCTTCAGAATGGATGTTGTGTTAGCAGATATAAAAGAATATCTCCTTGTAAATCTCCATCAGAGCTCTTAGGTGACCAGGTTTATTGTAAATGAATTGTAATATTTTGGAAGGAATCTTTTTCTCTGCACAGTAGGTCTCAACTGTAGGCTTAAAATATTCAGTAAACCATGCTGTAAACAGATACGCTGTCATCTAGGCTTCGTTATTTCATTTACAGAGCACAGACAGACTATATTTAGCATAGTTCTTAAGGGCTGTAATATTTTTAGAACAGTTCATGAGCATTAGCTTCAATTTTAAATCACCAGAGCCTGCCTTTTGAAGCCAGGAATTGATTTCTTCTCTCTAGCTATGAAAGTCCTAGGTTGGTGATATTTCCAGATGAAAATCTGGAACAGAGAAAACACACATGAAAAAAAAAGATATCTGAAAATGGAGAGACACAAAGGACCTTCAAAGGTATTGATTACTTTTTTTGCTTTAGCTAAGAATTGGGTATATGTATTCTCACTTTACTCTTTAACATTGCAATTATGTATGCAGCATATGCTCTTTTGAATGTACCAAAGAGATTCTTCCTCCAATTTAAGATTGTTTAATCTAAAATCAATATATGTTATTTAGTGTAGCTACCTTCATTAGTGATCCTAGCTACATCTTCTGAATGACTTGCTGCAGCTCCTACATCAGGACTTGCTGCTTCACCTTGAATTTTTATGTTATAAATATGGCTCCTTTCCTTAAACTTCATGAACAAATCTCTGATAGCTACAAACTTCTTTTCTGCAGTTTCTTCACCTCTCTCAGCCTTCATAAAACTGAGGAGAGTTAGGGCCTTACTCTGAATTAGGCTTTGGCTTAAGGGAATTTTGTGGCTGATGTGAATTTCTATCCAGATCACTCAAACTTTCTCCATATCAGCAATGAGGATGTTTTGCTTTCTTATCATCCCTGTGTTTGCTGGAGTAGCACTTTTAATTTTCAAGAACTTTTCCTTTACATTGACAAGTTTGCTAAATATTTGGTGCAATGAAGCCCAACTTTTGATCTATCTGAGCCTTTGACTTGTCTTTCTTACTAAGCTTAGTCATCTCTACCTTTTGATTTCAAGTGAGAGATATGTGATTCTTTTTTTTTTTTCACTTAAACATTGATGGGGTTATTAATTGGCCTGATTTGGATACTGTTGTGTCTCAGGGAATCGGGAGGCCTGAGGAGAGGAAGCAAAATAGAAAAATGTCTGTCAGTGGAGCAGTCAGAAGACACACAGCATGAAACAATTTCAGGAGTAACAATCAAAGATGACTGATCACAGGTCACCATGACATATATAATTTTAAAAGTTTTAAATATTGTGGAAATTACTAAAATATGACACAATGATATGAAGTGAGCACATGGTGTTGGAAAAAATGGCACCAAATAGACTTACTTGACACAAGGCTGACATAAATCTTAAATTTATTAAAGTAAAAAGAGCAATATCTGTGAAGCACAATGACGTAAACCACAATAAAACAAGATATGCTTCTATTTAGAAAGTTTGATGTTAAAGAATGCATAATTATGTACTAGAAAATATGAATATGAAGAAAACTTGCATAGCTACCTTAATATTAGGCATATAATCCCTTAAGGAAAAAAATATAATAACCTGTTGTAGCTATTTTTTTTTCTGTTGCTTATAACAGAATACCTGAAACTGAGTAATTTATAAAGAAGAGGAACTTATTTCTTACACTTATGGAAGGTGAGGTCCAAGGTTGAGGGGCTGTGACTAGTGAGAGCCTTTCTACTGGTGGAGACTCTACAGAGTTCTAAGGCAGTGCAGGGAATCACGTGTGAGGGGGCTGAGCCTGCTAGCTCGGGTCTCTTCCTCTTCTTACAAAGCCACCAGTTCCACTCCGTTGAAACTTGTTAACCCATTAGCCTATTAAACCATTAATTCATGACTGGATTAATCCACTTATGAGTGGAGAACTCTTATAATCCAATCAGTTCTTAAAGGATCCCCCTCAACACTACCACAACGGGGATTAAACTTCAACATGAGTTTCTGATGGGACAAATATTCAAATCATAGCAAAGCCAAAATGAAAAAGATCACTTTATTACAGTAAAAGTTCCAATTCAGAAAGAAGATACACAGTTCTAAAATTGAATGCACCAAATAACTTACCTTAAAAATATATGAAACAAAATTTTACAGGACTTTAAAGTTAATTTTACCTTAAATTCAGAATCATAGTGATTAAATGCATTTCAACTAATGATGTGTTAACAGAGAAAATAAGAAATCTCCAAGAATACCTGAACAGCACAAATAAACATAATATAATGGAAAAATAGAAGAACATCAAATTCATCCAATATCACAAAAAGACAAATTTTTTTCAAGAGTACATGCTATATTTATAAAATTTAATTCATGGTAATTCTGACATTAACCCAACAAAAATTAAATAGTCAATATGTTATAGATTACATTCTCTTCTGAAAAAGTAATGAGTTAAAATTAAGTAACAATAAATAGCTTATAAAACAATCATAATATTTTTAAATGTTTCAAAATTTATTTTAGATGGGTCATAGAAGAACACAATTTTAAAACCTTTTAAATGTGTAAAATTAAATGATAAAAAAATTCCATGTATCAAAACTTGTTCTCTTTTAAGTATCTTATAAATTTGTGTTTTGGAGAAAATACATAATCTTAAGCACTCTTCTTAAAAAGAACAAAGGCTGAGAGAATGAAAATAGACACACAAAGAATGACTTTTTTTTTTTTTGCTTTAGCTCAGAATTGGGTACATAGATTCTCACTTTATCCTTTAACAAGGTAATTATTTATGCAACATGTCCTCTTTTGTATGTATATTACATCATTAAAAATTTAAAAAGGAATAACGATACAATCTTATTTTACATCACTTTAGAACAGAATGTTCTCTATCAAAAAGCTCTCCACCCAACAGTAGCTCTCAGAGTATAAAGTTTTTGTTCTTGTCAGGGAATCAAAGACAGACAATAGAGCAGAAAGTGTTACACTGTTAAAGCTTTAAGGAGTTCCTCTGCAAGAATGTCTTCTAACTCTGTGCCTTTCTCTTCATCATCAAAGCCATGTTGCCCATGTTCAGCTGGGAAACACCCACCTGGCAAATCCTCACTGCCTTTCAAGACATTGCCCAGCTCACAACTTTTCCAAAAACAAAAAATAAGACATCTGATCCGGCCTTTGCATGAAATCATTTCTTGGCTCCTGTATTAGTCTTTTGTTATTGTTAGGACAAATTACCAAAATAAACTAACAAGAAAAAATAGTAGACTAAAAAATATGAATTATTTTTTTTACATGAGTCTCATTGGGCTGTCTCACAGCCTGGAAGGGGGATCTGGGAAGCTCAACCCACCACAGCAGCCACTACATTTCTTGGCTGGAATTGTAGTCAGTAAGAATGGGAACCCTCTTAATTGGTGCCTATCAGAGCTATCTAGCCTCATCTCACGTTCCTCCCTTCTTTAACATCCTCTGTGAATCACAAGGAATAAACACACCAGGCATTAGTAACACTTCATGGTTTGCACATGCTGCCGTCTTCCTGGCATCCTCTTCCTCTTCTCTTTACCCACCCTTTCCTCATCTATAAACTCTACAATTCACCTTCCCTATATCAGTTAAAACAGTATTTCCATATCTAAACTTTTCAAGCTTTCTCAAAGAAGAATTAACTTGTCCGTCTTCTGTGCTCCTGCAGTATTTGGTTGATACTAAAGGAAGAGAGCTCACCAAGTGGTGCTATGATTCTTTGATTTATAATAGCTGCTCTTCCAAGCATAGTACAGTTGGATATGCTTTAGGACAGGGCTGTTACTTCTGTGTTGTTGTATCTCTACTGCCTAGCAAGATGCCTGTAATTTATAATATTCCATAAATATGTATTGACTCACAGGATGAAATATGCTTTGTTTAAAAAAGAAGGGGAAAATGCTAAAAGCTGATAACACAATGTCTAGCTAGGTTTTTCTGAGAATTTTATGTTAAACAAATCCACTCCATGTACCAAACCATCATGTTGATAGGCACTTGCAGCAACTATACATGGCATTTTAGAGAAGGAGGTCTAGACTTCAGTCTAGACAAGATTAAGTCTAGACAAGACACTAGTCTTGAGTCTAAAGTACTCTGAGCTCCCTTTTAGGACATTGTCCAGCTCAAAACCAGAGTCATCACTTAGTTATCTTTTAGTAGACCTTTTAGTCAACATTTTAGGTCCATTCTCAATGTTTAACTCTGGCCGAGTGTTTTAGCCTTTCTAAATCTCATTATTTTATTTAAAAAAATGAACATGTTGAACCAGATGTTGTCTATAATTCCTTCTAACTCTAAACTCCTGTAATTCTAACTTTTCTTCTTCAATGATTCCTCTCTTTTTATAACTGTTTCAAACTGAACTGATTTATCCATATCTCCTGTAAATTGCCTGTATAATTTATTTATTGTTTAATCCCATTAGAACAACACTACCTTCAAAATGTAGTCTACTAATAAAATGGCAAAATTATGTTTTCATTTATTATTTCCACATTTTTGAACTTTATTTTCATTGTCTTTTATCACCATGACATTTTGGAAAACAACAATCTCTGCTTCTGGTATTTTTTACTTTTATTTCACCATGAAGATATTCATATTTCTGAATTATTCACTTATTCCATTTATATTATCCTCCAAAAGCAGTTTTTACCACAATTGATATATAAATAAATTTCATGAGATTACATTACTAAGTGTGATTATATTTATCACAAGGGATAAGATCACTGATTATATATCTTTCAATATAAGAGAATATACTCTGTGTATGTTAGAAAAATGTAATCCTAAATTACAATATTAAACTAATTAAAATCACATTTAAGATAAACCTGTGAAAGGCCATGTAAAAATCAAATTATAAAGTGATATTGACAAAAATGGCAGAGAAAATGATTTTGAAAATTCTCTCTTTCATTAAATCAAGAGAACACTGACAGAAATGATCAGAGTCTACTTTCTTAAAACTTCAGAAATTAAAGGCTTAGAGCAATCCATGAGACTGTGTATTCAACAAACATGGTGCATCTTAGTAGGAAGAGCAGGTTTTGTGGCATTTTAACTTGCTCTGTTCTCATTCTCCTTTTCCAACTCCATGGTATCCTTGAAGACCAAAAGCCTGGATTCACACTGAAAATAAGCCTGGAAGCTTCTGGAGGAGACAGCACTAAATTGAGACTCCTTCAAAATCTAATTTCCAGAGGACTGTCATTATTTGAACTATCTGGTAGCTCTCTGGAAAACTTTACTTACAGAGATGTTCTTTATTTAACCTGATTCAGGGCTTTCCCAGTGTGAGGAACCTATTTCCTTTCGTTCCTTTCGATGAAAACAATAGGAGCCAATTGGTGTACATTATGGCTGCCCGGGCAGTGAATAGCAAATGGGGCTAAAAGGCTAGACAAAGATGTTAAAAGGACAAGCTTGGAAATGGGATTTCACAGGGGAATTTTGGCATACTCTAACATACTCCTGGAAATATAGAAGCCTAAATGTATGTACAGGGCTGTGGGGATGCCCAGGGATGTGCACAAGCTCAGGAAGCACCTAAAAAGGTCCTAGACTCTTATCTCTGGCTTACCTTGAGGTTTTGCACAAGCACCAATTAAAGGCTCGAATGGAGATGTAAACTGCCTGCCTGAGTGTTGAAGATGTGCCTCAATATTGACTAAAGTCCCTCAGTTAAAACAGAAAGGCTTGTTTGTTCCAGGCATCAAAAAATATATTTATCTGACTGCTAGCTGACCACTAACCTAACTGGGCAGAGACTCTTGTGCCCACAAAAAACAGGGCATACAGAGTTTACAGAATTTGATTTTTTTAATCATGGAAAAAGCAAAAACAAACCATAGAGAGAAAGGAGAATCTGATTCCCAGAGTTACTACATTAAATTCTTTTAAATGTCTGGTTTTTAATAAAAAAAAAATTATATGATAGGCAAAGAAAACAGAAAGTCTGTTGAAAATAACCTGTGAGGATACAAAGACATAATAATGATATAATGGACTTTGGGGACTCAGCGGGAAGACTGTGAGGGGGTTGAAGGATAAAAGACTACACACTGCATACAACATACACTGCTTGGGAGATGGGTGCATCAAAATCTCAGAAATTACCACTAAATAACTGTTTCATGAAACCAAACACCACCTGTTCTCCAAAAACTATTGAAATAAAAAAGATTTTAAAAATTAAAAATTAACAAAACTCAAATAAAATAATATAAAATTAAAAAGAAAAGGAAGTATGGACTATATACAGAATAAAATCAAAAAATGTTGGTATACGTTATTCCTGAGGAAGCCCACATATTAAACTTATTAGATATACTTTAAATCAGCTGTTATAATATATTCAAATAACTACAGATAATCCTCTAAAGAACTACAGGAAAGTATGAGAAAAGTGTTTCACCAAATAGAGAAAATTAATAAATAGCTCACTATTATATAAAGAACAAAATAGAAATTCTGGAAGTAAAATATATAACTAAAATTAAAAATTTACTAAAGATTCTTAACAGCAGATTTGAGCAGAGAGAAGGAGAAAAGTCCAGGACCAAATGGGTTCACAGCTGAATTCTACAAGACATACAAAGGGGAGCTGGTACCGTGCCTTATGAAATTATTCCAAACAATCCAGAAAGAGGGAATCCTCCCTAACTCATTTTATGAGAACAACATCATGCGGATACCAAAACCCAGCACAGACACAACTAAAAAAGAAAACTTCAGGCCAATATCCAGGATGAACATTGATGAAAAAATCTTCAATAAAATATTGGCAAACTGAATGCAACAGTACATCAAAAAGCTTATCCATTACTATCAATTCGGCTTCACCCTGGGGATGCAAGTCTGGTTCAACATACACAAATCTATAAATGTAATCCATCACATAAACAGAACCAAAGACAAAAACCACATAATTATCTCAATAGATGCAGAGAAGGCCTTCGACAAAATTTAGCACCACTTTATGCTAAAAACCCTCAATACAGTAGATATTGATGGAATGTATCTCAAAATAATAAAAGCTATGTACGACAAACCCACAGCCAATATCATATTGAGCAGATAAAAACTGGAAGCATTCCCTTTGAAAGCTGGCAGTAAACAAGGATGCCCTCTCTCACTACTCCTATTCAGTATAGTATTGGAAGTTCTAGCCAGAGAAATTAGGCAAGAAAAAGAAATAAAGTGTATTCGGTTAGGAAAAGGGGAAGTCAAATTGTCTCTACTTGCAGACGACATGATCATATATTTAGAAGACCCCATCATTTCAGCCCATAATATTATTAAGCTGATAAGCCACTTCAGCAAAGTCTCAGGATACAAAATCAATGTACAGAAATCAAAAGTATTCCTATACACCAACAACAGACAAACAGAGAGCCAAATCATGAGTGAACTCCCATTAACAATTGCTACATAGAGAATAAAATACCTAGGAATACAGCTAAAAAAGGATGTAAAAGATCTCTTCAAGGAGAACTATGAACCACTGCTCAAGGAAATAAGAGAGAACACAAACAGATGGAGAAACATCCCATGCTCATGGATAGGAGGAATCAATATCGTGAAAATGTCCATATGGCCTGAAGTAATTTATAGATTCAACACTATCCCGATCAAGCTACCTATGACCCTCTTCACAGAACTGGAAAAAAAACCACCTTAAACTTAATATGGAACCAAAAGAGAGCCTGCATAGCCAAGTCAGTTCTAAGCAAAAAGAACAAAGCTGGAGGCATCGCAGTACCAGGCTTCAAATTATACTACAAGGCTAGAGTATCAAAAACAGCATGGTACTGGTACCAAAACAGAGATATAGACCAACGGAACAGAACAGAAGCCTTGGAGGCAATACCACACATCTACAACCATCTGATCTTTGACAAGCCTGACAAAACAAGCAATGGGGAAAGGATTCCCTGTTCAATAAATGGTGTTGGGAAAACTGGCTAGCCAGGTGCAGAAAGCAGAAACTGGACTCCTTCTTGACACCTTACACTAAAATTGACTCCAAATGGATTTAAACATAAGACCTAGCACCATAAAAACCATAGAAGAAAACCTAGGCAAAACCATTCAGGACATAGTCATAGGCATGGACTTCATGACTAAAACACCAAAAGCAATGGCAACAAAAGACAAAATAGACAAAAGTGACCTAATTAAACTTAAGAGCTTCTGCACAGCAAAAGAAACTTCTATTAGAGTGAACTGGCAGCCAACAGAATGGGAAAAAATTTTGAAATCTCCCCATGTGACAAAGGGCTAATATCCAGAATCTACAAAGAACTAAAGCAGATTTACAAGAAAAAGACACACAACCCCATCAAAAAGTGGGCAAAGGATATGAACAGACACTTTTCAAAAGAAGACATATATGTGGCCAACAAACATATGAAAAAATGCTGATCATCACTGGTCATTAGAGAAATGCAAATCAAAACCACATTGAGAAACCATCTCACGCCAGTTAGAATGGCAATCATTAAAAAATCTGTAGACAAAAGATGCTGGAGAGGATGTGGAGAAATAGGACAGTTTTACACTGTTGGTGGGAGTGTAAATTAGTTCAACCATTGTGGAAGACAGTGTGGTGATTTCTCAAGGATTTAGAAATAGAAATTCCATTTGACCCAGCAATCCCATTACTGGGTATATACCCAAAGGGTTATAAATTGTTCTATTATAAAGACATATGCACACATATGTTCATTGCGGCAGTGTTTACAATAGAACAGACCTGGAGCCAACCCAAATGCCCATCAATGATAGACTGGACAAAGAAAATGTGGCACATATACACCATGGAATACTATGCAGCCATAAAAAATTATGAATTCATGTCCTTTGTAGGGACAAGGATGAATCTGGAAACCATCATTCTCAGCAAACTGACAGAAAAACAGAAAACCAAACACCACATGTTCTCACTTATAGGTGTGTGTTGAACAATGAGAACAGGTAGGCATAGGAAGGGGAATATCACACCCAGGAGTAGGTTGGGAACTGGGGTTTAGGAGAGGGACAGTGTGGGGTGGGGTGGCTGGGGAGGGAAAACACTGGGAGAACTGCCTGATATAGATGGCAGAGGGAATGGAGTCTGCAAACCACCATGGCATGTGTGTACCTATGCAACAACCCTGTGGGTTGTTCACATGTACCCCAGAGCTTAAAGTAATATGTATATATATATGAAACTTAAAAAAGGATATTTTATAGTGATAAAATGTCAATCTGACAAGAAAGATAAAAAAATTACAAACATATATGCCCCTACCAACAGAACCCCAAATCATATGAAGAAAAACTATCAGAATTAAAGGGAAAAGCATACAGTTCTACAATTATAGTTGGAAATATTCATATCCCATTTTTAGTAATGAATAGAACAATTAGAAGATCAACAAAAAATAAAGGCTCAACAATGCTGTTATAGGCTGAATTGTGCCCTGCCTCTAAATACATATATTGAAACACCAACCACCACTACTTAATCATGTGACTGTATTTGGAGAGAAGGCATTTGGGAGGTAATTATAAGCCTTGATCCAATATAACTGGTGTCCTTATAAGATTAGGAAAAAGACAAACACAGGGCATAGATTATGTGTGAAGACATCAGAAGATTGTTGCCTACAAGACAAAAAAAGAGACATCAGAATAAAATCGACTCTGCTGACAGCTTGATTTTGAACATCTAACCTCCAGAACTGTGAGGAAACAAATTTTTGTTGTATAAGCCACCCAGTCGAAGGAATTTGTTATGGCAACCGCTATAGTTTGGATGTCTGTCCTCTCCAAATCACATGTTGAAATTTGATCACTGTTAGAGTTGAGGCCACAAGACCTGGTTGTTTATTTTATTTTATTTTCATTTATATACATATATATTTTATTGCACTTAAGGTTCTGGGGTACATGTGCAGAACGTGCAGGATTGTTGCATAGGTACCTACATGGCAATGTGGTTTGCTGCCTCCATTCCCCTATCATCTATATCTGGCATTTCTCCCCATGTTATCCCTCCCCAACCTCCCTACACCCTGATGTCACTCCCCTATTCCCCTTCAACAGACGCTAGTGTGTGGTGCTCCCTTCCCTGTGTCCATGTGTTCTCATTGTTCAACACCCACCTATGAGTGAGAACATGCAGTGTTTGATTTTCTGTTCTTGTGTTAGTTTGCTGAGAATGATGGTTTCCTGATTCACTCTTGTCCCTACAAAGGACAAAACCTCTTTCCTTTATAAATTATCCAGTTTTGGGTACGTCCTTGTAGCAGTATGAGAATGGACTAATACAGCAAACTGGTACCAGTAGAGTGGAATGCTGCTGTAAAGATACCCAAAAATGCAGAAGCAACTTTGGAACTGGGTAACAGGCAGAGGTTGGAACAGTTTGGAGGACTCAGAAGAAGATAGCAAAATGTGGGACAGTTTGGAACTTCCTACAGACTTGTTGAAAGGCTTTAATCAAAATGCTGATAGTGATATGGATAATAAAGTCCAGGCTAAGGTAGTCTCAGATGGAGATGAGGAACTTGTTGGGAACTGGAGTACAGGCCACTTTTGCTACGCAGAGAGACTGGTGGCATTTTGCTCCTGCCCTAGAGATATACGGAACTTTGAACTTGGGAAAGATGATTTAGAGTAACTGGTAGAAGATATTTCTAAGTGGCAAAGTTTTCGAAGGAAGCAGAGCATAAAAGTTTGAAAAATTTGCAGCTTGACAATGTAGTAGGAAAGGAAAATCCATTTTCTGGATACAAATTAAATCCAGAAGCAGAAATTTTCATAAGTAACGAGGAACCCAAAGCGAATCCCCAAGACAATGGGGAAAATGTCTCCAGAGTATGTCAGAGACCTTCATTGCAGCCCCTCCTATCACAGGCCCAGAGGCCAAGGAGGAAAAAATGGTTTCCTGGGCCAGGTCCAGAGACTCCCTGCTGTGTGCAGCCTTGGGACTTGGTGCACTGCATTTCAGCTGCTCCAGCCATGGCTAAAAGGGGCCAAGGTACAGCTCAGGCTGTGGCTTCAAAGGATACAAGCCCCAAGCCTTGGCAGCTTCCACATGGTGCATAGAAGTCAAGAATTGAAGTTTGGGAACCTCCACCTAGATTTCAGAGGATATATGGAAATGCTTGGCTATCCAGGCAGAAGTCTGCTGCAGGGGCAAAGCCCTTATGAGAAACTTTTCTAGGGTAGTGCACAAGGAAAATGTCAGGTTAGAGCCCCCACACAGAATCCCTACTGGGACGCTGCCTAATAGAGCTGTGAGAAGAGGGCCACTGTCCTTCAGACCCCAGAATGGTAGATCCACCAACAGCTTGTACCGTGCACCTGGAAAAGCTGAAGGCACTAGACACCAGTCTGTGAAAGCAGCTGGGAAAGGGTTTTTATCCTGCAAAGCCACAGGGACAGAGCTGTCCAGGGCTGTGGGAGCCTACCTCTTGCTTCAGCATGATCTGAATGTAAGACATGGAATCAAAGGAGATCATTTTTGAACTTTAATGTTTAATGACTGTCCTATTGGATTTCGATTTGCATGGGGTCTATAGCTCCTTTGTTTTGGCCAATGTCTTCCATTTGGAATGGGCATATCTATCCAATGTCTGTAACCCATTGTATCTAGGAAGTAACTAACTTGCTTTTGATTTTACACGCTCATAGGTGGAAGGGACATGCCTGATCTCAGATGAAACTTTGGACTTGAACATTTGAGTTAATGCTAGAATGAGTTAAGACTTTGGGGTAGTGTGGGAAGGGCATGATTGGCTTTGAAATGTGAAGACATGAGATTTGGGAGGGGCAAAGGGTGGAATGATATGGTTTGACTGTGTCTCCACCCAAATCTCTCCTTGAACTGCAGTTCCCATAATCCCCATGTGTCATGAGGGCTGTGCAATGGGAAGTAATTGAATCATGGGGTCGGTTACCTCCATGCTATTTTGCGATAGTGAGTTCTCATGAGATCTGAAGGTTTTATAAGGATTTCCTCCCCCTTCACTCTGCACATCTCCTCCTGCTGCCATGTGAAAAAGGATGTGTTTGCCTCCACTTCCACCATGACTATAAGTTTCCTGAGGCCCTTCCAGCCCTGCAGAGCTATGAGACAATTAAACCTCTTTCTTTTATAAATTACCCAGTCTCGAGTATGTCCTTATAGAAATGTGAGAATGGACGAATACACTAACAGATCCAAAAATCTTGGCAAGCCCCCAAATTGTGTAAAAACAAAGACAACCACATCAAGAAGGACCATAATAAAATCACTTAGATAAAATTTTAAAAGCTTTTTTTCTGAAATATAAAGACACTATATATAGGGGATCAAGAAACTACTGACTTCTAATCAGAAACAATGCAAACAAGAAGACAATAGTACATATTCAATACATTAAAATAAAAAAACTTGTCCTAGAAGCCTATATCCAGTAAAAATATTTTCAAAGCCATAAGTGATATAAAGACATTTTAGACAAATAAATTTGCTATAATTTAGGTCCAAGAAATCAGCGTTATATTAAATATTATAGAAAACTCAGATCTAAATAAAGCAATGCCAGAAATGATAAATGTGTATTAATAAAAAAGTTGTTTTCCTCACTTTAAAAATATTTCTTAAAATATAATTAATTGCTCAAAGCAAATATAATAATACTGTAGCAAG
Organism: Sapajus apella; assembly: GCF_009761245.1. Taxonomy (NCBI): domain Eukaryota; kingdom Metazoa; phylum Chordata; class Mammalia; order Primates; family Cebidae; genus Sapajus; species Sapajus apella. The sequence goes on from NW_022437054.1 coordinate 3,491,626, forward strand.
GGATATATACCATATGTAAGAGTAAAAGGTAGGACTACATAGGAGCACAAAGAAAGGAAGAAAAAAAGAAGTGTATTGGGCTGGGCACAGTGGATCATGCCTGTAATCCCAGCATTTTGGGAGGCTGAGGTGAGTGGATTACCTGAGGTCAGGAGTTCGAGACAACATGATGAAATCCCACCTCTACTAAAAATACAAAAATTAGTTGGGCATGGTAGTGGGCAACTGTAATCCCAGCTACCCAGGAGGCTAAGGCAGGAGAATCACTTGAGACAAGAGACGGAGGTCGCAGTGAGCCGAGATCACACTGCTGCACTCCAACCTGGGTGACAGAGCAAGACTCCATCTCAAAAAAAAAGCGTATTGTTGTAAAATTCTCATATATAACATGATTAATAGTATTTTAGGGTAGACTGTTATAGCTTAAAGATGAGTATTCCTAGAGAAAATATCAAAATAATTGAGGACACTGCTATAGCTAACAAGCCAGTAAACATAATAAAAACAGATTACTAAAAATAATTCAAAAGAGAAAAAAGAAAGAGAGGAGAGAAATGGATAAAACACACATTAGACAAACAGAAAATAAATAGTAGGATGATATTCTTAAAATATATAAATAATTACATCAAATATCAATCAAGTAAATGATCCAATTAAATGGCAAAGATTATGATTACAAAAATAAATAAGACCTCACTGTATGCTGTCTGTAAAAAACTCACTTTAAATATAAATACAGAGGTTAAAAGTTAAGAAAGGAAAATGATATACATAAATTTTATTAAACATGGAATTAATATATTAATTTAAAACAAAGTAGATTTCAATACTCTGTATAATACCTGAGATAGTACAGTACATTTCATGAAATGAAAAAAGGCTTAGTTCATCAATAAAAACACAACAAAATGGCACAAATTCATCCTTCTTATTATTCTTCATTCTCTTATGTTACTTTATTGTTCTTTAGATGGGTTTATCACCACCAGAGCTGTATAAATTGTATTTATTGATAGTCTGTATTAGAATATAAGTTACCCAAAAGTTGAAACTTGTAGTACTGTGCCTATTGTGAAGTCCTGACCACCTAAACAGTGCCTGGATTATAGATTAACTCAAAAAATATTTGTTAAGTAATTGAAAAATATCCCATTTAACCTGAAATAGGATAATGTTATTAGGTGCTTCGAATCAATCCATAGTTACATAATAGATTTTTCTAATACAAAAATACCAAATTTCAGTACTTAGAAAGTCTATAAATATAGATAGATTGGTAGGCATGAAACAATAAATGTTTTTACTCCCTTTTGAATCAAGTGGTTTCTATTGTTTCAAATAGTATAGATTTTTTTTTTTTGAGGAGTCTTGCTCTGTCACCAGGCTGGAGTGCAGTGGCATGATATCAGCCTGCTGCAACTTCCGCCTCCTGGGTTCAAGCGATTCCCCTGCCTCAGCCTCCTGAGTAGCTGGGACTACAGGCACTGGCCACTACGACTGGCTAACTTTTTGTATTTTCGTAGAGACATGGTTTCACCACGTTGGCCAGGATGGTCTTGATCTCCTGACCACGTGATCAAATAGTATAGATATTTACTGGAAACACTTATAGAATTAAACAAAAGTACTAAACACTTGGCTATTGACTTCGCAAAACTTGGGGTGAATGGGTAAAAAGATGACATAAAATAATGGAACTCAGCTACTGGATTTGACTCCTATATAATCTACACCCGTTTAGTTGAACTATCTAGGATTACGGAAAATTCTGTATATGCATTTTTCAGTGATAGCCATTATCCATCTGTATCTACTCAGCACATAAAAATGACTAAGGAATATGAGTAAGTGAATGTTTAATTTCATTCCATTTGAATTAATTAATTCAGATATAAACTTAAATAGCCACATGTGACTAGCTGTTTCCATTTTGGCATGGCCAGTCCAGATATTCATATGTGCTGAATTATCCTCACTGGACTCCTGCTTTATTTCATGTAGGCTTGGTCATCATTTTTTGGTAGCATTTGTCATGATAGGAATAATTTCACATCTCTGTTTCTCACCATCCAGTAGGGCCAGTGGCTGTCTCTTTCACAACTTTTATTTAGCATGATTGTATGATCTGTGCCTGGTTTACAGAAACTGCCCCAAAAATATCTGTCGAATGAATGAATCAACAAAAATATATTTCACTGCTGTCTGTATGGAAGTACAGATGACCCTATTAATTGTGTTTGGTTATCTCAGCGACATAGATAGCTGAGTAAAAACTAAATATGCCCAAATTTTCCCCATCTGTGTAATAAAAATGATGAGTTCAGATAAGAGTTTCCAAATATTGAGGAGCTTTTGGAGAACCTAATAAGAGAGGCCTCCAAAAGCAACATTCTTCTTTTGTTTAGACTTTATTTAAAAATAAGGAGAGTCAAATGGAGACAAAGTTAGACCATGTATTTCTATGTACGAGAGCCAGTGGTCACATTAACGAAATTCCAGATTAGACAGAATTACTCACTAATTCACTGGCAATTCTACACTGAACTAGTTCTTTCACACAGGTGGGAGGCTACCTAAGTAAGACTTAGGAGATACACATAAAGTGGATTGTATTCCCTGAAGATAAGTTCCCTTTCAAGCAGAACAAGCTGAAGGTTAAGCAGAAAATGCCCAGCTTTTCTTTCCAATTGAAGTAGCCAGTTTATGTATAATATAATTGAGCTAAATAAGTGTTCTCTTACTCATGTGCATTTATCTGACCACAACACAATTGTTAAAATAAATTGCAAATGAGATTGCCCGATAATTAGATCTCTCTCAGTGAGTGAGCCATCTTCCCCAGAGGTTTAATCTTTCTCCATTAATATCTCTCTAATACACAAAATAAAATGCTTTGGTAATTTCATGATAGAGTTGGCCATTTTGCTGAATAAAATATTTTATATTTAAGATGATTTTGAAAACAGAAAAAAAATCAGAATCAAATAAAAATCATGGCAAAGCGGAGGGGTAAGTGTCACTAGGGTCTTGAAGCGGGAGTTAAAAAAGATGAGTGAGATGAGATTGGTATTCGATAACAGGAAGTCAGAGGTTAGTCAGAGAGGAAAAATTGAAAGAAAAGATTTGTTAAAGAAGAGAGTCTCCTCAGAGCTCAGCAGTTCTCTGGAAAATGAAATGACATCTAAAGCCCCCATCTACCCTCTGATGGCAAGCAAGGCAACTCCTCTTTGGTTCTGCCAGCTCTCATAATGAAGACAGGGGGCGCTAGAGGATTGTTCTTAACTGCTTCTTGATTGGCCTAAACCTGTCCAGAGAAGATAGGTATAAAAACCGTGAATGCCTGTAATCCCAGTACTTTGGGAGGCCGAGGCAGGCAGTTCACGAGGTCAGGAGATCGAGACCATCATGGCCAACACGGTGAAGCACCGTCTCTACTAAAAACACAAAAAATTAGGTGGGTGTGTTGGCGTGGGCCTGTGGTCCCATCTACTTGGGAGGCTGAGGCAAGAGAATCACTCAAACCTGGGAAGGTGGAGGTTGCAGTGAGCAGAGATGGCACCACTGCGCTCTAGCCTGAGTGACAGAGCAAGATTCTGCCTCAAAAAAACAACAACAAAAACAAACAAACAAACAAAAGTCAATGATGAGGGAGAAAATGTATCATAGCTACTAAGAACCCAAAGACACAAATGAATCATTCACTAGACTAGGGAACAATCGAAGTGCTTCCTCTAGGCAAGGAGTGGCTCTGAAATACAAGTGGAATCTGGTCAAGAGACAGCATAAGAAAGAGGGAAAAGAGTCAAAATGAAAAGAGTAAGCAGTAGCATGCCTGTTGCCATGGAGTGAGCCAACTGGGAAGATGATAAGCGTGGCAGTCAGTGTCTACATCAGAAGGATACTATCTCAAACTTGTGCAAGAAAGCTATTTGAGTTTTTTAAAAACAGCAATTTTAAAAAATCAAATCAGAATTTCAGCTTTCCTTGCCCAAATTCAGTTACCATTAAAAAACAATTGCACATTTCAAAATGCATCTAAAAATAATTTTCTGTTCCTAAATTTATGTGCTTCAAAACAAAAAAATTTCTAACATAAAACAGTAAAAGTCCCTTCAGCCTGATTTAAAGAGAGAAACTTAGTTTTCAGATCAATTTTTTGCTCCCTTATTCTTGCCCATCTTATCTTTTTTTCATTCCTTGTTTCAAAGCATTCTGTATACAATCTCTGCCAATAAATGTGTGTTATTCAGTAAATGGTACTCATGTATGTAAATGTAACTAACGGAGAGGTGTATGGTACTTACCAACTTTTTAGGATAAGCGATTCTACAATTAAATGACATCTTTCTCTCTACCACAGTAGTCAAAGTAACACAGAAAATTTGGAGTCAAAGTGACATATTTAAAAAGGAAGGTTTTGCTTTCTGGTGGACAATTTATCATTGATTACCTGGCCCAAAGAAAAAGAAAGATGATAAAAATAAAAATAAATGTGAGAATCAGAGATCTCAGGGTCTGAAAGAAATATTGATGTTGCTACTCCTTTGCCTTTGCTTAGCACTTTACTTGAATGAGCTCAGATGCATGAAAACGTCTCTCCCGTGCTATCATGGTCCTGGGAGAGGGAACTCATGTACTTCTCCCGAGCTGATAGTGCCTTGTCAAGCTCTCTCAGGACACAGCATGCTTCCCTTTGTCAGAAGTATTCAAGCACATGTTGGACAACCTTTGTCCAAAAAGAGAAAACGGGAAAGAGAGAACTCATAAGTGAATTTTCACGGCTTTGGAATCAAAGCGCTATCACCATAGAATGCATTACAATTTTGAAAGCACTTTCACATAATTTGAAAGTTAGTCTATATATTTCTCAGGAGCAAAGGATGTTACTTTTCCATTTCAGTATCTTTTATGTCTGGCAGGAATAATCATTTCTCAATAAATGTTTTTTGAACTAAACAACTGAGTTGCCCTAATTTGTGAGGGCAAATGCCCTAAGATGAAAAACACTTGTCTTTTAATGCACAATAAGAAAAAAGGCTACACAAAATTTTCTTACAGTTAATTTAGACATTCAGAGTGGTAGAAAATTCCAGATGATGTGGGAGCATGGTACATAATGTTTCTGTTGCCATGATGAGGAGAATTGCTGTTCTAAAGCTCTCCTTCCCTCATGTGATTCAGTGGGTCTGAGCCAACTATGTGTGCTGTGCCACCTCCAGGCTGGCTCACTGTGATCTAACACTTCTTGAGTTCACAGTGCCATTTGGCCATCTGAGAAGAGGGATTTTCATCATGCAGTGACTAGCAGAGGTTCATAGCCCTTTCAAGCATCTTCAGTCCTTGAACAGTCTAGGTCACACCAATTCTCATTATATCTCTCCCTTTGCTATGATCATCACTTCCACTGAATCGTTGTCCTTTCATTTAATCTATATGCAAAACCAAATCGCAGAGAGACTAGGTCCGACTTAGCTCTTCCTATACGAGGACTACTAAATCCTGCTGTTTAAACAACTACAAAACTTGGAGGATTTGTGCTACTGATACTTCATAGTATCAGTATGCCCAAATCTGTAAAGATCAATAATAAGTTATCTCTACTAATCATTTTCAACTTACACCTTTAATTCACTATCACTATCACTTTTTCCTCTTATTTTTGGTAGATGCATTTTTTTCTGGCTCATTAATAGAACAAGATTCCTCTAGGTTAGGCTACATTAAGCTTCCTCCTTCACTACCTGCATGCCTACATGTTTACCCTCCCATTTACTTACATACACCATTTGGATCCTATCTCCTCTGTTTCCTTGTAAACTTTGTTCTAAAAACTACTCCCCCCACCTTTTTTTATCATAGAAGTACATTTCCATCAGTGTTTCAGAAATCAATTTTCCATCACTATTTCAGAAATCAAGAACTCTGGAGTCAGATAGATCTGGGTTTGAATTAAGACTTTCCGGCCGGGCGCGGTGGCTCAAGCCTGTAATCCCAGCACTTTGGGAGGCCAAGGCGGGTGGATCACGAGGTCAAGAGATCGAGACCATCCTGGTCAACATGGTGAAACCCCATCTCTACTAAAAATACAAAAAATTAGCTGGGCATGGTGGTGCGTGCCTGTAATCCCAGCTACTCAGGAGGCTGAGGCAGGAGAATTGCCTGAACCCAGGAGGCGGAGGTTGCGGTGAGCTGAGATCACGCCATTGCACTCCAGCCTGGGTAACATGAGTGAAACTCTGTCTCAAAAAAAAAAAAAGAATTAAGACTTTCCACATACTAGTTGCATGTCTTTGAACAAACTACATTTATATGCCCATTCAACAAATATTGTCTGATCTACTTTACCAGCTACCAAGTCAGGCATTGTGGCATGGTCTTTGCCCAGTAGGAGATGGAGAAAACAATCACATCATTGTTTGTGACAAGAAAAATATATTAACTTATAAAACCTTATTATCCTTCTCCTCATTGTCTCCAGAGACCCATCCTTTTATGGTGCTGGCCTAGAATGGGAAAATTGATGGGGATTTCGATGCAAGCTGTGATATCAATGCTTGCCCAGAAAACCATAAGGGAAAAGTGCAGCAGGAAGCACAGAACCAATGCAGTGTGGCCAAGAGGGCTGGAGAAGGGGCATAAAGGAAAGACCTTACACCACTGTAGACAAGAAAGATACATTCAGAAAAGGGGGTTAAAGAGAGAGAAATGAAGGCGTGAACTTAAATCAGAAAGAATTTGGGATGAAAGGAATATGTGTAAAGGTGATATTTAGTGAGTGTGCTGAGCAACGAGCAGGTTACCAGCCTTCTCTTTATGGATAACAGCCTGTTAGTTCTCACTTCTTTTACAGTCAGAAATCTGCTTTGAATATAATAACCTTTAAGTCGAAGAGAGGCCAGCATCAGCCCATATGGGTTGTGAAAGTATTTAATTATAATTGTGATCAATGGTTCATAGAAGTAAGAAGCCCTTAAAATGTGAATAACAGGAGACCAAAGTCAGGGATGTGATCCTTGAAGTTTGGGCATCGAACCTGGAAAAGAAGAGTCTGACTTCAGGAGCAAAGTCTCTAAGCCTAACCTGTAAAATGTGTGCCTTAGTCTGTTTTTGCTGCTTTAACAGAATACCACAAACTGAGTAACTAGTGAAGAAAGGAGCCTTATTTGGCTCATGGTTCTGGCGGTTTAGATGTCCAAGACTGAGGGGCTGAATCTGGTGAGGGCTTCTTGCTGCAAAACACAGCAGAAGGCATCACATGGTGAGGAAGTGCACACTGACAGCAAGAAAAGAAATGGGGGTCCAAGTCCTAAGATAACTAACCCACTCCAGAGGCAATTATGGTAATCCATTCATGATGCCACTATACATCTATTAGAACAACCAAAATCTAGAACACTAGCAATGCCACAAGCTGGTGAGGATGTGGAGCAACAGAAACTCTCATTCATCACTGGTAGGAATGCGAAATGGTACTGCCTCTTTCGAAGACAATTTGGTCATTTCTTACAAAAGTAAATGTACTCTTACCATATAATTCAGCATTTCTGCTCCTTGGTACCAATAATTGAAAATGTATGTCCACATAAAAACCTGCATATGGATGTTTATGGCAGCTTTATTCATAATTGCCACATAGATTTGGAAGCAACCAAAATAACAGATGAATGAATAAACTTGGTACAAATCAGATTGTCAAGCCATGGAAAGACATGGAAGAAACTTAAGTACATATTACTAAGTAAAAGAAGCCAATGTGAAAAGGCTATACTATGATTTCAACTCTATGACATTCTAGAAAAGTTACATCTAGGGAGAGAATAAAGTGATTAGTGGCTGCCAGAGGTCAAGGGCAGGGAGAGATGAGTAGGCAGGGCACAGTAGATCTTCAGGGCAGTGAAACTCTTCTGTTTGATGCTGCAATGGTATATACATGCCATTAGGCATTTGTCAAAACACACAGACTCCAACACCAAGCGTGAACGCTAATAATGTACACCGGACACTTTGCGTGTCAGTGTAGATTCATCAGTAATGACAAATGCACCACTCTGGTGGTGGATATTATGGGAATTTGATGGTGGGGGAAGCTGCTGGGGGGAGGAAGATAATATATGGGAACTCTGCACTTTTCACGCAACTTTTCTGTAAACCTAAGACTGATCTAAAAACTGAAAAGTTTATTAAAAAATCCTGTGAACAAAAACAGAGAAAGAATTTGCACTTAAATTGACAGAGAATCTGATTTTAGAGTATTGTGGTATCAACATTTTAATATTCAAACCATAGCTGAGCATTTGAAATCAGAATACCATCGCATTCAATAAAATGTAATAAATGTTGGTACAAAACATATACCATTAATTATTTGTAAGGAAGATAATAAATAAAATAATTCCATTAAAGGATGTTTTACTTAAAAATCATAGATTTTAAATGATGTGGAAAATATTGAAGAAAATAGAGCCTAGAAAAAGCCTTAGAGGGGAACAACACACACGGGAGCCCATCAGAGGTGGTAGGCTGGAGGAGGGAGAGGATCGGGAAGAATAGCTAATGGGTACTAGGCTTAATACCTGGGTGACAATATAATCTGTACCACAAAGCCCTGTGACATCAGTTTACCTATGTAGCAAACCTGTACTTGTACCTCCAAATGTAAAATATAAGTTTAAAAAAAGGAGGTAATATATGAAAAGTGAAAGAAAAGGAAAAGAATATAGTCACTTAATGCAAAAAATATAAAGGTGAAATGGAGGAACAAAGGAACATAAGACATGCTATCTACGGAAAACAAAAAGCAAAAGGCAAGCATGAACACGATCATGTTAACATTAAAATAAATGTGAATGGATTAGACAATCCAATCAGAAAAAAAGAGAAAGGATGTTCATTTAGTTTTCTTTTACAGAAAGAACTAAAAATCTAAAGATGTCTTGATTTATTGACTTTGACAATACAAAAGTCATCAATTAAGAGTATTTTGAAATGTTGAAAGATAACTATCACTGTAAATAGCACATTATGGACTTTGCACGTAACTACAGAAGATATTAGCAAACAATATTATATATATAAAATATATATATATATATATATATAAACAGAAATTAAAGGTAAGAATAAGAAAGTCAATAAAACAGGAACTATCTAACGGCATGCAAAAATAGTCACGATATATTTTAAGTAAAAAGTGAGACATACATACAGCACGAATGTAATTTTGTTCTATATATGTATATGAAATGAATAATTATGTATGTAGAAAAAGGCTGGAATGGAAATTTTAAAGAGTTAATGCTATTATCTCTGGGTAATGGTTGATTCTAATTTTTCACTCATAATTTATGTGTTTTCTACATCCCCTTTAATGTTTTTATGTAATATACATAAACACACAAACATACAAACATAAAATCTCCAAATATAAACTGAATATGGCTCATAATAATTCAATATTATTTGGCCATCACTCTTAAGCCATGAGAGCAAATAAGGGGATTAATAACAGTCTAAAATGACTACCTCAGCCAAACCTGTGCAAAGCAAGAAACTTTGAACTAATGGGAGCCAGGAATCCATAATGCCAAGATAAAATATTAAAAAGTTATTAAAAGCATTTCTGCCAAGTTGAAAGCCATAAACATAATACAATAACTGCAGTATGATTCATAGACAGCATCAATTCCTCCCTATATAGAATGAGCCCAGGGAATTGCTTTCAAATCAGCACGGCTTCACAGACACAGTCTCTTGTGTGTGCAGATCCAGGAGCTTGGTGTTGCAAACAGCAGTGTGGGTTACCACAACTAGTTTGGTGATTAATCTTTCTCCTCTGTTCCTCTTGTAGGTCTCAGCAAAGAAGATCAAATTCCTTTACTTTCACAGCAAATATGCGTTGTACAGTTACCTTTTGATGAATAAGTGAAGTTGGCAGCTTCCTCATGAATAGAGTGACTTTGTTAAGCATCACTTCTTCTGGGTGGGCTTGAAGAGGACATCTGGCCAGCTCCTCTTTTGTCTGCTAATCACAACATAGACTAAGCTGGATAGGCAGGCCTGCTTGTAGCTGAATTCGCTTAAACACCCTACTCCTAACTAAATTCTTTAATGTTAAAACCAGGTGAGATGCAAGTAAATGTGTTTGAATGAAATTTAGTACTGGTTAGTAAAACCCTAAGGATAGATTAAATAACATTTCAATGACATAGTCAGAAAAAATATTTTCTAACCTTTTTTCTCTCTATCTTTTAGCTTCAGAAAGTATCCTATGCCTCAAATTAGGCCAAAGGACTATGGCAGCCCAGCCTTCCGATTTTCCACAGTCAAGGATGGATGCAAAGGCTTCTTTCTAAGACAACACTTTCCCCTGCAAAATACTCAGCCTCAACAACTAATTGGAGAAAAAGATTGTCAGAACACCTCTCCAAATGTGATATAGGGGGAAAAAATTATCCTAAAATGTGACTAAGTACTTTGCCATAAGAACTAATCTAGAATATATTTTTTCTTTTTCCTTAGTCTGGACTCCATATGGCATTCCTGGTTAGTTACACCATCCAATACACACATTTGTTTTGTTCTTAACATAATAGTAACCAAAATAGATGCAAAAATTATGTGTAAAAATAATGGCTAACTCAAACTTTCCCAGAACTTCAGCTACATTCAGGACGATAGTTTCCAAAGACAGTAACCCATATAAAAATGTATGATACATAAGACATCAGTGACAATTCTGTGGCTTTTAGTACATTAACAATGTTGTTTAACCATACTTTTATCTAGTTTCAAAATGCTTTCATTGCTCCAAAATAAAACCCTGTACTCATTAAGCAATTACTTCCCATTCCCCTAACTTCAAGCTCCTGGCAATGACCAACCTGTTTTCTGTTTTTAGGTATTTACCCATTTTTGATATTTAATCAAAAATCATACAATATGTCATCTTTTTGCCTGGCTTCTTTTACTTACATTAATCTTTTTCAGTGTTATCCATGCTATAGCATGTATCGGAACTCCAATTTCTTTAAGACTGAATAATACTCCATTGTATAGATATCCCACAATTTCCTTATGTATTCATCTGTTGATGGATATTTGAGCTGTTTCCATCTTTTGGCCATTGTCAGTAGTGCTGCTATTAACATTTCATGCACAAGTATTTGTCTGAACATCCGTTTTCAGTTTTCTGGGGTTTATTCCTTGGAGTGGAATTACTGGGTCATATGTTAATTTTTTTACGTTTTGAAGGAACCACCAAACTCTTCTCCACAGTGGCTTATCCATTTCACCTTCCCACCAGCAATGCACAAGGGTCTGGTTTCTCCACATATTAATCAATATTTACTGTTTTCTGTTTTCTTCTTCCCTTTAAACTTCTAGCCATATGCATGGGTGTAAAGTGCTCTCATTGTGGTTTTTATTTCCATCCCTCTAATGAGACATAATGTTGAGCATCTTTTCATGTGCTTATTTTGTAGCCATTTGCGTATCTTCTGTGGAGAAATATCTGTTGCAGTTCCCATTTCTTAATTAGTTTTCTTGGTTTCCGTTGTTTTGTTGTTGAGTTGTAAGAGCTATTTATTTTTTCTGGACACAATACTTTTCAGATTAATGATTTTCAAGTTTTCTCCCATTCTGAAAATTGCCTTTTCACTTTCCTGATAGTGTTCCTTGTTCTTTGATGTACAAAATGTTGGAATGCAGGGTGTTTCAACATAAGAAAACCAATGTAATAAATTGAATTAATAGTATGAAGGGGAGAAATTGCATAATTATGTCATTGACAGAAACACACACACAAAAGTATTTCACAAAATCAAGCACTCTTTCATGATAAAGGCACACAGTAATAGAAGGGAACTTCCTCAACATGATCAGAAGTATTTATGACAAACGCACAGCTCATATCACACTCAGTGTTGAAGACTGACAGCTTCCCCTCTAAGATCAGGAATAAGAAAGAGATCCCTGCTTTCAGTGTTGCTATTCCATTTTACTGGAAGTTCTAGCCAGAGCAATTTGGCAAGAAAAAAAGGTATTCAAATTGAAAGGGAAGATGTAAAATTATCTTTATTCATGGATAGCGTGATCCTATATATAGAAAATCTCAAAGATTCCACACAAAAACTGAAGCTAATAAATAATTTAGCAAACTGCAGGGTATCAGATCACCACATAAAACATCAGTGTTTTTATGAACTGGTAATTAACAATCCAGAAAAAAAATTATAAAAGCAATTCTACTTATAGTTTCATTCAAAAAACAGAATTGCCCAGGAATATATTTAACCAAGTAGGTGAAAGATTTATACATTGAAAACTATAAAACATTACTGAAAAAAATTAAAGAAGCTCTAAAAAAAATGGCAAAAAAAATCCTATATTCATGGATTAGACGAGATAATATCGTTAGGACAGCAGCACTGCTCAAAACAATCCTTAGTAAAGACTTAATGCAATCCCTATCAAAATCCCAGCAGGTTTTTTTTTTTCTTTTGGCAGAGATGGTAAATTTGAAAAATTGAATTTGAAAAACTGATTTACCATCTACATGGAATTATAAGGAGTTTTGAATAGCCAAAACAATCTGATTTACATGGAATTATAAGGAGTTTCGAATAGCCAAAACAATCTTGAAAAAGAACAAAGTTGGAAGACTCACACTTTCCAATTTAAAAACTTGCTATGAAGCTACAGTGTCACCAGAGTATAGCACTGGCATAAGAACAGATGAACAGACAAAAGGACTAAATTTCAAAGTCCAGAAATCATCCCATACTTCTATGACTAATTGATTTTTGATGAGGGTGCCAAGACCGGTCAATGGGGAAAGAGTCTCCTCAAACTAGTGGTACTGAGACAACTAAAGGGCTATTTTGAATTACTTAAATGACTGTGATAAAAATGTCATTGGTACACTTAAAGCAATATGCAGATGAATTAGAATAATTAGCAACGACTTTCACTTTAAAATTACCTTGAGCAGACACAGTCAGTGCTCCACCCACATTCCTGGCACAGCCTTTGACTGCCATTGCGGCTGCTGGGAGTCTTTCTGTCTAGCTCTGTATCTCAGTGCCTGAGGGCACTCAGTTTCTAAGCCAAGAAAGACCACTCTGGTCACAGAAAGGCAGGCTGGAAATGACAGAATGAACACCCCTGGGAGCAGCCTTTAATTCATTTTCAGAAGTCGGTGTTTAAACAGCAGTGCCATTGCTTCTTGGGTGGGAAAATTCTGAGACATGCATTCTGCAATATGCCCCAGAGTTTCTCTGTGTGATTATGCTCCCACATTATGCTACTGTGGAAGCAGACTGAAGAGTACACATTCTATTGGCCTCCTTCTCTTCTTTAATATCACTTCCTCGCTCCTCTAATCATGACCCTGAACCCTCCAAAAATGCACTTAAATCTTTATCTTAGGATCTAATTCTGTGGGAGCCTAAGTCACAGACTAAACAACAGCAGCAATTTTTCATTGAGTTTCATGTAATACAAGGTTTCATTCTAAATATTAGAAATTCAGTAATGAATGAGATACTGATATCATTTGGCCGTGTCCTCACCCAGATCTCATGTTGAATTGAAATAATATCCATGTATCAAGGGCAGGGCCAGGTGGAGATACTTGAATTATGGGGGCAGTTTCCCCCATACTGTTCTCATGGTAATGAATACGTCTCACGAGATCTGATGGTTTTATACATGGGAGTTCCCCTGTACAAGCTCTCTTGCCTGCCACCATGTAAGACATGACTTTGCAGTTCCTTCGCCTTTCACCACGATTGGGAGGCTTCCCTAGCCATGTGGAACAGTGAGTTTATTAAACCTCTTTCCTTCATAAATTATGCAGTCTCAGGTGTGTCTTTATTAGCTGCATGAGAACAGACAAATACAGATACTCATTGACCTTGAGCTCACAGTGTAACTTAGTATTATTGTAGTCCTTGATTTTATCAAAACACTAAAATTTTAGAGATGAACGGATCATACTACATTCCTAGAAGTGTTACATGCCGACCTCAAGGATCTAAACTGACAGATGTTAGGTAACCAATAGTGTCACATAAAAACCTGGTGTTCAAAGAATGATGTGAACCTAGCATCTGCTTTCTTGTTCTAGATTTGCTGGAGAAAACACCAGCCTGAAACAAACCAACCTACGATATATGGATGAGAAACAAGGTTTTATGTAATGGAAGGCTGCAAGTCTTCATTTCAGACTGCAACAGTTGTGCGTCTTGGAGAAAAGTGAGTGTACGCTTTGTTTTCTTTGTCATGACCCATCAGATTATATCCCATGCCCAGAAACAGAGCAGTACGATGATGACATAGGCCAAGGAGAGGCTGTCACTTGACAGAGCTGAGTCCTCAACACAGTGCTTGAACTTGTAGACCCAGCACTCTAGCTGCATTTTCAAGGGTCCCAGTTCAAACATAGGTGCACGGTTCCACACCACAGCCTGTCATGCTTACTCAAAAACAATTCTCAAAACCTCCAACAGCTTCCCTTTTTTCAACAGTCCAAAGACGCAGAGGAAGGGGACTGGGAGAACCATAAAACACTATGGAAAATTCCAGGGGCCTCCATTCCTGACCAGTCTGGAAAACCAGGTTCCTGCCCCGGCCCCTTGCCTTCTGACGTCTCTTTCTGCTGTGAAGAATTCAGGAAGGAAAGACACTTGTGCCTGTTTAAGGCACAAGAAAACTATAAAATATGAAAAGAAGTCTACCCAAAATCTCAGTTGCCCTGATTTAATCAGTACGCATTGTATGCATGTATTGAAGTACCACCTGTGTCTCATAAATATGTACAATTTTAGATATCAATTTTTTAAAAAGAAAAGAAAAGTTGAATTTAGTTAAATTTGAGAAAAAAAAAAAAGGTGAAAAACTCCCCAAGGCTGGGGAGGAATTCAGACGATTCCTTCAAAGCTGCCGCCCCATTTCCTTTATTCACAGAACCAGTTTCACAAGAAACAAGCACTTTCTTTACCATCTCCCCCTACTCAACAAATCCTGTATTTTTCTTCCCTTTATAAAAGTCCAATCAGCTACACAGACAGAATCACCATAAAGAGACAATACAGTGTTTAAATATTTCTTTGGTTTCAAGCTCTGACAAAAAGAAGCAGTCCCAGAAAGTGTACATAATCGTCTTCATATGAACTCTCAGGGTATAAGAAAGCCCTGGGCTGGGGCCAAAATAAGAAGTGTTCAGCTACCCAAAAATGACTTGGCTAGTCAGGAGGGTAAGAAAGTCTGGGATTAAAGCAGTTTTCATAAAGTGTTCATTGGCTCAGTTAGAATAGTTGCCTTCCTGTTGGCAAAGAAATCATAAGGGAAACAACATGCGAAGACCCTGCTGTTTCTCCCACCCATCACTGTTTTTCTTTTGATTCGTTTATTATGTAAGAACAGCAGAACTCTCCAGATGGGAACAAGGGACAGAGTCTAGACATCATTTATTGGCCACTGAATAGTGGAAACTAGTCTGCAGCATCGACTCTTTTTCTCCTTTTGGACTCCTCCCCCCACCCCAATTTACCACTTGTTTTACATTGCACACTCTGAAAAGTTAAACGATCCTGACACTTAGAATTACTCAAAAGCTAGAAAGATATTCCCAATGGTGTCAGGAACGGCTGCTCCCTTTTCCTGAGACAGCTACTCGGGCCAGTTGCTCCATCAGAAAGGCCTGCGATTGCTATCATGTCTGTGGTGTGTTTTCCTGCTACTCCTAGAAGGTTGCTTGCGAATGAGTAGAAAATGAAGCAGCAGTTGATCACAGTACACCCAAGGGCAGCTTTTCCCCCCACTGGCAATGTTACTGAAAGACTCCTCCAGTCTTCAATTTGTTTTACTTCTTCTATGTCGTAAAACTTTACCAAACGTTCACTCAGCACCAGGAGATAAGGTAAGCCAGAGAAATACAGTCAGCAATACAAAGCCACTTCAATGAATCTACATTCAGGTTAGTAGGACAGATAAGTAAGCTAGCAGTTCAGGTTGCTTCTGTGTGACCTGGCCACTGCTTACTGCTCTGCCCTTGTATCTCAGCACTTGTTTCTCATAGTCTGCCCTGCCACACAAGCCTCCCCAAGTCCCTCCGATGCCCATGCTGCTTCGTGCTGCCAGCCTGGGACGCAGGCTGCTCTTCATGTCTGTGGTGGTCTTCCTCCGCTCTTCATTTGGCAAATGTGTATGAATCCTTCGGGTCTTGTCTTAGAGGACACCTCAACAGGAATCCTTTCCAGAGCCCAAGACTGGCCTCAGTGCTGCTCCAATGTGTTCTCCCACAGAGCACGGTGTTTCTCATACCATATCATAGAGGCTGAGGCTCAGAGAGCAGGGATTATACCAATCACTTATCTCTGGGACATGCTGTCATGTCTGGTTCAGAGTAGATGTCCAAGACATGCTTATTGAATGAGTGAATGAATGAATGATCAGACTAGAGCTATGAAGGAATTGTTTTTCAATGTCTGTTTACCCTAAGTCCTTACCTAAGTAGTGTTATGGATTTGTGTATAGTTCCTCTGGTGTTAGGAATTCTATCATTATAAAGATTTGTGTGACTATTTCCAAAATGGTAGTTGGCAATAGGGTAATGAAACAAGAAGCTTCTGTGGTTAAATACGTTTGTGAAACTCTGGAGTAAACAAAGTGAAATAGATTTCTTTATTGCAGAAAGTCTCAGAACCTTCCAAATACTCACATGAAATGTAAGTCTGCAAAAGGTTGCTGTGTGAAGCATTGTCTAAGCTCACCTGGGCCAAAGAATGCTTTCATAACATACACATCCGGCCAGTACTTCTTAGGGGCTGTGTGTCCTGCCCTGGGCACTGCTCACGGTCCAGAGGAGAAACAGTGAGTGGATGGGGTCTCCGTCCTCAAAGAAACTGGCTGTCCAGTCACGACAGACAGACAATAAACAGCCAAGCACATAATCAAATGATCAAATGCAAACAAGAGTTTAAAAATCCTTCTATCGGTTTTGCTAAGAGAATAAAATAATTAGTGAAATCATGATTGGAAGGGGTGGAACTGTGATTAGGGAAGAGTGATCAGGGAAGCTTCATGCAACAGGTACATAAAGGTGAGTGGGAGCTGGTCTCAGTAGCTCACACCTGTAATCCCAACACTTTGAGAGGCTGAAGTGGGAGGATCACTTGAGGCCAGGAGTACCAGACCAGCCTGTGCACCGTATAGCCAAACTCTATCTCCATACAAAAATTTGTTTTTTAATTATCCGGGCACGGTGGCTTACACCTGTAGTTCCAGTTACTTGGGAGGCTGAGACAGGAAGATTGCTTGAGTTCAGAAGTTCAAGGTTGTGAGGGGCTATAATCACATCATTGCACTTTACCTTGGATAACAGAGGATGACCCTGTCTCTAAAAAAGAAAAGAAAAATGATGAGACAGAGTCCTTAATGCAAAGATCTGAACAAAAAGCGTCCCAGGAATGGGGAGGAGCAGGTGTAAGGGCCTTGATGTAGAGCAAGCTCAGTGTATCCCAGAACAAAGAGGAAGTTCAGAGAGGCTAGGGGCTGAGGAACAAAAGGAAGTTATGGTGGGAGGTAAGGGCTGAGAGTCAAGGCAGGCCAGGTAGTACAGGACCATGTGGTTCCAATTCGATATTGATTAAAACAGGAAGCCATTAAAGAATCTCAAGCCAGTGTCGGCAGGCGGGGAAGATGGGGGTGATCTTTTAAAAAAATCACTCTGGTACCTTCTTTTGCCATCTTAAAATTTATAGCGAAAGGATTAAGAAAAATCTCAATTAATGAAATACAGACAAAAGTGGCAACAAAATCAACAGAAATTATTCCGACATCAAGAAACTATTTGTAGCAGTGGCAACAACAAAAATTCAGATCATACAAAAGCTGTAACTCATTTAGAGGAAGAGACACATTGCAAAAAAAATAATAAATAACTTTTTGGACTGTACCAATGACTAAAGAGAGTAAATTGCATGAACACATTAGGAAAGGATGTCAGTTTCTCCCTGACTTTCACAAATACAGTGAAAACTCAAAATACACCACTTCCATGAGTAAATGGGTGTCGTAAGTTCAATGGGTATGTAAGGTTATTCATAGACCAAAATACTTGAAATGACTTGAACTCTTATAGCTCATATATAAACGGAACTCAACAGAGGATTATCCAAATTCAACAATCCTAAAAATTTACACGTTACCAGAGATGGGTTGTGAAGTTAAAGGTAACTTTTCCAAATTATTTCAACTAACAATACTGGAAAAAAGGCTGATTTTTTTTTTCTATTTTTCCTACAGAACCTAGTTTTACAAAAGTTTTGTTATATGTTAAGGCAAAGTATAAGTACCTCCCCCAACCGCTAAAAAAAACAGGAGAAAAAATGTTAGCAAGTTGTGTTAGGACATAAAGGAATCTTATTTTTCTAGATTTTATGTTGATAGTCTTTGTAAGTTTTTTAAAGTGTACACATTGTTGTTTCTCTCTCTCTAAACAAATATTTGTTTTGGTGCTAATTATATATTTCTAAGTTTATACTGTGTTTCTTAAAGAGAATACTGCCAACTGCGTCTATGCCTGCATGGAGGTGTGAGACAGTCAACACACATGAAGAACTGGATATGCATGGAAGATGGGTGACCAGAGATGAATAATGGACACAAAGGGAAACAGAAAGGATGAAACAAAAAGTCCAAACTATTAAAACTGCTGGGCAGGGTTGTGCAAGCCTGTAATCCCAGCTGTTCAGGAGGCTGAGG
>NW_022437054.1:3510493-3528567 GCF_009761245.1 Sapajus apella
TACTAAAACTACAAAAAATTAGCTGGGCATGGTGGCGCGCGCCTGTAGTCCCAGCGACTCAGGAGGCTGAGGCAGGAGAATTGCCTGAACCCAGGAGGCGGAGGTTGCGGTGAACCGAGATCGCGCCATTGCACTCCACATTGCACTCCAGCCTGGGTAACAAGAGCGAAACTCTGTCTCAAAAAAAAAAAAAAATAATAATAATAATAATAATAATAAAATCAAAATAAATTGAAATATCATTTTCAAGATTTAAAAGCTACATCTGAATTAAGGATATAAATTCCTTAACAGAAGACAACATAGCTCCGGAGGGCTGAGCTGGCTAGTTGAAAATAGTCTGGAATAAACACCAGCCACATTTCCCCATGAGGCAGAAACTTTAACTGTTCTAGACATTGTGATATTAACTTTGCTTTATAGACTCCACATACTGTGTCAGGAGAATAGGGCCAATCTTATCAATTAAAAGGACATATAATACTCCAAAAGCATTTATTAAAATTGAATTAATAGTATTTAGTAAATTTAATTTAGTGTAATAAAATATGATCATGTAGAAAGTTACTGCCGTGGTTTTTAAAATTTTTATGCCATTTTCCCCGAAAAAATGTTAAAGATCAAAGTGATGCCTACATATGCAGAGTAGAATTAAAAGTTTCTAACAGAAAAACTTAAAAGGTGTCGTTGAGGATTCAAAGGTAGAGACTATGGTCATATTTTAAAATTTATATTTACTTATTTTTGAGTAAAAATAATGTATTTACATGTTTCACAAATCAATGAGAATAAAACATTTTACGATGACACTCTCTGTCCTGTCTTTGTCTCCCAGTTGCCAGCTCTCCTCTCCAGAGGAAATAAATGTTATGAGTTTTTGCAAATGATCTCAAAGATAGTCTCTTCATTCTACAAATGTATATACATCTATGCCTGCTTTTGCACAAATGCTCAAAATGTTCTACACCTTGCTTTTTTCACTGAACAGCACAAAAGAAATAATTTTCGTCAGTATCTGAAAATCCAATATTTGTAATGAATGCAGACTTGTATGTAACATTAAGAAAACAAGTTTCCGATTCAGAGATGTTTAGGCAGAACTAAATTTATTAAATATTAAAACATATTATAAAGCTATAATGATTAAAAGTGGCAGAGGAACTGTTAAAGAAATCAATGGAACAGACTAGAAAGTCCAGAAACATAACCTTCCTGTTTTTAGCACATTTCTCATTAAATTTATTCCAAGGTATTTTATCATTTGTATGTGATTGTAAATTAGGTCTTCTCTTGCTATATAGATTGTGTATAAATTCTGCATATTCACTTTGAGTGCCCATAATTTGTGGTAGAGTTTTTCAGTTAATTGTCTAGAATATTTGTAGATATGCTACTATACAATTTGCCAATCAATAAAACAGTACCCTTCCTTTTTTAAATTTTCAGTTTTTTAACTTTACTCTCTTGTCAGATTGAATTGGCTTATAGTTCCAGAAAAGTGCTAAATACCAGTAACAGCAAATATCCTGATCCTATCTCTTATTTTAATGGGAATGTTTCTAATATTTTTTCTAGCTAGTTATAATACTGTCTTTATCATTATAGTAAATATATTTTATCATGTTAATGAAGAATCCGCCTACACTTGCTTTATAACAAATTTTCTTACTTACTTTCTTTCTTTTTTTAAAGACGGGGTTTCACCATGTTGTCAGGCTGGTCTTGAACTCCTGACCTCAGGTGATCTGCCCGCCTTGGCCTCCAAAGTGCTTGGATTACAGGTGTGAGCCACCGCGCCCAGCCCTACAAATTTTCTTTTTATTAATATTGGATATTGAATTCACTTATTCCTTTGTAATATGTGGGGAGATTAGCATATAAATGTTTATGCTTAAATTCATTAAAGTGGATGAGAATTAGTAGATTTATAAATATTAAACAGGCTTGCATTCCTGAAATAAACACATTGATCACGGTGCGTTTTTTTTAATGTTATGGAATCTTATATGTTAACATTTTATTTGTTTTCACATTATTACTCACCCATTTTTAATCAGTGTTGGTTTTTGGGTCAGTGTGAAGAGGACTTCCTGGCAGGGTGCTTGGCCTCCCCACTGTACCCAGGTGTCTCCAGGTGGAAGAAGGGAGTCCCTCCACACCTGCAGAGACAGGATCACTGCCCTGGCCCCCGCCCTAGGCAGCGGCCCCTGGTATAACTCTTGTTCAATCCCTGACAGCTGGTGCTCAAGCCCACGTGGTGTTTTCAGCAGGATTCCTATTGGATCCGAGGAGAAATGGGCCGATCTGGGCTGCCTTCAGCCAGGCCTGGGTTCCCTTTCTTGTTAGATTAGACTCCGGGATAAGACACGACACCAGCTCTATGTTGTCCCTCTCCCGGAGGATCCCTCCTTGTTCAGACCTCAAATTCACAGTTAACTGAAAAGCTATTAGATGAAATGGCAGCATTCATAATAGTGATGTCATTAATATCAATCTCAGTGACTGCAGATTTCAGGGAAAAAAAAAGACTTCTTAGCCTACCCCTTCAGTACATTTATTTTTAAAGTAGGCCTCCATTTTGTATCTAAAGTCGGCTTCCACTGTGTTTCTAAATATTAGTGAATTGGGCTTCTTGTCTTTTTTTTTTTTTTTTCCCTAACACCCCTGTGTCATCACAGTGAACACATTTGGCTTTTTTCCTTTCTAGTAAACAACTAAAGATTTTCTACCCCCTATTTCTTTTTCTTTTGTATCTTTTCTGCTAAAATGATATCCCATAATAATTTTGATAACATGACGTTGCAGTGGGCTCCTCATCTCTTGGGGGTTCTACAAACTCCATCAAGCTTATATTCCTGCAAACACCAGACCCTTTGTAACAAGCTCTAACACGTAGGCTTCAGCAGTACACGCATGCTTTGATACTTGAAATAATTGGGCCACCAGTGGAAATCTGGGCATATTTTGGTACAATTTTTGAGCCATGTAGAAGAGCCACAACTGCATACATTAGGGTGAGATGTGTGAAGACAAGTGGAGATTCCTTGTTTCTTGGGGCTGATCCAATTTCTCAGTTTGGCTAACTTAGTCTGATCCAATAATTCAAACATTTCCTTGGGGAAATTCTTGGTGTTCCATATCTTCTGCTCCTCTCCAAGGCAACTTCTAGGCCTTTTAGGTGAGCCTGTTGCAGTTTGGCTGTGGTGTGAGTGGCAGAGAGCAAGGCCCTACAGATGCATGGCATTCTGCAATCTCCCCTGTGGGCTGGGGAGGATGCCCCTCTCCCTGAACCCACAGCACCACGGTGTGCCTAACTCCACGGCCATCCATAGGCAGGGTGAGGGCGCTTCTATCCAAAATCCTTGGTCACAGCCACTTGCCTTATCCCTGAAGATTTTGCAAACTGCAGCTTTTCTCTCAAGCCTAGGATTTTTCACTCCTTCATCATTTTCTGCAGGGACTTTTAAAATCTCCTACATACTGCACGCAGCTTGTGGGACCAGGAACCTTCCCCAGTCCTGCCTCCTCCTTCCACCAACTGCGCATTGTGCTGGATGCCACGTGAGCCCAGCTTCTCCCAGGAGGAGCAGCCTTACAGCCATAGCATTGCCCCTAGAATGTCTTTTGTTTTTTGTCTAACCTCTACCTGCAAACTTCCCCACTCCCAAAGCCACGCGCGGTTCTGTCCACGAAAGGAGAGGTCAGGATGCGTATTTACTTTTCTACCTTAACACTTTCTGGTTTCTTTCTTTCATCAGCTTCCCAGCCAGGAAAATGAGGGGCTTTTCTTTCTCCTTGTGTCTCCTCAGTCTCATACTCCCTCCCTTCTTCATGTGGAATTCATTCTCTGGGACTCATTCTCTGGGACTCACTCTCGTGTAGGGGGGAGTCCCCCTATCAGTAAAGGAGCACAAATCAGTGATTTTCAAGGTATTCTACCTGTAATACACACAGGCACTTACTGGCCTATTTTTTGTCCTCTCTGAAGCGTATTCTTCATCGCACCTCGCTCACTAGAGAATGCTATCAGCAAAAATCTTCAGCTCATGTAATATTCAAATTGGGGTGGATGAAGGTGCATGTGTGCATTTCCACTTTAAGAGCGATGAGAATTACTAGCCAGATAAAATTAGCAACATCGGGTCTAGTAGTAATATATACCCCATTGTCATTTCCTGCTAGAGGAACACTGGAGGCGTGTTCAAACACTTCTCACTATTTAGTATCCAGTTTTCATGAAGTGTTCTATTGTCATCCCTAATTAACTCGACCTTTCAACAAGAAACTCGGGATTGGCTGCTATTGTTATTCTACTCTTACATGTCAGGGAACTGAAGCAGAGGTTAATTAAATGACTTATTCTTGTACCTGTAGGCTACGTTGGCAAGGCCATGTCTTAACAGGGTTGCCGGCACAGATGCCCCAACAGACAGAAATTTAAGTAACCCTATTCCAGCAGGGGGCACCAGCTACATTACAAATTTGGGTACACCCTAGTATTCTGCTGGCTCAAAATCTTACAAGATGGTGTACCCAAGAAAAAAAAATAGACTCCAGATGTCATGAAGATGACACCGTTCTCTAACATTCCCCACCCCGAATACAATTCTTGGGTTTTAGACAGACTTTAACAAATCAAGACTCACCTCTCCAGCATGTTTTAAAGAGTTCAACATAGGGGTTCTTATTCCCAAAGTTCAAGCCATGACGATTTCTAGAATCTTATCATCACAGTTCTACTTTTCTTCCTTTTGGTCTTAAGAATTTGAAGGCCTCACTTTTAAAAGCCTGCAGTCAAAATCTCTGGGAAAGGCAACTCCTTTAGTGAAACTGCTGCTGTCAGTGCTTAGGGAATTGGAAAAGTGCAAAGCATAAGAAGAAAGAGTGTGTAGTTACAGGATGGGCAAGACGGTCTCCAAGAAGGTGACACAGGGACACCAGCAGCCAGCTAACTCCCTGTGTCATATGCTTGCATGGAGTTATGTCTTCTAGATTCAGTGAGTTCTAAACTCTTGCCTCTTTATATGCTTTAGGTGAAATGGTTTAAGGAAAAGAGCTTAGGCAGAATTTAGTTCTGAGTTCGGGTCCGTAGTGAGCCATAGGAAGTGCTGTAAAATTTTCATTGAAAAGAAACGGCGTTGAAACAGCCAAGAAAGTTCCCTTTAATTTTGCATATCTGTTCGCCTAACCAGATACAATGAACTCATCCAGTGTCAAAAGGCAATGCCTCATAAGTAATATGGGTACTAATTATTTGAAGATCTTATTAAAATGCAGATTCTGCCTTTGTAGGCCTAGGAAGCGGTCTGAGATTCCTCATTTCTCACCAGCTCCCAGGTGCGACCACTGTTGTTTGTCACCATGGAACATGTATTGAGTAGCAAGAAGCTAGGTGACAAACAGGAACCATCCTCCTCAGCTTTCAGAAACAGGTTGTGCAGAAAGCATTCTAGAAGTCATCAGGATACCCTCTCTCTCTCCGCACCAGAAAGGCCATTTCAAAAAGGGGTGTCATGTAAGCAAAATGCATAAAACTCCCAAGTGAAATATGATGTCCAATGAAGGAGTTATACCTGGTTCTTGTAGGAAATGAGGAAAGCACAGAAGTCCCTAGAGACATAAAGATACCCTGCCTTTTAAACTTTCTATATTCTTTGCAGTAAGATCCAGATGTAAAAGTTGAGACTCCTACTTCCTTGGGGGGATTGTTTTTAACTTAGAAAACAATACAGCAGTTGTCCCGCATTTTGTTTTAAAGGTGTACTAATAGAAATATGCCCCAAGTACCGCCTTGTACCAAATTGATGCAAGATCTATGTTGAAATTTTGATGCCTAACTACTTCCTCATAAAAATGGAATTGATATACTATGGGTCTAGGGACAGGTGAGGGGGAAGAGGAGGGAAAAATGCTCTGGATGGGGAAGAGGAAGAAAGCGTATTTATTAAGGGACATATACAGCGTGTCAGGCAATGTATTAAACTTGGTGTTCCTAATAGTCCAATGTAAATGATGCTAGCTTCACTTTACAAGGAAAGAAACTGAGATTTAAGGAACTTAATCACCTATTTCATGTTTGCACAACTATTGGAAGCTGTAAAGCCTGCTCCAGCCAAGCTCTTCAGGTTTTGCTTCCTGTGCTCTTCTCACCCTACCAAAAACCTTTCCTTGGAAACCAGCAGTTACAAACTTTCAGGCTGCCCCCTCTTATCCAGACCAGACAATTCACAGGGCATTTGTCATTATTTAGACTCCATTTCAAGAATTCTTCTAATGATTTATATGTATTTTCATGCATTTCAAACACAACCTGATCTTTTTCGTGTTTTTTTTTGTATCATTAGACCGAGTTTAATAATAAATATACATACTCAATACACAATGTGTTCAATATATTTCAGTGCTTATGCTAAACTAAGTATGATGGTAGGTGCTTATAATATGAGACAGGCAAGAAATATTAACCCTGATCATCAAAAGTGGATTCCTAATAGCCTACAATAGCAAAAGGAAGGGTAACTTTCTTTCATCCCACCCCTAAACGTGTGTGTCTCTCCTCATCCATTCCAAGTTATGGCCCAAGGAGAGGCATGAGGCTATGCGCTCTAAGAGAATGGCATGGTTAGGAAGTGGAAGTGCATCCCAGCTCAGTATTCCCTAAGAACACTTTCCTCAAACACTGGGGTGCATTAGCCTCACCCTGTTAAAACTTAGATGGCTAGGCCTGCCCTTGGAGTTTCTGATTGAGTAGGTCTTGGGTGAAGCCCAAGAACCTGCATTTCAAAGAAGCTCCTAGTGATGCAGAAACTGCTGGTCTGGGGACCACAGTGAGAGCCATAGCTGGTTGGCCAGGTGGCTGCATGGATGAGATCCAGCTTTGTGGATCTCAGGACACGTGAATGCATTAGAAGAACAATGTAAAAACCTGGATCTTAAAGACAGCAGCCCAGGAATAACCCAGTTTAAGCCACCCTGCATGCCATTGTGTTTGAAGACATTATTATTGTAATACATTGTAATGGAAAACAAGGCAAGAAAAATCAGAAACCTTCTCTGGTGTGATTTTCTATATTTTAACTGTTGATAACAAAGAAAGGCAAAAATATACGCTATATGATAGATACACGCGTACACACACACACACCCATACACACACACAAATCTAAGAAAAGAAACATACATATATTTGGAAGGAATTGTAGCTTTTCACTTTCCATGTGGAAAATTGAGGATATTTTTCTCCAGCTTGATTGCTAACCATCAACTAATTTCTCACTATCCACATACAGTGCAAAAAGAATATGGAGTTTTTTAAAATTAGACTTTAAGTTCTGGGATACATGGGCAGAATGTGCAGATTTGTTACACAGGTATACACGTGCCATGGTGGTCTGCTGCACCCATCAACCCATCATCTACATTAGGTATTTCTCCTAATGCTATCCCTCCCCCAGCCCCTTATCCCCCAACAGGCCCTGGTGTGTGATATTCCCCTCCCTGTGTCCATGTGTTCTCATTGTTCAACTCCCACTTATGAGTGAGAACATGCAGTGTTTGCTTTTCTGTTCATGTGCTAGTTTGCTGAAAATGATGGTTTTCAGCTTCATCCATGTCCCTACAAAGGACATAAACTCATCCTTTTCATAGCTGCGTAGCATTCCATGGTGTATATGTGCCACATTTTCTTCATCCAGGCTATCACTGATGGGCATTTGGGTTGGTTCCAAGTCTTTGCTATTGGGAACAGTGCTGCAATAAACTTACGTGTGCATGTGTCTTTATAGTAGAATGATTTCTAACCCTTTGGTATATGCCCAGTAATGGGATTGCTGGGTCAAATGGTATTTCTGGTTCTAGATCCTTGAGGAATCGCCACACTGTCTTCCACAATGGTTAAACTAATGTACACTCCCACCAACAGTGTAAAAGTCTTCCTATTTCTCCACATCCTCTCCATCATCTGCTATTTCCTGACTTTTTAATGACTGCCATCTCAACTGGCGTGAGATGGTGTCTCATTGTGGTTTTGATTTGCTTTTCTCTAATGACCGGTGATGATGACCTTATATTCATATGTTTGTTGGCTGCATAAATGTTTTTTCTTTGAGAAGTGTCTGTTCATATCCTTCACCTTTTTCGATTGGGTTGTTTTTTTCTTGTAAATTTGTTTAGGCTCTATGTAGATCCTGGATATTAGCCCTTTGTCAGATGAATAGGTTGAAAAAATTTTCTTCCATTCTGTAGGTTGACTATTCACTCTGATGATAGTTTCTTTTGCTGTGAAGAAGCTCTTTAGTTTAATTAGATCCTATTTGTTAATTTTGGCTTTTATTGCCATTGTTTTTGATGTTCTAGTCGTAAACTCTTTACCCATGCCTATGTCCTGAATGGTATTGCCTAGATTTCCTTCTAGGGTTTTTATGGTTTTAGGACTTAGGTTTAAGTGTTTAGTCCATCTTGAGTTAATTTTTGTATAAGGTGTAAGAAAGAGGACCAGTTTCAGTTTTCTGCATATGGCTAGTTAGTCTTCCCAATACTGTTTATTAAATAGGGAATCCTTTCCCCATTGCTTGTTTTAGTCACATTTGTCAAAGATCAGATGGTTGTAGATGTGTGGCATTATTTCTGAGACCTCTATTCTGTTCCATTGGTCTATATATCTGTTTTGGTACCAGTACCATGCTGTTTTGGTTACTGTAGCCTTGTAGTATAGTTTGAAGTCAGGTAGCATGATGCCTCCAGCTTTGTTCTTTTTGCTTAGGATTGTCTTGGCTATATGGGCTCTTTTTTGGTTCCATATGAAATTTAAAGTAGTTTTTTCTGATTCTTTGAAGAAAGTCAATGGTAGTTTGATGGGGATAGCACTGAATCTATAAATTACTTTGGGCAGTATGGCCATTTTCATGACATTGATCCTTCCTATTTATAGTATTCTCTGATGGTAGTTTTTATTTCTGTGGGCTCAATAGTGATATCGTGTGTATCATTTTTTATTTTGTCTATTTGATTCTTTTTTCTTCTTTATTAGTCTGGCTAGTGGTCTATTTTGTTAGATTTGTAACAAAATCCATCTCCTGGGTACATTGATTGTTTAAAGGTTTTTTTTTTCATGTCTCTAGCTCCTTCAGTTCTGCTCTAATCTTAATTATTTCTTGTCTTCTGCTAGATTTTGAATTTGTTTGCTCTTGCTTCTCTAATTCTTTTAACTGTGATATTAGGGTGTCGATTTTAGATCTTTCCTGCTTTCTCCTATGGGCATGTAGTATATAAACTTCCCTCTAAACCCTGCTTTAGCTGGGTCCCAGACACTCTGCTGTGTTGTGTCTTTGTTCTCATTGGTTTCAAAGAACTTATTTATTTCTGCCTTAATTTATTTATTTACCCAGTAGTTATTCAGGAACAAGTTGTGCAGTTTCCCTGTAGTTGTGAGGTTTTGAGTGAGCTTCTTAATCTTGAGTTCTAATTTGATTGCACTGTGGTCTGAGAGACTGTTACAATTTCTGTTCTTTTGCATTTGCTGAGGATTGTTTTACTTCTAATTATGTGGTCAATTTTAGAATAAGTGTGATGTGATGCTGAGAAAAATGTACATTCTGTTGACTTGGTGTGGAAAGTTCTGTAAATGTCTATTAGTTTTGCTTGGTCCAGAGCTGAGTTCAAGTCCTGAATATCCTTGTTAATTTTATGTCTCATTGATCTGTCTAATATTGACAGTGGGGTGTTACAGTCTCCCACTATTATTGTGTGGGAGTCTAAGTCTCTTTGTAGGTCTCTAAGAACTTGCTTTATGTATCTGGGTGCTCCTGTATTGGATGCATATATATTTAGAATATTTAGCTCTTCTTGTTGCATTGATCCCTTTAACATTATGTAATGCCCTTCTTGGTCTTTTCAGTCTTTGTTTAATGTCTATTTTATCAGAGACTAGGATTGTAACCCTTGTTTTCTTTTTTTTTTTTTCTTTCCATTTGCTTGGTAAATTTTCCTCCTTCCCTTTATTTTGAGCCTACATGTGTCTTTGGACGTGAGATGGGTCTCCTGAATATAGCACAGCAATGAGTCTTGACTCTTTATTTAATTTGCCAGCCTGTGTCTTTTAATTGGGGCATATAGCCTGTTTACATTTAAGGTTAATATTATGTGTGAATTTAATCCTGTCATTATGATGCCAGCTGGTTATTTTGCCCATTAGTTGATGCAGTTTCTTCATAGTGTAGATTGTCTTTACAATTTGGTGTGTTTTTGTAATGGCTGGTACTAGTCTTTCCTTTCCATAGTCCTTCTTCCAGGAGCTTTTGTAGGGCAGGCCTGGTGGTGACAAAATCTCTTAGCATTTGCTTGCCTGTAAAGGATTTTATTTCTCCTTTGCTTATGAAGCTTAATTTGGCTGGATATGAAATTTTGGGTTGAAAATTCTTTTCTTTAAGAATGTTGAAAATTGACCCCCACTCTCTTCTGGCTTTAGGGTTTCTGCAGAGAGATCTGCTGTATGTCTGATGGGCTTCCCTTTGTGAGTAGCCTGACCTTTCTCTCTGGCTGCCCTTAACATTTTTTCCTCATTTCAACCTTGGTGAATTTGACAATTATGTGTCTTGGGTTTGCTCTTCTCAAGAAGCATCTTTGTGTTGTTCTCTGTATTTCCTGAATTTGAATGTTGGCCTGTCTTGCTAGGTTGGGGAAGTTCTCCTGGATAATATCCTGAAGAGTGTTTTCCAACTTGCTTCCATTATTCCCATCGCTTTCAGGTACATCAATCAAACATAGGTTTGCTTTTTTCATATATTCTCATATTTCTTGGAGGCTTTGTTCATTCCTTTTCATCTTTTTTTTCTGTAATCCTTTCTTCATAATTTATTTCATTAAGTTGATCTTCAGTCTCTGATATCCTTTCTTCCACTTGATTGATTCAGCTATTGATACTTGTGTGTGTTTTACAAAGTTCTCATGGTGTGTTTTTCAGCTCCATTCAGTCATTTATAGTCTTCTCTAAACTGGTTATTCTAGTTAGCACTTCCTCTAGCCTTTTTTCAACGTTCTTAGTTTCCTTGCATTGGGTTAGAACATGCTGCTTTAGCTTGGAGGAGTTTGTTATTATCCACCTTCTGAAGCCTACTTCTGTTAGTTTGTCAAACTCATTCTTTGCCCAGTTTTATTGCCTTGCTGGTGAGAAGTTGTGATCCTTTGGAGGTGAAAAGGCTTCTGGTTTGGGGAATTTTCAGCCTTTTCACACTGTTTTTTTCCTCATCTTCATGGATTTATCCACCTTTGGTCTTTGATGTTGGTGGCCTTTGGATGGGGTTTCTGTGTGGATGTCCTTTTTTTGATGTTGATGCTATTCCTTTCTGCTTATTTTCCATGTAACAGTCAGGTCCTTCTGCTGCAGATCTGCTGGAGTCTGCTGAAGGTCCACTGCAGACCCTTCTGCATTGATCTCACTGGGAGTTGCAGACTGGAGCTGTTCCTATTTGGCCATCTTTGATCCAAGCAGCATGAAGATTATGTCAGAAACTTCCTCCATCTCTCCTCCATATTGTGAACGAGACCCTACAGTGATGAAGATTCTTTTTCTATCTTTCTGTATTCCTGAGGCATATTTCAGAATTTGGAATCAGTCTATTTGACAAGAAGAGCCACCTCTCTACCACAGGGCCACCATCAGTGGGTGTGCATGTGTTTCAGCCACGGGAGTTACAGAGGCCAGAACACATGGCCAGACTCTCTCTAAGTCCATCAGACCATTGTTAAGAGGGCTGGAACAGCCAAGCCACAGCACCATCAATGCTGTGATTTATGCTTTGAAAATACTCCAAGTGGAGCAACTACACATTAATCAATACTAATGCAGGAATTGCATCTGTGAGAAAAATAAGAAAAAACAGGTAAACAAAAGGGGTCGTAGTGGCTACACTCTGCAAAGGAAGGGTATCCCATAGTTTAATAACCTTTTTACTCCAACTAAATTCTATCTCATCATATCTTTTTAAAATGTGGTGACTTCTCCTGAGCCATAAGCAATCTATTTCTAGACCAAAATCTCCTTGATGATAGAAGCCATTTCTGATATATTTTAGTTTTCCTCATTTCTGAACTGGCTCAGATGCACTTGACAGGTTGCAGAGATAGTGCAGTGGTCAAATACAACCTTGGATGCGTCATCACTTCTGGCTCTCTGGACCAGTGTTTTCTGCTGTCCTCTCTTCTGTGCCTACTTGCAGTCCCTTTGCCGCGGGCTGACCCAGCAGAGTCTTTGGATTTGCACTCGATGCCTGGGTCTTGACTCTGCTTTTGTGCCTAGGCATTGTCTTCGGTTCTCTCTCTTCCTCTCCAAATGCTACAACCAGCCCTGCCCACTGGAGATCCATGCATGGCTTCTAGAACCCTGGTACTGGTCCAATCACTGACCAGCCTAGTGGCCCAAATGGAAAAGTGGGTAAGGGGAGACTACAGATGCTCACACAGCACCTAATAAGTAACTGCACAACGAGGGTTTCATAAGGGATGAAGAAAGAAAGGAAGGAAGGATAGAGGGAAGAGGGGAGCACGGGGTGCTATAAGAAAGGGTACTGTAGTCTGCCTGGGCAGGTCAGCAGTAAATGTCTATAGAAAACCCATAAACATGTGTGGCCACAGGTCTCGGAGACAATGTCCATGCCATTCGTTTATTCTCTTTCCACCATTGATCTTGAATTACAGTTTCCGTGCAGATACTCACTTTAATAAACTTCTAGAAGTGTGTTGATAAAATCTTCATACTTTCATACTCCCTAATAGGCCTCTTATTCCATTCTATCTCAAGAAAGCCATTATTTTAAAATAATTTTACTCAGATAGATCTTAATACAGAAACATACTTTTCTTAATGAAAGATGTTTTAAAAAGCTTTTCTTCTCTTCTACCTCCATTCGCAGTCACTTTGGAACCAAAAAAAAAAAGCTAAGTTCAGGAATCTCCCACCCGGTTCTCCTATTTGCTTTTGAATGGTGAAAATTCCCCAGCTCTTATCAGAGCTCATCTGTTCAGGAGCACCACTGAATGGTCAGATTGCTGCAGGCCACCTCGGATGACACTGAAGATTCTTCTGTGAAAAAACGGAAACAAACAATTTTGACTCATCATCTATTCTATAGGAAACAGCACAAACAAAAAGGGTGTGTGTCCATTATGGAGGGAACCCATAAGTTCATTCTCAGCAATTCAGCTGTGTTGCATCCTGTGGCGTATATGGAAAAAAGATAGGATCATTGGAAATGCTACAAAGAGTTTTGGAAATGAAATTTTAGATCAGACCTTGACACTTACCACCCATGTACTTTTAAAAAGCTGCATGACATGATGTTACAATTAAAAACAAAACATCAAAACATGTTGTCACATGCAAATATAAAACAATGGGCCATGTCTTAAAGCATCTGCTTCAAGTTAACTGCAGATGTGAAATGTTGATAGAAATTATTATCATTGGTGGGTGTTATGTATTTTACATTATATCACAATTTACTTAATTGGTTCGGACACATTTTTAAAAATTTGATCTTAATCCAATCAGGCAGAAGTGTTTCGAAAAATTTACGTAATTGTTATTATAATACCTGAATGCTCTCAAGTAAAGTGCTTTCAACAGTGTCTAGGTATTTAAGAATTTGGGGTTTGGTTTTCAGAGAGTCTATGAAAACCCCATAGACATTACAATATGAGGTTCTTTTTCCATTTGAAGAAATTTTTATTTCTTTAATGTAAAATCTCAGAAAGAATTTTGGAAAAAGACAAAAAAGGGAGACAGAGATCTTTGATTAACATATTTTCCAACAAATAACATGTATTGTTCTCTTGGCTCTGCACCTAAGACCTGTCCCCATTGGATGGTGACAGAGGCAGATCACAGCAAGACAGCCTAGTTACTGGGAACATGTGGCTGAGAGAATCCTGGCGTTCCAGGTGAAAGTTCCAAGAAACTGCATCTTCAGGTTATCTGGGATTAAAGATCGTTTCCTGTGAGGCTTAGTGGCCAATTGGAGTTCAGCTATATATAAAAGCAATAGAAATAGATAAGCATCCATGTTGATGAATATTGCACTGTACCTGGCACATAAAAAGCACTCACTGAAATGAAATAAAACAAAATAAGAGTAAATGCCAAGAGAATATTGTGAGTTCTAACTGAAAGGAAAAATACATTTATAATACAGGAACATTGCACTATACCTGGCACGGAATAATCACTTGATAAAATGAAATAAAACAAAATAAGAGTAAACACCAAGAGAACATTGTGAGTTCTAACTGAAAGGAACAAAACATTTAAAATAACGCATGCATTGTTACTTGGTTATCTAGATTGAACCGTTCAATATAG
The DNA here is from genome assembly GCF_009761245.1 of Sapajus apella. NCBI lineage: Eukaryota > Metazoa > Chordata > Mammalia > Primates > Cebidae > Sapajus > Sapajus apella. The sequence goes on from NW_022437054.1 coordinate 3,524,847, forward strand.
TAGCTACATATGAATATTTAAATTTTAACTAATTAAAATGTGATGCAATTTAAAAATTAGCTCCTCCATTGCACTAGACACATTTCAAGTGACTAATAGGCACATAGGACTGTACATACACTGTAGCAGACACTATGACATAGAATATTTTCATCATCAAACGAGGTTCTGTTTAAAAGTAGTGCTGCTCTAAACAATTGCATGGAAGACGTCTGAAAGAATAAAACATGGCTCTGAAGTTTTTGGTGGAGGAAAGACACAGAAAAGACAGAGGAAATGGTGCTTTACAGAAAAGGTAATTCATGTGATATCCAAAATGAGGAGAAAAAAGGCCAGGCGCGGTGGCTCTCACCTGTAATCCTAGCACTCTGGAAGGCAGACGCAGGTGGATCAGCTGAGGTCAGGAATTTGAGGTTAGCCTGGCCAACATGGCGAAATCCCATCTCTACTAAAAATACAAAAATTAGCTAGGCGTGGTGGTGCACACCTGCAATCCCAGCTGCTTGAGTGGCTGAGGCAAGGGAATTGCTTGAACCCAGGAGGCAGAGGCTGTGGTGAGCTGAGACTGAGCCACTCCACTCCAGCCTGGGCAACAGGGGAAGGCTACGTCTCAAAAAAAAAAAAAAAGAAAAGGAGAAAAATATTCATTTTCATGGGTCATACAGGATATCTGGAGGTGAATTTTGAGGATGAAATCTCAGGGGAGTAAACCACTCAGTCATCTAAATCCATCTGTGTATTTTTTTGTGTGTGTTGTCAAACACAGAGGGAAAAATCATTGTTTTAAATCTTAGGTTAATAAGACACTATTTGATGTTATTTTTAGTGTTTAATGTAGACTTACAGGCAACACATTAAAGAATGAAATGATCTGTGATACGTGGTGACAGGCAAAAGTACATGGAAATAAAAATTTATGGTATTAGGCATTATTTTAAGTTTGGTTTTTCGTATTTTTCTTTCAGTGGGAAGATAGCGAGTCTCATCACTTACAGCTTTTTTGTATGACTTATGATGACAACGAACCTTAGTGGTTCAATGCCCCATTAAATTTTATCTTCAGTGTATTCCCCACATGAAACCTAAATCTCTATTAAGCCTCAGCAATATAATGCAGTAAATTTCTCCAGAGTAGGGATAACCATTACATCTCTGTAAAAAACATCATTTTTTCCACATATGAAAATGGTTAAACTAAAAATTTAATGACTGAATCTAGAAAAGCTCCTTTAGGCCATAGAAAATGAGTTTAATCTGTGAATGTGATTTATGGCTGTCAACGCACCAAACTTCATCATGCAGCCATTGCTCACAATAAAATGTGCTACGATATTTGCCCTTCCTAATGATGCCTGTCTTTGTCTTATGTGTGTATTTAGTTCCTTAGTGATTCTCTCTGAGCTGCAGGATCGTCCATATTCACCCTGCTAGATGAGGCAAATGTAACACCAGCTATCAAGATTACTGACCTGTGACTGAAATATTGCTCAGAAGTAATGTTTTTCTATCCTTAGAACTAGAGCATTCTATTTCATCCTGGAGGTAATTTGAAATATAGAGCGGAGGGTGAAAGTATTAAGATAATGAATTAAACAAGACAGCTACTTAAATTAAGTCACATCCACCCAATTAGCCAATGTACTGGGAACGGCAGCCACTTTAGCATGTAGTTGTGCATGCAAAATCGTAACACAAATTTTCATTCAATGAACCAGTGCTGTGCATGTTCTCAAGGCATCTGGAGCACTTTTGTTACCCAGGCAATGCTAATCAAGGTAAGTTCAAGGGACATTGCTTTGATCAGTTGTAGCTTCTTGCCAAATAACTGGGCTTTAACTGAGCCACATATGCTCATCACTTTATGATTAATCAAAATTTGTGTAATTTCTTAGCCATTTAGATATGTATTTATAATTTTCATATAGCTCATTATACCAAAAATAAATGAACACATTGAAGAAAAATGTTGTTTGTACATCAAATCCTAATAAAAGTTAAAATATGATACTTTGACATGTTTTATATGAAGTGGTATTCAAATACTATCACTAAGAATTTCTCTCATTAATTTTCAAACATTTCAAAGATAAAAATTTATAAATTTTAGCATAAAAATATTTTGTCATTCTTATTCCCTGTATTATTTATTTGCTGTGTAACAAATTAGTACTCCAAAACTTACACCTTAAAATAACACATACTTATTGCTTAATACTCCTGTGGATCAGAAATCTGGGTACAGCTTAGCTGGGTCTTCTGCTTCAGGGTTTCTTACAAGGCTGTGACCCAGGTGACATTTAAGACCACAGTCATCTTGGGGATTAAGTGAGTTAGAATCAGCTTTGCAGCTCTCTCAGTGGTTGCAGGCAGATTCCTGGCCCTCAAAGACTGTTGGACTGAGGGCTTCAGTCCCTTGCTGGCTTAGCACCATACTATCTGGCCTTGTCCATTACAGCAAGCTCGGGGCAGAGTGAGGAAGAGTATACCAGCGAGATGGAAGTCACAATCTTCTATATCCTCATCCCAGAGGTGACATTTCCTCACTTCCACTTATTCTATTAGAAGCAAGTCACTGTGTTCAGTGCACACTCAAGAGAACCTGAATATGAATATTTAAGAATACCAATGGACTCCAACAGCCTAGGGGAGTGAGTAAAGAGTTAAAGAGCGGAGTTACCAACCTATGTAGGAAATAAAGATGAAAGCTTAGGTTTGAGAGAGGAGGCAATAATGAATTCAATTCTGTTTAAAGTCTCTATGGGACGATCAGGTAGAGAATGTCCCATAGGCACCTGATACAGAATCTGTGAAAGGCCAAGTTAACCACATAGATAAGAAATCCATTAGCACATGAGACATAGGTTTGGGAGCAGGACTAGAGATAGAAAATAAGGAGCTCCAACCTGCACGACCAGGTAAAGGAAGAGGATCCGGAAAAGGAACTCAGAAGGAATGGTCACAAGGATAGAGTTGTCATTATAAAATTAAAGAAAAGACAAAAGGAGAAGCCAAGAAATAAGAAAATAAGAAAGAAAAACCCTCTGTTCCATTGTTAAAGTGACGTAAAATAAGACAAATATTAAATATGTCCACGTGATCTGATAATTCAGAAGTCATTAGAGACCATTAACGAGTCCATTGTCATTCACTTAATGGTGTGGAAGATAAACTGTGATAGGCTTAGAAGGGAGTAAAGGGTGATGAAGTGATGGCAGCCCATACAGGCTATACTTCAAGCTTAGTCAAGGTATGATTTTTCTTTCTCCTGTTAATTTGGTAAATTTTTGCAAAGTATGTTGGCAATGGTGTAAAAATGTGGTACTATGATCCCATTCTGGTAGAAATAATTACAAATTGAACTATTCTTTCTGAAAGGCAGCAAATATTGAAAGGCTCTCATAACCCCCAAATTTCACACTAGGAATGTATTCCAAAGAAATAAGCAGGCATGATGCCAGGTGCAGTGGCTCACGCCTGTAGTCCCAGCACTTTGGGAGGCTGAGGCAGGTGGATCATTTGAAGTCAGGGGTTTGAGACCAGCCTGGCCAACATGGTGAAACCCCGTCTCTACTGCAAATACCAAAAAATTAATCAGTTGTGGTGGCGCATGCTTGTAACCCCAACTACTCGGAAGGCTGAGGCCGGAGAATTGCTTGAATCCAGGAGGTGGGGGTTACAGTGAGCCAAGATCACGCCACTGCACTCTAGCCTGGGTGACAGA
>NW_022437054.1:3528667-3620532 GCF_009761245.1 Sapajus apella
AAAAAAAAAAAAAAAAAAAAAAAAAAAAGGAAAGAAAGAAGGAAGGAAGGAAGGAAGGAAGTAAAAAGTAAGGAAGAGAGAGAGAGAGAGAGAGGGAGAAGCTTTACAGCTCTCTCAGTGGTTGCAGGCAGATTCCTGGCCCTCAAAGACTGTTGGACTGAGGGCTTCAGTCCCTTGCTGGCTTAGCACCATACTATCTGGCCTTGTCCATTACAGCAAGCTCCGGGCAGAGTGAGGAAGAGTAGGTTATTATTGTAACAGTGTAAACCTAAAAACATCTAAAATGGCTAACCATAGAAGACATTTCAAATAAGGAACATCTTATGTGTTGGTAAAGGTAAAACTTTATATTACCATAGCAGATAAACTCTAAATTCTCAATGACTTAACAAGATATAAGTTTCTTTCTCTATCCAGGTGTTAAGGTATCCAGTCTGACCCAAATTCCACCCTATTAAACATGTAGAACCCAAAGTCATCTTGGATATATGTATCTAGTCTGAAGAAAGAGGAAGAGAGGAGAAGGCATATGCCCTTGTTAACCAGGTGGAAGTAAAATACATTTCCTCCACCCCACCCCAGATCCGAGGGCAACTAAAAAATGTACTCCCAGCAATCGTTTTCCAGTATGGAAGAGGAACAGGATCTCTGTGCATAGCTTGCCTTCTCTGTCACCATCCTCTTCTCTGGCCAAACCTCATCCACACGCATCCCCATTCCTACACACAGAGTCTATTCACCACACCCCAGGAGGCTTGGAAGCCCCATGTTGAATGTGTTAGATTCCCTGGTCAGTCTGGCTCCCCACATGACCGAATGCAGCAGCATTCTGCTTTTCCAACAAATTCCAAACACATGTATTCTTTCCATTTCCTCTCAATTTTTGTCTACAAATAGAGAAATTTTGCCTGAGGACCTGTAATTTTTCAATGTCCATTTTGCGAGTTTAGCTGTGTTTTTGGAAAAGCTATATTGAAGTCCTCATCCCTGATACCTGTGAGTGTGACTTTATTTGGAATTAGGACCTATGCAGATGTAATCAAGCTAAGATAAGGTCATGCTGGATTAGGGTGTGCCCCACCTCCAAGGGTTGGTAATTCTATAAGCAGAGAGAGATTTAGACACACACACACACATGCGCACACACACACACAGAGTGTGATGGACATGTGAAGATGGATGAAGACACAGGCAGAAATTAAAATGATGCAGCTACAAGCCAAGGAGTGTGAAGGAGCGTCAGCCACACCACCAGCAGCTAAGAGGCACAGACGGATTATTTCCCAGAGCTTTTAAGGAGAATGGCCCTGCCACCAGCTTGATTTTGGACTTCTAGGTTTCAGAACTACAAGGGAATGAATTTTTGTTGTTTCAAGGGCGCAGTGTGTGGCAGCCCTAAGAAGGTGATATAGCCTGCACATATCCTACAAATATTCTATTTTCACTTTCTTCATTCACGGCTACAGGCAAACTGATTATCTTTTATATGCATTTTTGGAAACAGTTTAACCAAATGTTTTGTTACCCCGTACCCTGGTCCTCTGTCTTCCCAGGCTTCAGTGCAAGATTTTTTTACTGCTCCCTGCCTGGCATCCCTAGCAATGTCTCATGTTTTAGGATATTTATTATTCTAGCACTCACTTTAAGATAATGGTTTCTATGTCAAAGTAACACTAACCAACATAAGGACAGCCACACCCCAGTAACAACTTTACAGAAGGGGAAAAAGAGCATTGCAATCGGCTGAATGTCCGTGTTCCCACAAAATTCATGTGTGAAATCCCAATGCCCAATGTGATAGCATTAGGAGGTGTGGTGGGGCCTTCGGAAGATAATTAGAATGTGAGCATGGAGCCCTCATGAATAGGCTTAGTGTCCTTATCGAAGGAACAGGCCTCTCTATCACGGAAGGATACAATGAGAAGTTGGGTCTGCAACCCAGGACCATTAACTAGCACAAACTTTGCATTCCAAGGCTATTCAAAAGTGTGAGACACATCTCATTAAAATACTTGAAATAATTAGAATAACAAACTTTAAATAACTTACGTTGTAAGGCATATTTTGTAGTTTTCTCTATCTGTATCTAAAATACATGATTATCAATAGGCAGCAGGATATATGTGGTTGGTTATATATTGATATTAACAGTGTTTGTCATGTGAGCAGGATTATTTGTAATTTTTTTTTTTTTTTTTTTTTTTTGGAGACAGAGTCTCACTTTGTTGCCAGACGCCAGGCTGGAGTGCAGTGGTGTGATCTTGGCTCACCGCAGCCTCTGCCTCTCCTATTCAAGTGACTCTCCTGCCTCAGCCTCCCGAGTAGCTGGGACTACAGACACATGCCACCATGCCCAGATAGTTTTTTTTGTATTTTTAGTAGAGGTGGGGTTTCACCATGTTGGCCAGGGTGGTCTCGATCTCTTAACCATGTGATCCGCCCTCCTCAGCCTTCCAGAGTGCTGGGATTACAGGCTTGAGCCACCACACCCGGCCTTATTTGTAATATTTATTTATTTATTTATTTTTATTTTTAATAAATTTTATTTATTAATTTTTATTTATTTATTTCATTTTTATAAATTTTTATTTCTTTCTTTCTATATTTCCCAATTGATATTTCTAATTTCATACATATATGCTTTTTGAGTCTGAAAAAATAACTGCTATTTTGATTATATAATTAAAGAAGTTTAGTGTTGTACCTGGCACATAATAGCTTCTTGACAGACGTTTACTGGATTAATGAATGACATTGGATGAGAAAGAAAAGAGAATAGACAGTAATTAGAGAGCAATTCAGGGTCACAAAAGAGTTTTTGTAAGAATAGGCTATTTGAGTATGTGTATAGGTTGAGTAAAATAACTTAGTAAAGAAGGAATAAATTTAAGACACACTGTTGGAACAGAAGAAGCTGAGATCAAGGGCCTAAGGAGAGACTGGTCTTGAGCAGACACAGAGAGCAAAGAGGACAGAAGCTTTGCTGAGCAGACAGACCGGTAACAAGGAAGGGAAGGAATTGTTTCATAGTTTATGTATGCTCACATTTTATGTATATAACTTTGTATACTGTTACCCATAAGGCAGAGTTGGTTTTACTCAACTGGAAAGTCTGGACTCTCACTGCTATAGCCTCTACAACTCTAAAATTTTCATGTAAAATAGAAAAGGTTTTCTACCAAGAGAGAAAGACTAGGAGCTAAGTAGAAGGCTGTAACGGAGTTTTGGGGAGGAGAGCACAGTAATGAACAGTCATTGTGTTTAAACTAGGGAGCAAGGAAGATTTAATTACTAAGTGTTGTATCATATAGTATTTGAGAAACTTTGTCTCAAGTTATATGCTACTTTTTGTAATTATAGAAATCTAATGTTATTTTATCTAATTTTTTTTCTGGGTGCAGACGGTGTCAGCATCTTGGCTCTAGAATCAATAAAATGTGTTCAGGTTTGTAATTGGTTATATTCCCCCTTGGAAACCATTCTCTTGAATCATTCAGGCCACTACAACAGCAGGTGGACCTTCATGATGTCTTTTCTTTGTCTCTGATGAAGGAGAAACTGGTACAGTTTTGGTACATGGACTGTTTGCAAAGTCAACATTTAGAAAAGTTCTACCTTCATTGAAAACAAAATTTTATCTCAATAACTTCAAATAATTTCACATAATTTCTTATGCCCTGAGTGAGTCTTGGTCTTAAGTACGCATATATGACTTACCTACTTCTTTCCTGCTATCAGCCAAGATCTGCACCCCGCCCATCCCATGTCAGACACACACAAATTTGCCAGTTTCCCTACTAAGAGTTCCACCTACTCCTTTGACACTCAGGGGAAGGAGCAAATATTCCTTGTGCTTTCCGCTTTAAATACGGAGCAACTGCCAATGCATTTGGCATATAAAGCATATGCTCAATAAGTGTTAGATACTAATAAACAGAATATAGTGGTCTTTGTACACTACTAAGAATCACCAGTAGTCCAACAATATACTTCCTAGCTCTCTAATGACATGTGAGTTCAAGAAAGGGGTCAAACCAATCGAGAGAGAAATTTCTTATGTCAAAGCATTAGACAAGGAGTCAATTCATTATTCAACAGTAAATATTCTGCTGGTTATTAATTCAGGTCCTGGTGATGGTATTTAGGACTACCAAATCAGCTCACTTCCCTCAGTCATCTGCTGCTATATCAGAGTTTATAAAGACCATAAGGAGAGTTATAAAGACCATAAGAAGGAAGAAATCCAAGCTGTGCCAAAGCTACTTTGAAGCAAGTTTTGATGGAAGTGTTTATTAAGATTCCTGATAAATAAAATACCACGCATGGGATGGCTTATTGGTGAATCTGAGCTGTGTCAGGCCAGTTTTCTTTATAATCTCACATGTGTTCACCAGCTGATCCATATCTTGATATCATCTGCTGGACATTACTGAGATAGTTAGAACATTCTCCTGGGATGGGAATAGGGGTACAAATCAGTTTTCTCAAAGTAATGTCAGTATGTGTGAAATTTACCGTAACCGGGGGATTGTCATATATATATCATTAGATAATCACTGGACAATCTTATTTTTACAGTAAGCGTGGGATGAAAAATGTTAGTGTATTCATAACTACTATAAAAAACATTAAAAATTATCTAAAAATATCGTTACCAATGGTTAAATTTAAAATCAGCACAGCAGCGAACATGAGCATTTTAGAGTTGTAGAGGCTCTAGAAGTCAGAGTCCAGACTTTTCAGGCTGAGAAACATCAACTCTGCCTAATTAGAAACAGTAGTGATTAAAGTGGAGGGCTATTAAATCCTATCAATATATATTTCAACCAATCAGGATGCAATTTTTACGGTCAACTTTGTAATCTGTATTAAATAATAATGTCTTCTCTCTCTATTGTTACAAGTCATGTCCTGTAGGTCATGTCAAAGTTTTTAAAAAATAAAATGAGAAATTAAATCAAATTTGTAGGCAATTTCGTTCCTATTCATATCCATCAAGATTTTTCTTTTCTAATATCCAGAAAAAGATAAGTCAGGGACTTGAATCACTCAGATAAAGCTTCCGTGTTTTACTTCATTTTGTTTGGATGAACATAGGCATACTAAAGAAAAGACAGACATAATTTCCTGCCATTCATCTAAGGATAATTCAGACTTAATACATGGAAGCAACATTTTTTAAACAACAAGCTAAGCTCTGCTTGATAAACATTATTGACCTTTTTTAATCACCCGGGCTGTATTCTGATCTTTATTTGCATTATTTACATGGTGTACTTCATCGGCCTTAGAGCGGGTCCACCCTTGCTGCCTGTTTACGAACAAAAACAGAGTTAAGCAATCGCTAGTGACTCCTTCATGTGCTGTGGCCCTACGTGTTCTGTCTATTAAAGACAGCTGTATTTGAAACCCAATAGGACCCAACTTGCAAAGATAAGAAAACTAATACAGGCTATGGCCATAAGCATGGATCCACCTTTCTGGGTCAACAGCTACTCATCTGTTGGTCTCTCTGATTAAAGCGGGGAAGCATGATGAAATGGCCATGAATGTATCATGCACCGCTCTTGCCGCCATCCCCGCCCACAGCGCCACGGCTTGATTTTTAAAGAAATAAACTGCTGTATCTAGAGAATTGTTTAATTTTACTGAGAAAGTTCAAACTGAATGATAGCAATAAAGGTCAGAGTTTTATAATAAAGAATCAGTTTGGATTGTTTGTGAAACATTTTTTTTCAGATTCCTCCAATCTACTAAAATAAAGCACAGGAATCTATATATAAATTATAATAATCAAGAAAAGAACCATAGTGCATAGTGTTTCTTAAGGGAAGCCTCTGATAGAATCACAATATGCCATCACCAATGAAGTAACATTTCATCGCGTTCATTTGTCGATGTTAGCCCAGCTCAGTGGGGTAACTCTTCGTTTGGCCAGTTGACAGCTTCTGCTAACTTCTTAAATGTGAAAGATGTATTAAGTTCATACCTACTGAAGACATTGGCAAATCACTCCTGACACTGTGCAATTTCACTTGATAAATCCAGAGAATGTGTCAGCAAGCTGAGTGTAGTCATCTGTGAAAAATACTCTACTTTCAAACAGAAAAATAAAACTTGTTACACTTCTCTTTGCATCTTTAAAACTTATTGGCTTACACACGAAAATATAATTCTGTGTTTCCATATCTATAGAATACATATCCCACTAGAAAATTTATTCTTCTTAGATCCTAGAATCACTAGATTCTGGTGTCTTGGGAGAAATTTCTTAAAAAGCATTCTGGCTCAAGTTGGTATTCTCTATGGTTGTCTCTTACTGACAGACAAGGTACTTTGTGTTATTTTAACATCTTATGTCCTGTGCCCCATTCACTCCACTAAATAACTGCTTTCTTCATAGCCGATAGACTTAGCTGTAAGAAAGTCTAGCCACAGAAGGAAATTTTAATTTTTAAGCAGCTGATGAGAAGGTGATCTGTCTTGGTTGCTGCCATAATCTTCCATTTACAGCTGACGTGTTTATTCTTGGGCATTTAAACTGTGGCCCAGAAAGCCATGAAGGGAGGCCGCTTATAAATGTTAGATTTGATTGGAAATGGCATTCCAAAATAAACATGCCAAAGTGCAGCAGAGCATTCTCCTATGCATCTACGCTGCATCACCCTCAGAACACAAACCCGCAGACACACAAACACACACAGAGTATTCGCTTTTGCAACTCCACTACACTCAGGCATACAAACATACAGAGACATGTGCATGATTCCTATCTGATTCAATAAGAGGAAAGAAAATGAAGTGAGCACTGGTCAAAACAAACGTCATTCTAGTCAGCAGCAAAGCGTGTAAGGAAGGCATTAAGCTTCATCTTCCAACATCATAGATGAATATTTTTAAAGACACAGAGGAAATATTTCGCCTGAGAGATCAGCTGGGAGGTTCCCTTTCCACATCACTCAATTCTCTAATGAGAAAATTAATGAATGAGAATAATAATTATAAGGGAAGGAATCACTTTGAAAAGATATAGATGCACAAAAAGTATAAAGCAGGCTGGGCCTTCTGCCCAGAAAATCAAGCAAATGAAGACAAAATCTGGAGGGGGGAAGAAAAACACATTTTTTTTTAAAAAAAGAGAATACTGGAAAGGCATATTTAGCAAACTATGAGGGGAAAAAGGAAGAAAGAAAAACAGCATGAGCAAGCCTGTTTACACAATGGGAAGGCCTGGGAAATGAAAGAACAGAAGGGAGAAGCAAGTAAAGCACTGAAACACGAAGCCCACCCTTCTCCATAGCACTCTGCCTTCGGGAGCCAGCCTATTATGTCATACGTCCCACAACAGGAGGAAACTGAGGTGGAAAACCCTTAATTAGAAATCTTCAAACTCCTGGCTTGGTTTTTTTTTTTTTATTACTGTGTCTGGGTGCCAGAAGGACACATATTAATTTTCATCCCATTTCTCCTCTTTGCCTTTATTTTTTGACTATGACAAAAAAGCTCACCATTAGCCTGTATCTGCTAGATTATCCCCAGGACGGTTAGAAGGAGAGATAATATTAGAAGATAACACATTGCCAGATGGTCAATTTAGTCTATGTGGCTATGGGCATAGAATGACCAACTGGTGAAAGTTTAAGCTGTCGTAATTTCTAGTAATATTACAGAGGCAGAATCATAAAGCTCATGCTTTGAAGGGTAAGGAAATTTGTTTCTGCCTGGATTCAAATGTGAACTTACTCTTCTTGCATAAAGAGGCAATGTATAAATCTCATTTATCTAAGTGTGGGCTGAGCTCCCAGAGCACTCAGAAAGCAAGAGTGGACCCGTACCACTATGAAAACTGTAAAGGATCTGAGATTTTACCCTACCTGCAAGCCAAAGAGTTAGCCTGCCATCATTTTATGGGTACCCCCAAAGATACAAGACACCTGGGTTAGAGACAAAAAATGTTATTACTCACAGCAAAAGCAGTAGTCAGTGAATGTGTAATTGCATCAATTTCCCAAGCCCCAAGTCCCACAAAAGCTTAACCAGACAAACGACACCGACATTCCCAATGGGTGGCATTACAAAAGGGAAAACCCGAGTTTGGGGTATTCACTGCTTTTAGAGTTAGTGAAACCAGATTTCTTTTTTCTGCAGGGGGATGATACCTCATGCCGCAAAGTTGCCCTTACTAAAAATGAAACTCTGAGCCCGGGTAAAGAGCAGTCAGGGACTTGCATTTTGGGGACATCATAAGACATAGATGAGCACAAGACTCCCAGTGAGGAGTGTCTCCCAAAAAGCACGATGGACATCATGAAACCACTGTTAGGATAATCATCATTGGTGGCAGGCATTTTGAAGAAATCGAAGCCCTTTCCGAAATATAGCTAGCAGTAAAGATTGTGTTTCAAGTTTAAACGTGAAGGAATTGCAAATTAAAATAATTAGTAAGAGTTCTCTGAAATGTGCACTAAACTCTCTGAAACTCAGGAAAGCAACCACATCTGCCTTAGCTCAAAGCCCAGCTGAGACACGTTGGTAAAATTATTTAATCTCCCTGTGCATTTGTTCCTCATCTGCATTAAGGAAGTAATGACGATAACTAAATATTAGGTTATCATGAAGATTAAATGACTACAGTTCTGTACATAACACCATATAGGTGTTAGCCACTACTATCACGATAACTATCATCATACTAGTATTCTGGATGGGAATAATGTGGAATGTACATTTAATAGGACCAGGATAATGAAAAAAGACAAATACATATTAGAATTAGAAAAAAGTTTCCTTAAGCATTTCACTAAGTCTTGGCAAGTTTCAATTAGATGTTCATATCACACTTCACTTCCAAAGAGATAAAATAGAAGTACTTTTTCTCATTCCTTCTGCTAAGTACCATTTAAAAACCTGCATGTTTTGTACAAAACAAGTATAAAAGCCTCTGAAAAACAAAGGAGAAGGCTCGCTGGCTAGAGATTGTAGGCCATAAGGAACAACATCATGGTGTCTTCCTAGGGGTTTTAGTTTGGGTTTTATCTGGAGAAGCTGGCAAGCCCAAAATGTCAACAGAAGCAGACAAAAGCCCCCAATAAAAATGCCTGCTATCTGTAACCAAAGAACCAGAAAGGAGCAACTTAACAAGAAGGAAAACTTTCAGAGAATAACTGCCCTGCTCCAGACAAAGAAAAGACAAGGGCCCCATCACACTCATGCCAGCAAACATAGAGTGAGAAGCTGTGATTTCCACTTACTCAAGGGTGAAAGAAGATACCTCAGCCCCAGCTATTTGGTGTGCTGTTAGAGAAGACAGAGAAAAGAACTGAGACATTCATCCTTTCCACATGGTAATGAGGCTGCCTCACTGCAGGGTCAGTGGAGACTTTATGGGAAACCTGGACTTCTCCCCCAACCTAGCAGTAATGAGATGCCCCTCCCTCTTTTTGATATGCTGGTGTCACAGGTGGCCTAGTGCAAGGTAAGTCCACTAGGTCTTTCACCATCACTCAGTGATCATAAGATCATTCTCCAGGGTGTTAGTGCTCCATGTAGGGAGCACTCATGATATACTCCTCTTCCCCAGGGGAATAAACAGGGACTCAGGGGCTAGAGGAGCCAGAACTCCCATCATTTTCTAACAGTAACAGGAAACTCTCCACTTCAGGCACCAGTGGATGCCAAGAGACTGGATTTCTACTCCAAACTGGTGATAATGAGGCAACCCACTCCCCATTTTTCTGTTAGACGATGTCAGAGGAAACCAGCTGATGCAGGCTTAAATAAGACTCAGTCTCATAGCATAATATCTAAAATGTACTTATTTCAATAAAAAAAATCACTCATCACAACAATGAGAAAAATCTCAACTTGAATGAAAAGACAATCGATAGAGGCTAACACAAAAATGACAAAGATGTTACAATTATCTGACAAATACTTTAAAGCAGGCACAATAAAAATGCTTCAGTGAGCTATTCTGAATATACTTGAAACAACTGAAAAATAGAAACTCTCAGCAAATAAATACATAGAAGATATAAAGAACTAAATGGAAATTGTAGAACTGAAAAACACAATAACAGAAATTAAAAAAAGTGTATAAGTTGAACATATACTAAGTTTATATCAAATATATATCAAATATCAACATATATCAAATATAATGATAGGAGTAGGCTAAAAGTAAAAGGATGAGGAAAATATATTACGCAACCATTAGTCGAAAGAAATTAGAGGTGGCTATGTTAACAACAAGCAAATTAAAGGGCAAAGAGAAGAATGTGTGAGCTAAAATATAGAACAGCATAAACAACCCAATATTAAGAATGGAAAGTAAACAAGCTGGAAAAAATTAATAAACAAGGTCTGTGGGACCTATGTGACTGTAACAAGAGATCTAAACTTCTTACCATTGAGATCTTGGAAGGAGAGGGGAAATAGAGAGAAATTGACAAGTACTCAAAGAATTAATGGCTGAAATGTCCCAAATTTGGCTAAAGACCTAAACCTACATATTTAAGAATCTAAGAGAAATCCAAACAGAAAAACTCTGAAGTCCACTCCAAGACATAGCCTGGTCAAACTTCTGTACACTGAAGACAAAGAAAAAGTCTTGAAAAAGGCAAAGTAGAAATAAGCAATTACCTAATTGAAAAAATAATTTTAAATGACAGCATATTTTTCATTAGAAATCATTAGAATAAGAAAGTAACCTACTTTTCAAGTGCTCAAAGAGAATTGTCAAGTGTAGAATCTATATCCAGTGAAAAATATCCTTCAGTAATGAACAAGAAACCAAGACATTTTCTAAGGAAAAAAAAATAATAAAATTTACTGCCAGCAGATCTATCTTAAAAAAAAAAATGTTGCTAATAAAAATTTTCTAAAAAGAAATCATAAAAAAAAGAATCTTGGAACACTGAAAAGGAGAAAAGAACAAAGAAAAGAGTTAAGTATAAACAAATATGTTTTACTTTTCTTCTTAAGTTTCTAAATTATGTTTGAGGGTTTAAAAAATAATATTCTTGACCGGGTGTGGTGACTCACGCCTGTAATCCCAGTACTTTGGGAGGCCGAGGCAGGGGGATCCCGAGGTCAGGAGATCGATATCTTCCTGGTAAAACCCCATCTCTACTAAAAAAACAAAAATTAGCCAGGCGTGGTGACAGTAGCCTATAGTCTCAGCTACTTGGGAGGCAAAATAGCTTGAACCTAGAAGGCAGAGTCTGTAGTAAGCCAAGGTCACACCACTGCACTGCACTCCTGCCTGGGCAACAGAGCAAGACTCCATTAAAAAAATTAAAAAAAATATATATATATATATATATATATAAAATATTCTCTAAACTAGTTCTAAATATATATAGAGAAAATATTTACAAGAAGTTAAAGAAATGTAAAGAGAAGTAAGGATTCTACACTTCACTTGAACTGGTAAAATGTCAAGACCAGTAGGCTGTAATAAATTATGTACATATAATGTAATATCTAAAGCAACTACTAAAATTGTTACACAAAGAAATACTTAAAAACACTACAGACAAATCAAAATGGCACTCTAAAACTTGTTCAAGTGACCCACTGGAAGGTATGAAAGCAGAGAAGTCAAAACAAGACAGAACGAACAAAAAACAAAAATAAAATATCAGACTTAAGCCCTAACATATCAGTAATCACATTAAATGTAAATGGTCCAAATTCAATAACAGAGACTGACAGAGTGGATTTGAAAACATGACCAAACTATATGTTGTATATAAGAAACTAAAATCAAATATAATGATAGTAGTAGGCTAAAGGCAAAAGGATGGAGAAAATACATTATGCAAACATTAACCAAAAGAAATTAGGAGTGGCTATATTAACATCAAAGAAGACTGTGGAGAAAAGGAAATTACCAGAGACAGAAGAATATTACATAATGATAAAAGGGTAAATCCACCAAAACATAGCAATTTTAAATGTGTATGAATGAAACAACAAAGCTGCAAAATATGTGAAGCACAAACAGAACTAAAAGGAGAAACAGACAAACTCACAATTAAAGTTGGCAATTTCAACATCCCTCTCTCACCAATGATAAAACAGAGAGAAAATCAGCCAGGATCTGTAAGAACTCAAAACGCATCATCCAACAGAGTCTAACCAACATTTATAGAATACTCCCTCAAATTGGAAGCATTTTTTACACTTACAGAACCTTAACCCATGACAGACCATCTCCTGGGCCATTAAACAAACCTGAACACATTTAAAAGAACTTAAATCATACAGAGCGTGTCCTATGGCTACAGTGGAATCAAACTAGAAATCAATAATGGAAAGATAACAGAAAAACCTCTAGACATTTGGAAATTAAACAGTATATATCAAATAATCCATGGGTCATAGAGGAAGCCTCAGGCAAAATTAAATAAATAAATATATATAGTAATAAAATTTGCTGCCGGCTGATCTATCTTTTAAAAATGGCTGCTAATAAAGATTCCCTAAAAAAAAAATAAAAAAAGAAAGAATCTTGGAACTTTGAATATATATATTCAAGTCTATATGTGTGTGTGTGTGTGTGTGTGTGTATATATATATAGAGAGAGAGAGACTTGAATAAAAATAAGAACACAACATGTCAAAATTTGTAAGGCACACCTAAAGCAGTGCTGAGAGAAAATCTTAGGAAGTTAAATGTTCATAATAGCAAAGAGACAAATTCAAATACATAATCTAACCTCCTACTTCAAGAACCTAGATAAAGAAGAACACGAGCAACCTGAAGCAAGCAGAAGGAGAAAAATAATAAAGTTAAGAGCAAGAATCAAAGAAATATAAAACAGAAAACAAATCAAGACAAAATGTTAGGTGATCTAGCTCCTAGAGCTGATGTGGATTCAGTGGCCGTAAATAGCACTGTCTAATTATGATCTGTCTTCCACTTTGTAATATGAAAGATAAACAGAAGCAAAAGGAGGCCATGGTGTGCATGTCTAAATAACACTTTGATGTGAGCTAGGATCTTTAGCTCTCCATATAGTCACAAAAAGTTTCCATCTACTACCACACAGAAAAATGATACATAGAAATTTATTTATTCCTTTAGTGGATCTTTGAATTGCATGCATCCTCTCTCAAAGTATCCATGCATGAGCTATCAGATGAAGATTTTTAAAAAATGAAGTCTGAAAATTCCAATAAAAAGAAAAAAATAGAAAAAGGAAGTCTGAAAACACCTTCCATCATGGAAGACTGTGGTAGTGGCGTGTGATGAAATAGACATGTGATTCCCTTCCCCAGAGTATATCAGAAATTGCTAGTGCTTTGATGCTTTGTGTTGGTACCATGAGGTTGCATATTTGAGTAAAAGAACAGAATTGCAAGAATAATGAAGCATATGTAGTTGGAATAAAATTTTGTAAACTTTGCAGCATGAGGAACACCCCCTTGTGGCTGCCAACCTGCCATGCTGCCCCAGCTGTCAAGTTCTCCCTTATTAACGTACTGATTTTAATGATGACAGCAAAGAGTATAACATACAGACTTGTTTTGTTTTGATTTTGCTGTGTCAGCATTACTTAAATATTAGTTTCACTATTCAACTATAGTATCACATTCTCTAAACTGTTCCAAAACTAATCAAATTAAAGATAGCCTCACTCACACAGCTGGTAAAAAAGGAACTCTCTTATGTCTGAGTGGATCATTGTTTACACATCTCAATTGTAGCACAAAGTTTTCAAATTCCAATCTCATATCAGTTAAGTAGGATAATTTAGACATGCCAACTTTTAATGCTACATAAAATTACGTCATTTAATGAATGCTAAACTTAGACATATTAGAAGCATGCACAAATAACGTTGTAATCTAAAATAAGGAAGTGAAATCAACTGTTATTGCTAAATATCATCGTAGTTGAGATTGAAAGTCTTAAAGATTTATATATGAGATATAAATATATAAAGACAATTGTTAAAATATATATATTATATATGTATATGTGTGTATACATATGTAGGCATACATATATATACACATACACACAGTACAGGGCTAAAAGAACACAGGTTTTGGGGAGCACAGATGTGTGTTGAACCTCAGTTATAGGCTAACCATGTCTGTAGTATTTGAAAAGTTAAATAAACTCTAAATCAGAGATGTTTCAAGTGTTAAAAAAAAATAATGGGCTGGGTTCGGTGGCTCACGCCTGTAATCCCAACATTTTAGGAGGCTGAAGTATGTGGATCACTTGATGTCAGGAGTTCAAGACCGGTCTGGCCAACATGGTGAAATCTTGTCTCTCCTAAAAATACAAAAATTAGCTGTGTGTGGTGGTGGGTGCCTACAATCCCAGCTACTTGGGAGGCTGAGGCAGTAGGATTGCTTGAACCTGGGAGGCAGACGTTGCAGTGAGCTGAGATCGCATCACTGTACTCCAGCCTGGGTGGTAGAGTGAGACTCTGTCTCAAAAAATATTAATAATAACACACATTGTTAATATTATTCACTGTGCTAAATGAATTGATTCATTTTCTCATAATTACCCTTGAATGAGTAAGTTATTGACATTTTTCCCATGGGAAAAAAAAAGCCTTGAAGAAAAGTAACTTGAATATGGCCAAATGGGCAATTTGGATAGAACTGGGATTTAACTAGGATGTCTGATTCCACATCCTTTTCATGAGCCACAATGCTATACATGTGGTTTTATTTCTTGGATCACATGTAATGCATTCATAAATGTACCTAACCCATAATAGCTTCCCACAATTAATAATTTTATTCTTATTATTACTGGTATGAACATATCACTATATCTTATTCCAAAGCCTTTCTGAAATGAGCCAACACTACATTTATTATCAAATGACAATAGTTTCTATAGCCCTTATCTAATATTTTTTAAAAGATCAAATTGGTTTTTATTTGTGAGCACCCATTCTACAAAATACAATGAGAGCTCCCATGGGGCAGTGGAAGAATAGTGGGTTTTTAGGTTTTTTTTAATAAGACAAAATGTATTTAGCTTTAACCCCATATTTACCTTTTCCATTGCTCTTTATTCTTTCTTCAATGTCTGTGCTCTTCTCTATAACGATATTCCTTCTCTTTTTAATATATATATTTTATTGCATTTTAGGTTTTGGGGTACATGTGAAGAACATGCAAGATTGTCGCATAGGTACACACATGGCAGTGTGGTTTAAACTGTTATCATGTGCACATAACTTATGACTTACCTTGATGTAATTTGTTCTCCTTATTTTAATGCTAGGACTAACCTTTGTTCGCACTTTCCCTTTTTTCTACCTCTTCTGTAGTACTTATTATGCTCCAGTTAAATAATGTTTTTCTCACCCATTAGACTTCAGGATCTTTAAAGGCAGAAGTGACACTTTTTTATCCTTATTTTCCCAAAGCTGAGCATACTGTCCAGAGTTAACGCACAATGAAGATGTGAACAATGAATGAATGGCTGTTTCCTCTCTCTTTTCACTTTTCCATTTTGAGGAGATAAAAAGTCTAATTAAATCATCAGTGTTTGGAGACATCAAGAATACCTATCATATTTGATCTTTTTTCAATATGAGGAAGATAACTTTTGAAAAACGTTTGAGGTAAGAAAGCAGCTTTGTGCATAGGACTCTATAGACGTATTCATGTCCGTGGCACAGGACAGAAGGCTGAACATTACCCTAAGAAAGAAAAACCAGTGGTCTACAAATGTTTAGCTGTTTCTACACAGAGTGATAAAAAAGATTTAGAAACCTTCCCAGATATGATATTGTGTTTACGTAAAAGTGATGAGAACTAAACCATCTCCACAACTTTGTGATCAGAGAAGTTCAAGTGTCTGAATCCTTAGCAACAACACATTATGTAAGAAGGCCAAAATCAGCCAACTTAATAGAAAGTGGGGAGTAGAACAGCCCATGGATTCATTCCGTGGCTGCCTGTATCTCTAAGTGCTTTCAAGAACTTGAAGCCCGTACCAATTATGTTAAATAGCTGTGTATGCATATTGTTAAACAAGCCCAAGTCTATTAAATACAATTCAAAAGCTAGGAACAAATATAAGAAATAAAATCTAACTGCCATCATAAGAATGTTTGCTTTATGTAAGTAGAACTTATATTTTAACTTCTTATTAAGTTCTTAATTCAGAAGTTGGTGATATAAAAGATACTTTGTAATTATAGTTTCTCATATGACATAATAAAAAGAATGAAATTCCTAGACCATAAAGGTGCCTGGTTACATTTCTTGGCGTATACTACACAGAGTATTGCAAAGATCAGGGATAGAGATTGAGAATCCTGCACATAGGACATAGGCCACAAAGAATAAAGTTTGTCCTCCATTTCAACATCCTAAGACTAAAAAATTACCCAAATAATGTAAGCAATGAGGCAGACAGAAATCAATGTATTATAGCAACAAAACTCGAATAGGTTCAGCTCCAATTCAGGCTACGGTAAATCAAAAACAAATACACATGATGTCACAAAATTAGTTGTGCATGAATGAGTTCATAATTCTAATTATCCCACAGATCCATTTTGCACATTTATCATGAATTGACCACACAGTCGTGTCCCTTAATCTTTAAAACCTTTCTGTGGTTTTCTTTACTCCTCACACTTCCATTCTTATGTAATTCTTTACTCCTCGCACTTCCATTCTTATGTAATTCTTTACTCCTCGCACTTCCATTCCCATATAATACTGTAAGTCTGAGACTTCCTAAGTCTCAGACTTAGAGTATTATGATGGATTCCTCACCCAGACCCTGTTTCAAGTGCTGCCTCTCTTCTGCCATGATATTCTAAGATTGCTTAAATTTCCTAAATTGCAAACTCATCATTTTACACTCTGCCGAAATATTCCAGTTGTTCCTCACCCTTTTCAGAATAGACTTTATAGTCCTTATATAACATATTAGGTGGGGTGCAGAGGCTCTGGGCTTTCATTCTAACACTTTAGGAGGCCGAGGTGGGTGATCACTCGAGGTCAGGAGTTTGAGACCAGCCTAGCCAACAAAATGAAACCTCATCTTTACTAAAAATACAAAAATTAGCCTGGCATGGTGGTGAAAGCCTGCAATCCCAGCTACTGGCTACTCAGGAGGCTGAGGTAGGAGAACTGCTTGAACCCAGGAGGCAGGGTTTGCACTGAGCCAAGATGGCACCACTGCACTCCAGCCTGGGCAACAGAGTGAGGCTTTTGTCTCAAAAAACAAAAACAAACCAGAAAACGATATCAGTTCCCATATAATATGACCTCTGCCTTTCCATGTTTCTTTCCTCATCCCACTCCCCACACTTGCCTACACACCAATGTCGCACTGCATCTGATGGTTTTATAAACACCTGGCATTTAGCCTTTTTGCAGTTCTCTCTCCTGCTGCCATGGGAAGAAACTCCTTGCCTCCCCTATGCCTTGCACCATGATTGTAAGTGTCCTGAAGCCTCCCCAACTGTGTGGAACCGAGTTCTCTTTCCTTTATAATTACCAAGTCTCTGGTATTTCTTTATTGCAATGTGAAAACAGACTAATACAGAGACCTTTGTGGGCCCCACCTGTTCCCAGGTAGAATTGCACACTCTCAGCCCCGGATCTCTACTCTGTCATGTATCTTCTTCTCTTATAGTTTCTGTAAAGCCTTACTTTACTAATTTTTGTACTTATTAGTATGTCTACTGAACTTTAAACTGCATGATGGCAGGAACCGTCTTCTTCACTTATATTTATGGTATATATAAAAGGTGTGTAATACCTGTCTGCTAAATGACAATCCCACAATTGTAAATTGTGTGAAGTCAAGCATGTAAATCTAACCCATGGGACTCTTTCTCAGTAGATCTTAAGCATACTAAAAGTCTGATACAATTTAGAATTCATACTAAATAAGTATCACATTTGGCCAAATCCATACATTTCACATCAGTTTTTAGTTTTTATGACACTGTTACACAGTTCTGGAGATTTAGAGGTGTGGTGTATTAGTCCATTTCCATGCTGCTGATAAAGACATACCCAAATCTGGGAAGAAAAAAAGGGTTTAAGTGGACTTACAGCTCCACACAACTGGGGAGGCCTCAGAATCATGACAGGAGGTGAGAGGCACTTCTTACATAGTGGTGGCATGAGAAAATTAGGAAAAAGCAAAAGCAGAAATCCCTGATAAACCTGTCAGATTTTGTGAGACTTAATGATCATGAGAATAACACAGGGAAGACTGGCCCCCATGATTCAATTACCTCCCTCTGAATCCCACCACAACATGTGGGAATTCTGGGAGACACAATTTGAGATTTGGTTGGGGACACAGCCAAACTATATCAAGTGGGGCGGAAGTCCGTATTCCTTTGTAGGTAAACACAACAGTAATCATGGATTATACCTTCCCACTGGATGTGGAAAGTCACAATGACTCTAGAGTTCTTCCTGTCCAGCAGTAAACCATTCCACCAACTTGTTAGAGAGTTCTGGAGAGGTCTCTGTTGGTATGGAAACCAAAACAGAAGCAAAGCAGCATGCATTGCTGGTAAACCCACCTGAACAGCACTCTTCAGTCTTCTAGATCAGTGGTTCTCAAAGTGTGGTCCTATCATGAGGTCTGAGAGGTCAAAACTCTTTTTATAACCAGTACGAAGACACCATATGCCTTTTTCAATTGCATTGACATTTGCATCAATGGTACAAAACATTGGCAGATAAAACTTGTGACTTTTTAGCACAGGTCAAGGCAGTGGGCTTGAAGGGATGTTCTTGTAGGACTCCTTGGTTCCTGAGAAGCTGACTAGAAAAACTCCACCCACTCCCCAAGGAAGCTCACAGGGAGATTCCTGTCTTACTGAAGATTAGGGTGAATAAAAGGGAGCAGTTCAAATCCCAGCCATGAGCCACATTTGTTACAAGGAACAATATTTATGCTACCTCTATGTAACAGGAATTAAAACACGAGAAAATAATATAAAAATTCAGAAACTTCTAGTACCCAGATAAAAATAAATGCAAAACTGCTCATGTAGAGAGATTTTTCCACATGCATTATACAGGACTCTCCTAGGAAAACAACCCCCACTGTGGATAGACTCACAACAAAAGTCACATGCCAAAAAAAGAAATGGAATGCTATGACAGACAGAAGGACAAATCGCAGAATTAACACCCCAAGAACTTGGGATAATAAAATCAACCCTGGAACCCATCCAAATGCCCATCGATGATAGACTGGACAGGGAAAATGTGGCACATATACACCATGGAATATTATGCAGCCATCAAAAACGATGAGTTTGTGTCCTTTGTAGGGACATGGATGAACATGGAAACCATCATTCTCAGCAAACTGACACAAGAGCAGAAAATCGAACACTGCATGTTCTCACTCATAGGCGGGTGTTGAACAGTGAGAACACATGGACACAGGGAGGGGAGCATCACACACTGGGGTCTGTTGGGGGAAAATAGAGGAGGGACAGTGGGGAGGTGGGGAGTTGGGGAGAAAGAACATGGGGAGAGATGCCAGATACAGGTGAAGGGGAGGAAGGCAGCAAATCACGTTGCCATGTGTGTACCTATGCAACAATCTTGCATGTTCTTCACATGTTCCCCAAAACCTAAAATGCAATTAAAAAAATAGAATTACCTTCAAAGAACCTATAAATTAAGAATGTTTACAATGATTAGAGTGTGTTTTAGTAAGATAGAATATTGATCCCAGAAGATAGTATTTGTGTTATGGGATCTTTGGGGTGTCACTTTTCTGACTAGAAACCTTTGTGTCTTGCGGCACCTTTGCTAGTTCTGCCTACCCACCTGGCTGACTACAGTTGGCTCATGCTACCAGCCTGGATCCCACACCTTCCCTGGATAAGCCATGCAAGGAGCAGCAAGGGGTGTGTGAGTGAGCAAACGTGGGGTCTGGTTGCACACAGTCAGGCATGTCGTGCTGCAGTGGAGCAGCCAGCTCCAGATGCTGGCAGAGGCACCAGGTCTCTGTGAGTCTGCGACTGGACCAGGCATGCAGTGCAAGCAGCTTCTCTGGCTGGCACTAGGGAATGTGGTGGCACCCAGAAGCTCAGAGATGCCAGGAACCACAGGGCCTCAAAGAGAGAGTCACAGCCCTGGCTCGGGAGCTCCCAGGTCTGGGGTCCCTGAAGGGCTACAGCTCGTCTCTTCCTCTCTTCACTCACAAGGTGGTGAGCAAGGGGCATGTTTTAGCCTTGTTTGTGTTACAGCTCTTGCCATTCAGCAGGCCCCAGGTTCTTGTTCTGCAACCAGAAGGAATGAGGCATGCAGACGAGCGAAGGGTGAGCAAGCTGAAGAGGAGCATTATTGAGCAGTACAACAGTCCAGAGACCTGCTGTGGGTAGCTCCTTTCTGCAGTCAGAGTGTCTCCACGGGTGCTCAGCCCTCAATAGAGAGAAGGCCCTGGGGTGGGTGACTCCTCTCTGCTGGCAGGTGGTCCCTGGAGTGGGAAGCTTCTCCATCCATCAGCAAAGAGGGTAGCTTCTCTCTATAGCAGGCCGTCCCTCATCGGCCCTGCTCTGGCTGAGGCTGGGGCTTTTATGAGCTTCAGAGGGTGGAAGTGCATGCTGGCTGGTCCTTGGGCAGTCATGAACAGGCCCAGGGAAAGCACCATAAATTCCCCCTTTAGTCCTCAGTACTGGCAGCCCGCTTCCAGGCTTCAGGCCTTCCCCAACCTGAAGGTGGGGCTTCACTGGACCTGCCACCTTCTGCCCAGGAGACTGTCTGCCTCCTGTGTGTGCATGGCACTCAGGCTGCTGGCACCAAGGGGCATCTGCAGGCCTCTGCAGTGAGCCGTCTTCAACTTCCAGTCAGCTTCCCCTCCCATGCTGGGCACCCAAAGTCCAGAGGCAGCCAAAGCAGCAGGGGGCTGTCATTTCAGCGCTGCCCCAAGTGTGAGCACACCCCAACAGGCTGTGACAGTGCCGGGTCTTGGCACCCCAACCTCACTCCTAGATCAGAGCAGGTTCCAGGAGCAGGAAGAGGCCTGTAAGTGGGAATAGATACCCCTGAGCCTATGCAGACAGGGATGGGGACCTTTCTGGTCCCCAAGGGTGCACACTGCAGAGATGCCTGGGTCCTGGCCCTGGGAGGGTGACTAAAGCTTCACCTGTGGAGCGCCCACCCCACAAATCAGAAGGGGTGGGGCTCCCACTTGTCCCTGGCTCTTGCTGGCTGTCTGTGTAGTGTGCAGCCCTGTGGAGGGGGGGAGGGCGCCTCTGAGATTGGGGCACGCACCAACAGCAACAGCAGGGAAAAGCCAAGCAGCTGGAGCAGGCACTTCTGAGTATGCAGTGGAGTGGGCAGAGGGGAGGTGGCCTTCCCAGACCCCCAAGAGTACAGAGATGCTGGTGTCTGCAGCCATGCCAAGGCAGCTGCAGCGTCACCAGGAGCAGGAGGCCCGGGCCCTGAGGGGCAGGGCTACTGCCTGCTCCGTGGAGCATTATAGCCCCAGCCACGCCTCCCCGCTGCAGTGGTGACTTGGCAGCCACAGCTCTAGATGAGTGGCTGCTGTCATCATTAGGATTCAAGCAGCAAAAAGAAGCAAAAAATAAAAAGTAATAAAACACAAAAAATCACGCTCATATATCAAAATAAGTTACTATGGTCAGTAATAATAATAATAATATTAATAATGACTATTAAGTGGGTTTTGAGTATGCTCAGTGAATTCCATGCATCTCTTGCACCGAACTATTGAACTTGTTAACAAATAAAAGCATTAGCAGTTGGACTCATAGATGTATCAAACCAGAAGCAATCACCACACACACACACACACACACACACACACACACATACATACACACACACTTTTTTTCTTGAGCCCTTGCCTGAGGAATGCTGAAAACTCATAAAATCACCATTTCACTTTTTGAAATGTATTATGTTTCTTGTATTCAGCCTCAGTTGTCACAACTCAAGCTCAATGTTCGTTAAAAATCCTCAAAGGTTAAGGCTATATAATTTACCGACAGTGATTATTTAAAACTTAGTTAAATACCTACATTGAGGATCTTGCAATAAGGCTAACTCTCAGGGCAATCAAAATGCACCTTTAAGAAGAAGCAGTAAAAAGGGTACTGGGAGATATTTTCAGGCCTTAGAATAAGAGGGACACCAAGGCAAGTGTCAAAAGACAAAATGACAACAGATTTAGTTTAATGATCTCATTGGCTTTGATTTGTGATTGTGGAATCCAGCAACACCTCATTGTGTAAAATGGAATGGATGTTCCAATGAACGAAGCAGAGGAGGTCAGCTTCGTAAGCAGAAACGAGCTGAGGAAAGCAGACACAGAGAACGAAAAGTAATCGGTCATTTATTTCAAAGTTAACGTCCTTAGGGCTGAAGGTTGACTGGAATCTCCTGGTCTGGGGGAAAACCGGCCCATTTCAAAGTTCCCTTTCATGAGTGGCACTGAGCACCAGCAACTCCACTGGGCTTTGGTTTGACCTGCTGGGTCGCAGTGCTGCAGCTCAGTCCCATAAACTTTGTTCAACACAAACAAGACGAAAAACAGAGTCATCTACTGCTCAAAACCACCTCAGCCTAGAAAGGAGCTGCGGTGAGAATCACAAGGCTTGGAAATTCAGGTTGTGGGGTGGGATTTGGGAGTGAGAGAACAGACACACAAAGCGGAGACAAGAATGAATACGACAAGATGGCCTCCCCTGCGTGGCTCCTTGCAGCTGGGCCTGGCTGGGCCCATTGTCCCTAGCTGAATTCCTTCCACCCTGTGAAGGGCTGACAAGGGAGAGGAAATGGGCCAAGAACACAGGAGGACCGGGACCCTGAGAGTTGGAAGCCCACCCAGCCATTCTGAGATCCCCTCTTTAAACCTGTTCACAACCTCGGCAGCAACATCCCCTCAGGGGAAAGCTGTGTTAAAACTGGAGGTGTAAGATGAAGACAGCAGCCTAATTAAGCAGATCACAATCTGTTCCTTCTCTAGGCCACCAGTAGGCCACTTCTAACCTTTCTGTTCAATGAGCCTGGGGCTCTAGGGAGGCGGCGGGCAGGAAGGCAGGAACTAAAAACTTCAGATAACCCATGGCCGCTCTGGTTCTCCACTCACACATTAATTAGGAAACCACTGGAATGATAGCTTTGCCGGCTCTTAAATCAGTTTCCCCATACTTAAAAGTTCCTGAAATTCTGACGCCAGCACCCTAAGATGGAAGGCCTCTTAGCCAGGCTGGCCCACGAGTGTTCAAATGGGGACCCATCAAGCAGCTGAGATTTATATAAATGAGGGCATTGTGTGTTCAAAAGGAGATTGGTATGTTTGATCTTGGCTGTTATTGATTTACCTTTTCCACATGATAACATTCATTAAGTTAGGTAAGTAAATGTTGATGTGTTCCCTTTCAATTGTCAACAGGTGAAACATAGAGTGACCATCACATGGGGTGTAACTTCCATCCATTATCAGTGGGCCGAGACCAAAACCGTTTTCCTACTGCACCATTACCTGAGACAACGTATGACTCTTGAAGCACGAAACCACTCTTGTTTTCCTTGACTTTGTGTGTGCCTGGGTTTGCACTGCGTTTCAAAGGAACAAAAGCCACGGAGAAAGGAAGCTACACGGTGACAGTTTCTCAAGACGTTTAACACGGGACTCTAGCACCTAATTAAAACGGACACTGACCCACAGGGAGGTTTCTTTTCAGTGAGCCCTCATTTATTTAAAGCCCTAAAACTGCAGACCCTCAATAATTTGGAAAATCAGTAACTTTTTATAACAACCCCATGCCTAAAGTAATTTCATTATAACTGAATAGTGTTGATGATTCAGTCAGTTGAATTTCTGTCTAGTAATTTTTAAAAATCAAGCTAAGATGTTTTAATGATGTTTAATGTCACTGTTGTTTTTCCATTAAGTACACAAATTCTCATGGTTGATTAAATTAGGGCATCCATTTTTTTGGGCACACCTACAAGGTAGCATGAATGGCACCTGGCATACAGGGCTATCTGGTCTACCATCTGACTCCAGGCTCTAGAAGGAGGCTGCAGATGATAAGGCATGCCAGCAAACTCTCACTGTTGCTTTTGTGGGACCTTAAACAAATGGGCAGACACCTTCATTATTCACAAACACATTTATTTTAGAAATGAGAAAACTGTTAATCAGGTAGATTAGAGATTACCCAAATTAGTCTCTTTGGAAGAGCCTTCTATCAATATCTGTGTTGAGTTCTCCATTGGACTCCTACAGCTTTGGAATTTTCCTTTGCATTACACTTACCACCATTACATGTTATTATCTTTTTCTTACTCAGTCCCCCCAGAGAATGTCCATTCCTGGAGATAAGGTACTTTGTATTATTCATGTCTGTATCTCCAGCACCTAACTTAGTACCTGTTACCAATATTTGCCGAAGTGAACTGGGAGCTGGAACAAAAATAACAAAAAGAAAACAGGTCTTCTGATGATATGAGACCTAAAAAGAAGGGTTTTTCTAGTAGAAAACAATAAAGGATCCCCCCTGGTCCCATCTCCACTGAGATATATACAGAACACGAATTAATCTAATCATGTAAAGCAAGCCAGTGCTGCCCATCTTTCCAGCAGAGACCAAAATCAGCAGAGGGGGAAAGGACTTCACGAAAAGAGTCAGAGAGTAAATGGAAAAGAGCAGGTAGATTGCTCAACTCTCTTTATTCCACTTCATCTCTGCAAATTGCAACTTGCAATCTAGAAATACACGTGTGCTTTCTCGTAGGCCCTGTCTTTGCGAGATAAGCTAAAGAATGATTTAGAGCTGGGCGCGGTGGCTCAAGCCTGTAATCCCAGCACTTTGGGAGGCTGAGGCGGGTGGATCACGAGGTCAAGAGATCAAGACCATCCTGGTCAACATGGTGAAACCCCGTCTCTACTAAAAATACAAAAAATTAGCTGGGCATGGTGGTGCATGCCTGTAATCCCAGCTACTCAGGAGGCTGAAGCAGGAGAATTGCCTGAACCCAGGAGGCGGAGGTTGCGGTGAGCTGGAGCGCCATTGCACTCCAGCCTGGGTAACAAGAGTGAAACTCCGTCTAAAAAAAAAAATGATTTAGAGAAGAATGATTTAGAGAAGAAAACTGAATTGCAAGATTTAGGTTCTATATTAGATTCTGCCATAAATTTGCTGTGTGACTTCTGGAAAATCACTTCATTCCTTAAAGCCTCAATTTCCTTAAGTGTATAAGGAAGACTTTGGATCACGCCCTTCAATGCACACTTACTGGGCTCCTCCATGCTCCAGGCCCTGTTGAGATCCTAGGATACAGAGGTGACCAAAACAAACAAAGCCCTTGCCTGCAGGGAGCTCACCTTCTAGGAAAAACACACAATATAAAGAAAATAGCTAAGATTTTGAGATGTAATGAATACTCTGAGGATAAATAAAGAAGAGCATGGGCAACATTAAATATAAAGTAAGCTCCCTCAGTTAATCCATGAATCAAGTGCTTCTGGTTAATCCATGAATCAAGTGATTCCGTGAAAAGAAATATTAAATGTAGAATCACAAAAAGTTAAAAATGGAAAGCACCTTATTATCTGGTTCCACATTTAATTTTATAATTGAGGACTATGAGGTAGGTAGGTAAATAGGTGAGTAGATAGATGGACAGATGGATTCATGGATGGATGGATGGATGGGGAAATGAATGAATGGATGGATGGAATGGAAGGATGATAGATGGATGAAGGATACATGCGTAAATAATGGATGGATGATGTATAGATGGTGAGTAGATGGACAGATCAATGTTTAGATGATGAATCAATAGATAGATAGATAGATAGGGTTGAAGTCATACTATGTATACAGGATTATATCCAAATTTTCCCTCTCCACAATGGCACATGAGCGTTTTCTATCACTCTCACATGGTCAGCAGTGGAGTCCTGAACTTGTACCTGTGCGTTGCAGCTGATCTTTAATACTTCTTCCCAGCTTCACAATCAGTGAACTAGTGGCTTCATGTTGGTTACTTAAAATCAGCCATCATAGGGTATTTACACCATGGAAATTTCTAAATGCGACACACCAGGCCTTTTTCGTTTCTTTCATTTTTTTTTTTTTTTTTTGAGATCCCATTGTTTAATATTTAACAGCATTCCACTGATGTTACGGTCGCTTCTAACTCTATACTACTGGGATTGGGCAGCATTTGATCTATGAAGAGAATTAGTATCTCTTCCAAGAAATGACATAATTGTAGTGACTGAGGGGCAACTAGGAAAAACAACGAAAGAAAAACTCTCATCCCTAAAGGGATGCTGAGAAAGGCTGCTTGTTTTAGTTTTGAGCTAAAGTGAGGGTTTGTCCACTTCAACAAAAGCTTCCTTCGGTCTCTAGAACTTGTCTAGTAGTTAGTGTGAGAATCCTTTTTTTAGTTTTATTTAATTGCCTCCAGCTGTAGGAATCCCTTTTGCCTCTGATCTATTGAAACCAGCCTTTTGGTTAACCTCCCTGTTTATTTAAACTCCAAACCACAGACTGTCTCTCCTTCTTTTGTTTTATCTTCTGTTTCAGAGACCAGGAAGGTGGGATGGAGGAGGTAGCCCAGCGGCTGTGGGGGCAGCCCTGGGAGCTCAGGGGGCCCGCTGGGCAAGTGTCAGGGCTCATTCTGCTACAGGAGGGAGCGGCGCGGGGGTGTGAAAAAATTTTAGGCTCAACTCTTAGGGAAGACGGCTGTTCCAGCAGCTCCAGTGAGGCAGGGAAGCCCAGAAATGGAAGGCCATAGTCCTATTGGCACTTGGATGCTGCATGACTTTGAATAAGTCACCTGCCCCATTATTAGCCTTAGATTCTCTTATTGATACAGAAGTGCTGAGGAGGGAAGCGTGGTCCCTTTAAATGATATAGAAGGGGGTAAGGGGAGTGCTGGGTAGAGGAGGCGTGTCCCTGGGTAGGGCTCCACCCCCATGGACCTAGGTGAGAACAGGTATTTCCTGCCCAAATGTTGCATTTCCCGCCCAAATGTTGCATTTCCCCACCCAAATGTTGCATTTCCCCACCCAAATGTTGCATTTCCAGCCCAAATGTTGCATTTCCCAAGACCACCCTAGCCTACCGCACCCCCATCCTGTGCGTATAAAAACCCCCAAGGCCCTAACAGGCAGACACACAGGTGGTTGGACGTGGAGGGGAGCGGAGGAACACGTGGGCGTGGGACATGGAGAGTAGCGCACTGGCGGGCACCAGCGGCCTGCAGGCCACTGACGGCAGAAGTAGAACGAGCGGCGTTTGGCGGGGGCAGTCAGAGGAGAACCCAGGCCGCAGAAGTGGCCGGGCTCCGGGGGAAAACCTTCCCACTCCATCCGCTTCTGGCTCCCCCATCTGCTGAGTGCTGCGTCCACGCAGCAAAGCCTTGCACTCACTCTCCAAGCCCACGTGTGATCCGATTGTGCACCGAGGCAGGAACCCGAGAAACAGAAAGCCTTCTGCACCTGCGACGAGGTGGAGGGTCTAACTGAGCTGGTTAACACAAGCTGCCCACAGCCGGCAAACTAAGAAAGCACCCTGTAACACACGCACACTGGGGTGCAGGAGCTGTAACTGCTTGCCCCTAGACACTGCCCTGGGGTGGGAGCCCCACAGCCCCCCTGTCTTATGCTCCCCAGAGGCTTTAACAGGGGCGCACTGAAGAAGCGAGCCACTCCCCCATCACACGTCCGATGGGGACAAGGGAACTTCTCCCGTTTCAGTTGGGGACCTCAGCCGTGATCTCGGAAGGTGAGTGTGAATTGATGCGAAACTGTCAGGTCTGCCTCCCTTCCAAAACCCTGCCACCTCTCTCTTCCCTGCAGGTAAGAGGCTCTATTTCCCTAACTGGGCTGGTCAAGACTCCCAGGCTTTGGGGGACAAGGAAGCTTCCCTCATTTCATTATGAGAATAATGGGGATGGAATTAGATAAAACTGGTTTATTTGGCTCTAAAACTCTCTGGTTCTCAAGAGTGCAACACAGCTTTCCTAATTCAAGGCTCTGCTTATTTGAATGTGAGAGATGGCTACCGATCCCACTACAGTCCTGTGAGCTCCAGGGAGCACTGAATTCACACACTCACGTTAGTTACCTGAAAGCCATTGCTGTGGATACACCAGAACCTAAAGGAGAACCCAAATATAAGGGGATGGAGTTTCTTAATAAGAGAAACAGACAGCAGAACCAAGTCCCTAAGTGATGTGCCAGTTTCTCCAGCCCTCTGAGCAAGAGCATGCCCTTCATCTTACCTCCAAATGCCAATTCAGACCCATGTGTTCTCATAGCTCACAGATGGAAACGGAATATTAGAAAGACTCTAGGTGGCTATAGTCAGGCATAATAACACATGCAGAAACAAAAAGAGACCGCTTAGGGCTTCACCATGTGAACAGAGAGGAAAAGATGAAAGTAAAAAACTTGGCTCATGAAGTCAAATCCCGGGGCCAGTTAGTATAGGAACAAGAGTCCTCTGAACCTGACTGTATCACCGTGCAATTGATTTTAATATCGAGTAGTTCAGAAATATCTTAAAATAATCCACATACATTTAATACATAGGAAATTTTGTGTTTTTAAAAAATTACAGCTATATTTCAATATGATAAAAGTTTTAATACTTAAATGAATAAGTTTTATCTAAACAGATAAAAAATGAAGCCTCTTCTATGGAAAATCGTCTCCAATAGGGCTCTTTTCCAACCCTCTTCCACCGCCTGCAGCCCCTTCCCTCCACCATCATGAGGCTTCCTGTCACCTTTAGGTCTCCTTACCTAATTTGTCCGTGGCACTCACTGTGTTACACCAAGAACTTTGTATACTAACTCATTTGATTCAGAAAACAACTCTATGAATCAGTTACTTTCATTATCCCCATTTTGTAGATGAGGAAACTGAGGCACAAAGACATTAGGGAACTTACTCAAGATCACGTAGCAGGTAAGTGGCAGCATTCAGATGTGAAGGCGGGCAGACTTACCCCAGAAAGCAGTCTCCATGGCAGCACTGTGACCGACCCCAACCACACACTCACACACACTCACAGTCTTTCACACACACTCAGACACTCATACGCACTGACACACAGAAACTCATTCTCTCTCACACACATACACATACATTCACAGTCGCTCTCATACACATACACTCACACTCATACACACATGCACTGACACAAAAACTCATTCTCACACACACACACCCAGTCACACACATACATTCAAAAACACTCATACACACATGCACTGACACACAGAAACTCATTCTCACAGACACATACACTCAAACACACTCATACACACTTGCACCAACACACAAAAACTCATTCTCACACACACTCAGTTCCTCTCACACTTACTGAAGCACACTTATACGCATTGACACACAGAAACATTCTCACACACACTCACACGCTCACACACATACATACACAGTCACACACACATGCACCCACACACATTCTAACACACTTATCCACACACTCTCACATGCATACACACACATATTCACGCACACACACAGGTGTCCTTTTTCCCAGCACCATGATGTCTCCACATTGTTTACTCCTTCAGTTGCTTGTTAGTTGCCTTTCTTCCTCCTGGAATGTAAGCTCTCTGAAGACAGCACCCAGGCTGGCTTGTCCAGGGTCCTGTCCTGATCGATTGGGTCCAGCTGAGGGGAATGCCCTATCCCTGGGCAACTGCCTAGGTCCACTACCTCATTTCCCTGCCTGTAGAGAGCACCTACTTGTTGAAGATCAGTTCTACTTTTTAAAGGGATCTAATTCTCCTGAGAAAAAAACAAAAGCCAGACTAAAAGATAAGACCAAAAGATAATCTATCTCCACAGGTGTAAAAAGATTGACAAATACACCTCATGAGGAAGGTTCCATATATTTTGTTTGCATCTGAGAGACATGAGATGCTGCAGGTTTCACTTAGCCTCCTGAATC
Source organism: Sapajus apella (assembly GCF_009761245.1). NCBI lineage: Eukaryota > Metazoa > Chordata > Mammalia > Primates > Cebidae > Sapajus > Sapajus apella. The sequence goes on from NW_022437054.1 coordinate 3,558,625, forward strand.
GTAGACGTAGCTCCTTTATTGACGTAACCAGGCGACAAACAGCGACTCGCTGCCCAGTTACGTTGCCGTGATTCCATATGGTGCTAAATTGATCTCAGCTCTCAGTTTGTGGCTTAAGGAAAAGAGAGTGAAAGGATCTACTTACAGCTCTTCCAGATATCACCTAGAAAGGTTCATGCTTTTCTAAAGAGTGGCCAACATTCAGATAAAAAATATGCACATAATATTTTAATTCTCAGCCAGGTGGCAGGGTATAGCAGGAAACACACCAGCCTGGGAGACAGGCAAGCCTGTATTTGAATCCTGGTTTTAGCACTTGCCAGCTCTGAAATTCATTCCCCTCATCTGGATCATGGGGACTGAGGATACTGACCTGACTGTGGCTGGGATGATTAAATTAAGTAAAATACTGCTTGTGACATTCGTGGGACACCAGAGGACTTGGTAAATGTGGATCTACCTTCTTTTGGCCACAGTAAATTTTGCAGCTGAGGATAAATCTTTCCAAAAAATCCCCACTTGCTAGTAGATACGCTTTTAGATCCATAAATAAGTTTTAAAGTTTAGAGTATTTTAAAAGTTACTTTAAATGTAAATGCCCATAAATCTTACTCCTGGAGAAGACAGGAGTCCCGTGTTTGTACACATGGGTGACCTGTTTGGGGAGCTGCTGGGTGCCCTCAAGGCCTGAGGCATGCTGGCTTTCCGGGAGACGCTTCCAGAGATAGGCTCCATGTGCAGGCCAGAGGTCCACACTGCCCTGGAGAGAATGCATCAACTTCGTTATACTTGGCTCAGGGTATTTGGGGGCTTCAGGGAAAGTACAATTCCCCTTCTGAGTGGTAGGCAGTGACTTCACGCACTAGCCATCACCCCAGAAATTCTTCCTGGGTTCTGCTGCCTGATATCCAGGGCCAGCCCTTGATGAAGCCAGTAAGTAAGTGGCATATTTCTTCCAGTTCCCTCTATTTATTTAGCTCTTACATCATTTACTGCCACTTGTCGCCCCGTTTTTGCTCAGGGCCTTTATACGAGGCTCGCACCTCTGTGTTTTCAAAATTATACTCTTATTTTCTCTGTTGCACTGACATTTTTAGTTTGATGTTAATAAAGGAAGTTTTTAATTAGGTTAATTGATTCTGAGATATCTGTGGCTTCTAGCCATTTAAGAGCAATGTCACTGTTAAAAGAGAACTTTGTTATCTGTAAAATTAGATCATTAGTGATAGAAATTCTGGCAGCAAAAAGTGAAATTAAGAATTTTTGCACAATCTGGAATAGATTGTTTTGCAGGGAGATGTGTTGGAACCTCTTAACACACTCCACACGGGGGACCACCTACTCCTCTGCTGGCCATGGCTTTGGCACTGCACCTCCTCTGGGTTCCCCACTTTTGCACACCCCCCCCACTAAGAGCACACACATAGACTCAGCTGCACACATGCACACACATGTGGACACGCAGACACACACACACACACACACACCCCATCTGTGCTGTCACATGGTCAGCAGGTACCCTCAGCAAGTGGGTTTACCTATTATCTATTATGTGATGGCAGGCGATGTGCAGTATCACTCTGCTCTTCTTTGGATTTTGCTCTGAAGCGAAAATATTTCATCTCCTTACACCACTGACCGGCAAAGAAAGCATGAGTTCAGTTTCCTGGCTCTGTGTAGGAAAGGCTCAACTCCTGCAGACAGAGCAGCTTAGCCGAATCCCCTCCCCAGCGGTGCTGGAGTTTTTGTCTGGCCTCCTACCGCATCTCTTCTTTCTGTTCTCTCAGGATCAAAACAAGAGGATCCTTACTGAAAATGCTTTGGTGTTTTAGCTATTTTGGCCCATTTTCCATCTCCTGAACCTCTCAGCCAGGCCTGTGGATGGAGATGAGGCCAGGAGATGGGAGCTGTTCATCCCTGTGTCGCTGGCAGGGTCCTGTCTACCCAATGTGGAGCTTGATGGCATCAGGGATGAGGCACCCCATGTCCTCTGCATAACCTGGCCTGGTGTGAGTCACACTGCAGTGACATCCTGCCTACAGCACTCCCTGCGAACTGCTTCCCAGCCACCCCCTCTCAGCCCCACAGAGTCAGCCCACACAGGGGCCTACAGTGTCAGGGCCTGCCTGGGAAAAGGAAGCCCCCAGCGTTTGGAGAAGTTTGGGTTTAGGAAGCTTTCACCCAACTCAGTAAAAAATGAAAGCATCTGTTGTTGTTGGTTTTCTGTCTCTCTTTTTTTTTTTTTTAGTAAGGGGAAGAGGAGAAAGAGTTCAGTAATGTGATCCCTTCCTAAACCCCACCCAGCTCTGGTGCAATCAGGTAATATCCATTACACAAAGAATTTCAAAGGTTCCTTTTCTGAGACTCTCAGCCACAATGCTGCCCATTGTTTACACTTTAATTAACTTCTGTTTTACTGATTTATTTTTTAAAAAAAGATGAATTAGCCTTATGCTAGGAGTTGAATTATTGCAATTTGAAACTCCTCATACCTTTCCTGAGGACTTCAAAGAACAGCAAAGGTTGTTTATGCGCAGGAAATCAAATTAGCAAAACTATTACAGTGGCTTAATGGCTTAGGGTGGTCAGGTTGATGAGAACCAGTAATTGGAAAGCCCTCCTCCACACCCCCAGTCTCAATTCGTCTGTTTTAAAGCATCCTCAACTGTAAGTAGGTTTGTTGGCTTCTGACTAACTGCTCTTCTGTTTGCCCGTGTAAAATTTCATCAATTTCACATGGAAATGTACAAATGAGAGAGAAGAAAAGAAAAAATAGAGGTAGAATTTGGAAGAGAGAATGAAAAAAAAAAAAGTGTCATGAGTGAAGACAGTCAGCTGAAAACAAGAAACGCATTTGAATGTGTAATGAAAAATAAGTTGCATAATTCAACAAAAACAAATGCTGGTCCATTCAGAAATAAAACACCACAGCCTGTGGAACAGGCACTAGAAATCTAAAGAAGGCTGGCTGACCACATTTGAGGCAGCCCGGGAGAGGAGTAATTATATTCTAGTGTCAGCACATCCTCTCTCCACACATAGAAAAGAAAAGAAATAGTTATTTTGGACTGTTTTACAGCTGTGGAAAAACTTAAGAACTGAAGCCTCAGAAATGTCCTAGTGGAAATCATATCACTGATGAATAGCCTTGTTCGAGTTTGTGTGACTAAGAATTTAATAAGAGGATATATTTATCTGAGCCATAATGATACCTGGCAAGGATTCTAAAATTATCTAATAAGAATAATTAAATATTCAAAAGCCTTTTGCTCTTTTTGACCAGAAAATAGCAGCATTAACTCTGATGTGAATGATGTACTCGCGCCCGTCAGTGCCATGTCCGTACAGTAGTAAGTGCCAAAGCAAACCTTCAGAAGCATCCACACAGCTCTCCCAAACACTCAGGTGGCTAGCTGTAAAAGGGAGTACACCAGAACAGAAAATAAACTTTCTAAGCACCAAAGCATAAATTACCACACTCTAATCCTTAGTTGTTAAAATGAACAGATCCTCCGGAACAAACCTTTTCCTGTAACACTAAAATACGTAATTCGGTGTCTTAGACTTCTAAAAAGAGTGGCCAAAACTCCAGCCTTAATAGAAGCGGTCAGACAGCAGTATTTCAGAATCTGATACAGACCTAAAAAGATTACGCTAAAATAATGTTACAGGTTGCTCTCCGTATAATTTAGAATAAACTTAACATGTGCCTAGAAATCAGACTGAACCTGAAGAATTCTATGTAATGGGCTTTAGAAAAATTTCATAAGCTGTTTCTCTTTGTGGCTAAAATAAAGACTGTTAGAACTTAATGTAGGTATGGCTTCTCTCCACTTAGCTGTGTGACCTTGAAAATGTTATACAAATCTCACTAGCTTCATCTACAAAGTAGGTATAAAAAACACATCTACCTTCTTCTTAGGGTTTTTGCAAAGACCAGGTGAAAGGACATTGTAAACTAAAGCATTGGACACATGCCAGGGTTTTGTGTTTTTAAGGAATTTGGTTTGGTAAAGTTGTTTTTGAATTGTTCTGCTGTTAAAGTTGCATTTTAAAGATTAGTTGTATATGGGATTAAGAAAAATATATTTTTGGGGGCAGAAAATCTTTTGGCAGGGCCAGATATTGGGGGACCTATCTTACAGTTATTTTAAAGACCGAATTTTTAAATATTGATATTTAAATAATGTGCTAGCATCAGACGTGTGTGAAAGACTGGCAGCTTGTATCAAAAAGGTTTAATGATTCACTGTTGCTTTTCCTGTACGTCTGAACCTGAATAAGGTCATACTTTTTCAGATAATTTTAGGAAGAGCACATTTAGAGACTCAGATAGTATTTTACAATTGACCATTTAGATGTGAAAAAAAGTTCAAATTCATTCAAAATAAAAAAAAGTAGAAAGTATAGGTTTTAAAATAAAGTATTAACCTGGAAACGTAGTAAAATAGACAACTACTTTCAAAATTTAGCATGCAGGTTATGGCTAAGTCTAGATAAAAATTTAATTGCAGCCGGGCGCGGTGGCTCAAGCCTGTAATCCCAGCACTTTGGGAGGCCGAGGCGGGTGGATCACGAGGTCAAGAGATCGAGACCATCCTGGTCAACATGGTGAAACCCCGTCTCTACTAAAAATACAAAAATTCAGCTGGGCATGGTGGCATGTGCCTGTAATCCCAGCGACTCAGGAGGCTGGGGCAGGAGAATTGCCTGAACCCGGGAGGCGGAGGTTGCGGTGAGCCGAGATCGCGCCATTGCACTCCAGCCTGGGTAACAAGAGCGAAACTCCGTCTCAAAAAAACCAGCCTGGGTAACAATTTAATTGCGTGCTTTAACAAATAATAAAATTAAGAGTGGATTCACATTGTTAAAGAGTATGAAGTGTTTTTCAGTCCAAAAGCAACTTATGAAAAAGTAGAAAGTGGTGTCGTCTTCATTTACCATATGAAACACAGAGATCTGGCAAATTTGAGAAATTTGCCCTGAGTCACATGGTTAGCAGAGCTTTGGGTCCAAAGTTGTTTCTTGATTTTTTGTTTGCTTTTAACCTGTGCTGCCTTTCAGCTATCAATTTTCAAATGGAAGGAAATGAGGCCATTTGATGCACTCAAGTATTTTTATGTATTTCTTATTTTCTCATATAAAATAAAAAATGAAAAAACCATATGTAAAACATCTGAAATTAGGGTCTAGGTCTCATTATAGGCACCTCAGGTGAATATGTATCCCTTTATTAATGACTACATGAGACTTTCGTTTATATCATGAGAGGGAAAGAGAGAGAGAGGAGTCCCACTCCGTCACCCCAGCTGAGTTGAAGTGCAGTGGCACAATCTTGGCTCACTGCAGCCTCTGCTTCCTGGGCTCAAGCAATCCCATAACGTCAGCCTCCTGGATAGCTGAGACCACAGGTATGCACCACCACACCCAGCTAAATTTTATATTTTTCAGAGAGACGGAGTTTCATTATGGTGTCCATGCTGGTCTCAAACTCCTGGCCTCAAGTGATCCACCCACTTCAGGCTCCCAAAGTGCTGAGATTACAGGCATGAGTCACCCCAACATCTCTTTTAAATCCCAGAAGATTTGGGTCCACAGGAGAGAGTGTCTAGGCAAGAGAGAGACAACCGAAAAGAATTTTCAGCTGGGAATCAAGTGGTGTGGACCAGTAACTATGGAAGGATGGCAATGGGGAAGGACTGGCCTGAGCTGGATGAAGCACACACTTCCTGCAGCAAAGTGAAGGACCTAGGCCAAAAAGAGTTTGGCAGTATTCAGGAGGTTGGACGTTTAACAGGAGTGAGAGAGCTTTGCAAGATAGCTCTTAAGTAAACTAATTAGCTGTTACACTGATTAAAGTGGACATAGAGAATGGAGTCAGAAACAATGACCATCCAAACTCCTGTTATCATTAAGGCTATTGGGACAGTGTTGCACAGGAGGTGCCCTAGTATCAATGTTTGTACCCATCAGAGGCTCTCTCTTCAATTCAGATCCCGTTCACAAGGGACGCTCTGATCAGAAAGGAGATGGGAAAAGGGAAAAATACAGTCCTTCTCGTGTTTCTCAGAATGGCAAAGACATCCAAAGCAAAATGCTGTTGGGCCAAGCTTCCATGCACCAGACAGAGGGCGCTAAAGGGAGGCCAGCTGAGACCCCACTGCAGGGGGGAGCATACATAGCCGCAGGTGCTGACCAGTACGCGCTACAGGGAAAAGCCATTCCCAAAGGTGTGTATCGTCAAAATTTGGAATTCAAGTAAACTTAGAGAAAGTAAAGATCATCCACGGCCAGGCATGGTGGCTCACGCCTGTAGTCCCAGCACTTTGAGAGACCAAGGCGGGTGGATCACCTGAGATCAGGAGTTAGAGTCCAGCCTGGCTAACATGGTGAAACCCTGTTTCTACTAAAACTACAAAAAAGTAGCTGGGCCTGGTGGTGGGTGCCTATAATCCCAGCTACTCGGGAGGCTGAGGCAGGAGAATCACTTGGACCCTGGAGGTGGAAATTGCAGTGAGCTGAGATCACACCATTGCACTCCAACTTGGTCAACGAGAGTGAAACATCATCTCAAAAAAAAAAAATCAAAAATCCTCCACAAAGCATGATGAGGGCTTTGAAACTAGAAAGCAACATCCCAGTGGGGCAAAAACAATTTGAGCAGAAATTAGGCCACCCATGAAGCATAGCCTTGACCAAATCAAAAGGAAATCTATCTCTTAACCAAACGTGGCTAAAGGTTTTCACAATTCGCTTGGTGAGACTAAGCAAATCAATATTTGTTTATCCCTAACTATACCTAGATTACCAGTACAGTTATGCTATGGTGTTTTCTTGGCTTATCCTTCAATTAGTTAATATGGACTGATCATATAGTAGCTAGTTAAAAGACCCCATCCAGTTTTTGTTACAGATAGATATTTAAACTATCTCATGCAAGGTCTGGCAAAACCAGATCAACAATGCCTAATTCTATACAAAACCCAACTCTTTTCTATGCTATGACTTCTTCATAGGGATGGATGGATGGATGGATGGATGGATGGATGAAGTAGATGAATGGGTAAGTGGATGAATGGGTGGGTGGATGGATGGATGGATGAATGGGTGAGTGAGTGGATGGGTGGATGGCTGAGTGAAAGGATAGAGAGAGAGGGGCAGGCAGATGAGTAGTAGAAATAGATGAAAGAATGGGAGAGAAGATGAGTAGGGAAAATAAGCATCCTTTCTGCCTGCACTTCAAGCCTTGACTTATTTTCCAGTTTTTATTTATCCCATAATTACGTTTAATAAATCTGTAATTGATTCTGTTTCCTTCCCATCGCTTTCAAACTGTAAACTCACAGGTGGCAGGGCGAGGTTTCTATGAATTTTCTCCATATAGGAACTCTAGTACAAAACCACATGTAGGAAACAGATTTGTTTTAAGTTTGGGGATTGATGGGATGATACATCTAATACCAATTAAGTCACTGAGAGACAATTTGGCACTAGGTTTTATCAGAAAGGGCAGAGATGTAATTCTAAAGTAAAATTTCAGTGTAAAAATTGCTACCAGAAGGCGAGTTTATGGAAGCAAGAAATGTCGGTAAGAACTAGAGACATAAATAATCCTAAAAAACTCAACCAGAGTATGGTGACAAGAGCTTACCTCTATATTCCCTCAAACAGCCCCTCTCGAAATGAAACCATATAAAATAAGAAATTCAGCACAACCAAAATAATAACAGATGTACTTTAAGTGTTTCCAGACCTAAACACCTTGGAAAGCTGAGGTCGCATTCATTAAAAATGATTCTTCTCTTAAACAACTTTGACACATCATCTTGGCTTTAGTAGTGAGAGAAGGAGGTCTTTGAAGAAATCTATACCAGGCCAGCTCAGCTCTACCATACATGGTTTTTCTGACCTTTTATTTTTATATCACTGTTCCAATTTTGTCAAAATCATGGAGGTTTTCAAGTGATGGTTCATTGTAATGACATTTTAAAGCAAAGTAGGTCTGTGTGGGAGCCTGTACTTTAGAAAGACAACATTGTGGGTTTCAATCAGCCCCACTGCTTACCGGGAATTCCTCTCGGGGTGGTGCGTGGTTTAGAATGTTAGCGCATGTATTCTCAGTAGAAACCTCCTGTCCACCCCCAATAGCACTACAGTTGACTTTGTTAACATCAGAAGGTCAATTCTACCTGTTATCACGTCCAGAGATGGTGAGTGCTCCATACACATTATTTACTGACTTTTATGCACCTGACGGCTTAGGAAATGTCTTGAAATCCACTTTAGAATGTTGCTGAAATGATTTCAGTGCTGGGGGAACAGGGCAAGGGGCAGACCTGTGGGTAATAAAAGGCCTGGGATCGAAAGCCACACCTGGGCAGGGTGGTCCTGAGGAGACAAGGGATTCTAGCCAAGCATGAATGGGTTTGTGCAGAGGGCTGCCTTTGTCTAGGAATTCTGTCTTAGGCTTCTTATGAACACTCTTGCTGTCCATCATCATGTGACCTGACCGAGATGAAATCTCCCACATCTGGGGACAGCACCCTCCAACATCAGTTTACAGGAAGCCTGTCCCGCAAAGTGTACAGTGCACACCTGCCCAAAAACACCGATTGCCAATATTTTGGCAAGGAATGGAATTCTTGTGTTTTTGTTTGTTTGCTTGCTTGCTTGCTTGGCTTTTTTTCTCTAAAAGTCCCTGTAGGAACAATTAAACCAGAAGTTATTTAATCAATCAACCATTTAATTCACAAAAGATACCACATGTATTTTTTTCTAGTAGAATGGATACTCATGTGTGGTACTGGCGAGTGCTCAACAGCCTTGTATGTTGCTAGGCTCTTTGGGCACGGAAACTATTCTTCCAGAAGCCGGCCCTGTCCTGGGACTGTGGGTCCTATCTGCACAGGTGTATATTGTGCACATAATCACTGAGCTCAGCCAACAGCCACAGAGCTTTGTAAGTGTTGACCTGAGGGGTGTGTGTGTGTGTGTCCACTTTCCCAAAAGAGTAATGGCAGCACATCCAGGAGACAACTAGAAAATACTTCATCCATTAGCTTAAGTTTCACTGAGAAATCAGCACCCTTAAAGGGCCACACTGCAGGCAGTTACAATGAACATCAGCACCGAAGTCCTTAGCTTGCACCACCAAGGATTTGCTCAACAAATCCTTGCAAGTATTAAGGTTGTGCTCTGATATAGGAGCCCAAACAGTGGCTCATGCCTGTAATCCAACATTTTGGGAGACCGAGGCTGAGGGATCACTTGAGGCCAGGAGTTTAAGAGCAGCCTGCACAACATAGCAAAACTCTGCCTCTACAAAACATTTTTTTTTAAATGGCCAGGGTTGGTGGTGTGCACCTGTAGTCCTCACTACTTGGGAGGCAGAGGCAGGAGGATTGCTTGAGCCCAGGAATTCGAGGCTGCAATGAGCTGTGATTGCACCACTGCACTCTAGCCTGGGCAACAGAGAGAGACCCCATCGCTATTAAAACAAACAAACAGGAAGAAAACTCAGGCAGAGACTGTGTCTTCTGCATGCTTCCATTTGCTTCAGTTCCAGGCTGGCCAGAGGTCCAGCAGCATCAGTGTCACCTGGGAATTGCTAGAAACACAGAGTCAAGCCTCCACCTCACGATGGCTGGGACAGGGTCCATATCTTCACGAGATCCTCAGGCAGTGGGGTGTGGATGTTGAAATTTGAGCCTCACTGCTCTAAAGTAGACAATAGGACTCAGAATTTGGGAGCCACCTGGCAAATTCTGGAGACGTGACTCTACCTGTCATCCCTGAAGCCGAGAACCAGTGGAAGTTATGGACTGCTTGGAGCAGCAGTCTCCCTGCTGGTCCCAGTTTTCACAGGGCAGATGTTCCTTGGGGTGCCAGCATGCTCCAGGGCTCAGGCTAGAGGGAAAGTGGGATGAGAGGTGGTTTTCATGAGCTTTGCAAAGTCTTTTCTCAGGCTGAGCAATGAAGTGTGTCTCCTTCTGCTGTCTTCCACAAACCCACACACAGGTAAGAAGTTGGAAAAAAAAAAAAAGAGCAAGGGACAGTTGAAGCAAGCTTGCTGAAGTGTCCAGTGAGATATATTTTCAGGTTTCTGGATGGAGGCCCGGGTCAAAAGGAGTGTGATGAACCTGAACATTATTGAATAAATCATTCATTTGATATTAATCAAGTAGCTACCTATGGGAGGCCATGTTTCAGGCGCTGTTGTGCCAGCACCATCCCTGATACAAGTCTGGGCATCCCCAACATGAAAGAAGGATCCCCAGAGCCGCCTGATGCCACATGGAGTTTTCCTACAAGTCAGAATCCCCCCCAGGACAGACTGGGCCAGGTACAATAAGCTGTTTCTCCCAGCAAGGTCAAGGAGTCATCGAGGGTGACTGGTTTTCAAAGCGGAGCCTGATCCACCCCTGGGGAAATGCCCTTGGTGTCTATGGCTATCTGTTTAAAAAGTGGCTCATAAAGGGTTAACATCCACCTCAATGCTACTCTCAGATCCTACGCAGAAAGAATATTTAAAGCACGTCCTCTCCACTGCTATTTATCCACACGCATTCCCCACCCCAGCCTAATCACATCCCTACTTCAGTCTATTAATAAAAAGGTTGGCTATTTAAAGTCCTCCTTCGGGAGCAGATGCCTCTTTGCCCTACAGACTCCTTGAAAGCGGGCACCTGTCTGAGCCCCCTGGTCTGCCTGGCCATTTTTTTTTTTTTTCTTCTCGTTCATTATTTCATAGTTCAGGGAATTACCTTACTTCATGAGGCAAGAAAAATTCCTGGCACTCTCTCTCATTGTTAAGAATGATTTCTTTTTATCTTTAATCCCAATGCCCAAACACCCAGTTGCCCATGGCAGGAGCCAGTGGGTGTGCACACCTGAGGTAAGGGCCAGACCTCTTGGCCTTTTTATTAGGACATTATGTTAGTTGCTTCTTCTCCTTTCAGAGCTTCCACATAATTTCATTCCATGTGAATGGGGGTGGTTCTCCAGAAAACTCAGCCCTAGTGAGGCACACGTTCAGATTTTATGAGGTGGGTGCTGCATTTGGGATTAAAGGGCAGCCTTCAGAGCACATGGCTTTCTCTGTACACCTCATAGGCTATGACGCAAACTGCGTGGACCACTGTCTTCAGAGGAGGATTTTCCCTCCATTCTGATAGGCATATTTGCAATTATTTCCAAATTACACTGTAGAAATTATATATTTATTTAATAATCCCCTTTGGTTGGTTGTGCCTATTTGTACATCCTGAATTCATTTCTATAACAACATGGAAAAGAGAAGGCTCCTCTTCGGACTATGAGAACTAGGAATTCACTTCTATTAAGACTTTCCAAACTAAATCTTTTTTTTTCTTTCCCTTATCAAATAAAATGATTTTTTTGTGATCATTTTCATGTAAACAATTGGTATAACAAGAGCCAACATTTAAACACTGTGTCTGTGCAGTTGTCTCCTGGCATAGATGGAGAATGTATGAACTCAAGATGTTTGCCCCTCTGTCGTTCTATGATGTGAGTGGACAAGGTTGGGATGGAGACTGGAAGTAGAATTTTCCAGAAGGTGTTGCATATAAATGTGGAAGTATATATATATATATATATATATATATATATATATCTCCTCATTATAATGGGTGGATTTTATAGCTAAGTCTACATGTGCAAATTAGTCTATTTTAAAGCGCTATACTATTACCAACATAAGGCAGCCGGAGCAGAGATGAGTCCCAAGATTAATTAAAAGAAACCGGCTATTTAAGAAAGTAAAGTAACCATGTCTTGGCTGGAGAAAGATGAGTTTGGAAGCAGACAAACGAATGAACCGAGAGAGAAATGGCTACTGGCTCTCTGCCTGCAAGCCTTTAGAGGGTGTGAGTGCCACTGAGGAAAAAGGGGACTGTTGTTTCTCATGGCACCAGGAGGCTGTGACTGGGAGAAATGAATGAGACTCAAACGTTAACAGCAAAGATAAACCTGCAACTCCAGAAGAATGTTTCCTAGAGATTGCTCCAGGCTAAAGAAAATTATCCCAAAGAAGTATACTCACGGGTTGTAAAGAGAAAGCTGTCGAAAACCTGAACTCATAGGTCTCGAGCAGAGGACTTGATGTCCCAGCAAGATGTGCATTGCCCCGAATTTCCACTTTCTGCCTAATGTGAGGCCCCTGGACATTGGAGAGAATCACGTGCTGCCACACCTCTGTTCCAGTGTGCTATAAAATGGCCCAAATGCCACCCAGCATCCCACAGCTGTGCAGCTCGGAGCTGCAGTGGGTCTGCGTGGGAGTGCTGGCACCAAACCAGCCAGCTCCAGCCCTGAGGGATGTTTCTCAGGGTGTGCAGCCACCAAAGAGGCCCCAGGAGAGGATGATTCCCTATGCTCCTGAGGAGCTGCGCTCTGGAGAGCCCTGTTGTCTGATCCATCTGTGGGGAAGTGTGTTCACTACCTCAGTACCTTGCCTGGAAAGCTACCTGGAATAGGCTCTGTGACAGACAACAGAAACATGGCTCTGATCATCAGGCAGCCTCCTCCGCGGTTCTCACTGGAGCTGCGAACACAGCTGCTGCTCGGTAAGGACTGAAGGCGCCACAAGCAATGCAGATTTCACTGCCGCAGTAGCCGCCTCTGACCAGTTTTCTCAAGGTCACTGTACCCAGAACACAAGAGGACCCGTTCACCCTAAATTCATGCATTTTTGCAGCTGCTTCTCTCTCCTGGAAATACAAAAGAAGCAAGAGTCCGCAGAGAGGCACCTGACACATAATCCTTCTCTAGCGACCCATGAGGAAGGGAGCCATGGGGCTTACAGACTCACCATAGCAGGCCAAGAATTGGGGCGCCTTGCAGAGCTCACATCAGACCCACATCCATTCCTGTGCCCACCATATCCACACACATGCTACCTGAGTCCCGTACTCCATCCGTCAGAGACTGTAAAGCTCATGATGAGCTCAGAGCCACTGCAGCAGCTTGTGACCATCAGATGCTTATATGCAGAGGGTCTAGAAACAGCAGCCCAAGCTGGACTAGTCTCTGTGTCAGGGCATCCCAGGTACCAGTTTTTATAGAAGATGCCACATACTCCGCCTCCTTAATTTCTATTTGGAGGGCAACCCTTTGTGATGAAAACCATGTTGGACCTGAATCCCCAGGTGTTGCGTTAGTCACTGCATGTTCTGTTCCTGAGCCTGATTCTTTACCTGTGAAATGGACTAATTCTTACCTAAAAGGTTCACTCCGAGAGTTACATAATAGATAGTCTATACAAGTGTTTGGTAGCCAATAGGTGAGTTGGATGTTGGTCGATTGAATGCACATTGAGTCAAAGAGATATGTCAGATACTTAGAAGGTTCAGGTTTTACACTTGTGGTTTCGTTTGGTTCATGCATTTACTGCCCATGTGTGAGGTCAAAGTCAAGCTGATGGGTTCCTGGTTCCATTGCCCGTGGCTGGAATATCAGCCCCACCAGGGCAACAGCTCTGTCTGTTTTGCTTAAGTGCCTAGAACAATTCCTAGAACATTAGCGACACTAGATAAATATTTTTTAAATAAATTAATTAATATAAGAGTAGACAAGTGACTTTGCCTCCCTGCATCTCAGAGCCTGGTCACTGTCCAGAGGAACCTGAGCAGTGTCTTTGCATCGTGCCTGGAGGGTACTGACATGAGACACAGCCCACATGCAGAAGATCCTGCAGAGATGGCCCAGAAGCACCTCCCAAGTGCCAGGGAGTGCTTGAGGACTTCTGGAAACATCTGATGTCATTATCTAGGGGGAGATGATCAAACAAAGCACTCTTCATTTTCTTCTACTGCTCTTTTTTGGGGCTAACTTAGGGAAAAGTTAGTTCAAATATTTTCAAGTGGCTCTTGTCATGTAAAACTAAAGGTCTTCGGATCCTTCTACAGTTCTGCAAGGAAGCTGTTTCCGACTCTGTCATTTTCTGAGAAAAATTACCTGCCAGGGTGCCTCTTGCAGTGTGTGGCCTGGAATTCTAGGTGGGATCTGGTCTGAGCAGACCAGTAACAACCTCTGCCCTTAGATGGTGTCAGGCCCATTCGAAAAAACTTTACGCAAAATCCCTCATTGAATCCTCTGAGCAACCTGCGGGGTGGGGTGGGGTGGGTGCTGACCTCATCTACTCATCCTCTCGCTTTAGAGAAGTAAGAACTGAGGCACAGAGGGTTGTTTGTTGTTTTCATTCTTTTGCCCGAGGCCACACAGCTCCTAAGTGGTAGAGCTGCAATAGGACGGTTAAAAGAAAAACCTTAGCCAAATTAAATTTAACAGAGTTTAATTGAGCAAAGAACGATTCACAAATTGGGCAGCCCCTTCAACCATTGTAGGCTCAAAGAGACTCCAGCGCAGCCATGTGGTGGAAGGAGATTTATAGACAGAAAAAGGGAAGTGATGTGCAGAAAACAGAAGGGGGGCACAGGGACAGCCGGATGGGTTACAGCTCAGCCTTTGCCTTATTTGAACCCTGTTTGAACAATTGGATGCCTGTGATTGGTCAGAACTCGGTGATTGGCACAAGCGTAGGCTACAGTGTATTTAAACCCCCATTTAGGTTATAATTCACTATATACAGAGAAATCTTTAGGCTGAACTTAAAACATGTAAGGAGATAGCTTTAGGCTTTAGCAGAACCTGGGCCATCTGGTACCATGATCATGCAGTTATTACTGGGATCCGCCTTCTCCCGCAGAACAGGACTGCGACCTGCCCTACTGTGGGTACAACACGCCTATCCATGAAGCCACATCACGTCCTAGAAAGGCAGAATGGCTTGGTTTAAAACGCAAGACAGAGACTTTAAGAAACATCTCATTTTCTCTCATTTGCTGTCTGTGGAACCTTGGCCAAGGGACTTAACTTCTCTGAGCCTCAGTTACCTCTTCTGTAAAATGAAGATGGCATCCACCCTGCAAGGTGGGCCTCCAAAGTGAACAGGAGAAAATGCTCGTGCTGTGCATGCTGCTCAGCGATGGGACAGCGTTGCTGTGGGCAGGGATGAGGACACCTGAGTAGCACACCAGCTTCGCTGCTAGGCCCTGACAGTAGCTGTTTAATTAAGGTTCATCCTCTTTTCTTTTACTCTTGACTCATTTACTCGGCAGGCTTTTTTTCTGAGACAGAGTCTCGCTCTGTTGCCCAGGCTGGAGTGCAATGACGCAATCTCAGTTTACCGCAACCTCCTTTTCCCAAGTTCAAGCAGTTCTCCTGCTCAGCCCCTAAGTAGCTGCGATTTCAGGCACCTGCCACCACACCTGGCTAACTTTTTGCATTTCTAGTAGAGACGGGGTTTCGCCATGTTGGACAGGCTGATGTCAAACTCCTGGCCTCAGGTGATCTGCCCACTTCGGCCTCCCAAAGTACTGGGATTATAGGCATGAGCCACCGCCTCCAGCCCCAAACGGCTTTTTTTTAAAGTAGGCTGCTGAAAAATATTTGCCCCATTAGGCAGTTAAGCATTTATATTTTAAGACCTAAGCCTGGCTCTTTATTTTTGTTTTCTTAAAATTTCGCCCTATGAGAATCACCGTTCCAATTTGTCATACTACTCTTAGGTTCTTTATTCATGAATCCAGCATAAAACTATACCTGGAACTTCATGTTATCTGCAGATTTGAGAATTTACTGCTCATAGCTTATTTATTCTACAAATTATTTTAAATCTTGACAAACACATTACTCGTTGCTATATCAAACAGTATACAACATATTCTCCAGGTCCAATGAATATAAAGCTGACCATTATAAATAATCAGTCATATTTTTGGGGTTAAGTGTCTGGCTCCCCAATTAGATTATACACTTGGAGCCACAGAAAAGTCTATATGCATTCTTTGGTTTCACAGTGTAGGTGATCAATACATTTTTATGGAGCCAAGCACACATTTGTCAATGGATTTGCCGTTGAGATATCATCATTTGCTAATAACACTGACCCCTACTTTAACCCCATGGCTTTGCCTGTCATGCCTGCATTTCAGCTTTACCCTGAACTACCAGACCCCACAAAACACGGAAGCAGTGCTTGGTACCAACCAGTATAATCAGTGTCATCTGCCAGGATATTCGTCTTATGTTCCCATCAGCTAGTATGCAGTCACTTTACCTACTCTTTCCAGGGACAATCTACCATAGGACATCCTTGCAAAAGCAAGCCGTTATTTTCACGAAATGCTGACCAAATCTAAACTTTGCAACACTTGCTTTCCAGCACAGTTCCTAAATCTAGTTCTTTCTGGTAGAAAGACATCAGAAGATGGGGAATTCATAAGCAAACAATTATTATTCAATAATTCTCACTTCAGCCATGACTGTAGGTGGTAAAACTATTTGGATAAGCTTGCAAAACTAACCACTCAGTTCCTCACCCATAAAACAAATCTGTTCCATGGTTCTTGTGACATGGCTTTGAGAAAAACTAGATGACGTGAGAAATAACTTGGTCGCCAAGTTGCTGAGGAAAAGGAAGGTAGGCTCTGTTAGTATGTACCTTGCTAATAGACAGCGTATTCTGTTCCACTTCCTGGAATTTGAAAATCCTTTGTATTTTCTGTTCTGATAAGGCCCAGTTTCAACATAATTTGGATGTTTTTCAATGAGTTATTACCTGTCGAAATTCGAGCATGAAAAATGGAAACCCTCACACAATATCAATTTTGTCAACTCAGACGACATTGCTGTAATTTTTGACATAAAACTTCTTGGGTGCAATGGTAACAGAGTGTTTCTTCACAAGCTGGGTCCCAACAATCACTGCCGATACCAGATGAACCCAGAGAGGGAGCGCAAGAGGTTCTGAAGACACACCTTTTCATACATCTTTTTATTTGAAGTGGCTGCACAATCCTTCAGCCCACTTAGCAGTCCCCTACCAGGTCCCCTTTTAATTAATAGACTTGTGAATAACCACAACTGCCTTGTGGGACACGCCAAACACTAAACAGATGACTCAGTTGCAGTGGGCAATCTGCTCAACACAGGGTGCCTTAATTTAAGCCATACGTGGTGAAAAACGAAGGCACGGCAAACACGCAGCTCCGTGTATAGCTTTTGGTCTGTTTCAAGTTAAATAAGTCCCTGGTGTGCCGAAAGTAACATCCATAAAAGCAAAAGCAACTGTTCTGATTTATTGCCACCTGTTAGCACGACTCTGACCTGCTTGAACGGGGCAGGCATTACAGTCCAGAAGGAGAACAGGGCTCAGGGCTGGGCAGTAGCCGAGGCTGGAGAGTGGGCAGGAGCCCCAGCGAAGGCTTCCTGCTGCGTGCCAGTGAGCAGGTAACTGCAGATGCCTGTCGCAGGGTGGGCAGCGCTCAGTGTGCTGCCACTGTCATCTGGCCCAGTTTATGGACAAAATCCATCTCTTGGGGGCTGCAGGGAGGGGCTGGGGTGGCGGGTCGTTCATTAGAACCTGGCCGGAGGGCAGCTCAGATCTGTAAAGGACAGCTGTCTAATTGGATTTGCTTGTGTGTACTGTCTTAGCTTTTACAATGGGAATAGGCTACCCAGCCTTTCTAATTAGATTGTTAAACATAATAGCTGAATGGCACAGCAGTGAAGAATTTGCCCTTCTCTTTGTAAGCACAAAATAGGGCTCAGAAAAGATTCAGGGTTTTTCCAGCCCATTTCCCCCATCATTGTATCTGATGGTAATGAGACGAAGTTTATTTCTTTTTAAAAGCTCCCAAAGGAGCACAGGCCAGGTTGAAGTTCAAACTAAATGTCAAAACACACACAGGCAATACAGTAGCAAACTTCTGTTTTCCTTGGGCCTCTTGTTTCCCCTAATTGGTGCCTTGTTGGTAGTCTCTACCGAGAGACCGAGAATGAAATGGGTTTGGAAATTGAATTACCCTGTCATCCCTCAAGGTGGTCTTCAGACCTGGGTTGAGAAAAATGAGAGGAACAGGGTGGGAAAGACTCACTTGCTGGGGCTCTGGGTCCAGTCTCCTGAGTCTCCTAGGAAGCAGCAGGAAGTGGAAAGAAAACCAGGGAACAAAAGAGAGGAGCCAGGAGAAAGACAAGAAGGCAAAGGGAAAGAGAGCGTTGCTGGAATGATGTCACCGCCCAACCCTGTGGGTCCTGTGGCTTGAAAGCCATTTTCATCCTCATCTTCCCATCGGAAATGACATTTTCTCCTTAAGGTCTGTGGTTGTCCCCGATTCCATCCTGCACCTCATTTTCTGATTGTCACTCTACCCTGACGTTCATCATCTAGGGAACATTGATGAGACACACAATTCAGGTTTGATATCAAGAAGACCTGCACTTAAGTTTTCAGTGTGAAAGAAAATGTATTTCCCTGTGTCTTCTGTAGAATGTAAAATGTCAGCACAATGCAACATTATGCTCTGCAGGGTTCATAGAAGGCACCCATCTGACGTCTGAAAAGCCTTCACAGCTTCAGCCACTCACTGAAGTTGCCCTTCCCCTTAGAAAGTGCAGAATAAGAAGATTTTCCTTCTTCTAAGGCAGCCACATCAACGCTGTGTCCCCAGAGTCCAGCCACCCAACAGACACACAGTGTCTGCGGCAGGGAAAGAATTTTCTTCTTAAATGCCCTCAGGAAAGCAAGGGATGACCCCGGCAGGACAAAGGACAGATGACAACGTGGACATCACATTTGCCATTTTTATTCTGTTTTGACATCATCCCAGAGAGAGGACTACCTGGTTTTTAGGAATATAAATGATGAAAGGAGGCAACGTATGACTGAAAGCCAGCTGTGATTTTCACAAAGAAAGCATAAATGAGAGGCTAAACAAGCAATGGTCCACCTTTCTGAAGCATCTGAGCTGTTATTTTCCTCCTTCTCATGCTCGTTGGATGCCTTCCCTCTCTGTTTGTGATCTTGAGTTCATTCTGTCTGTGCATTTGTACAGTTCCACTGCAGGGACACACCCTGCCCCTACCAATGCTCGGTTCATCAGTTACAAATCGTGGCCCACAGGTGCATTTTTGTCTGGCCTGCAAATTTATTTTTTAAAAATTGGATCTTAATCCCTGGAGCCACGACAGATGTTCTCTGCACTGTCAAGCTTCCCTGCCACTTCTGTATTAGGCCTGCCTGCTTCCCATGGTCAGTTTATTTGCCCAGGTCCTGAGAGCCTTGGAGGTTAGGACTCTTCTTTGTCTCAGCCATTTTGTCCGTACTGCCTGCCCAAACCTTATGGCAAAGGTGTCTGCAGATTTGCAAGAGTGTACCCTCAAAACTCAGTAAATCCTCCTGTGTCTTGATTCCCAGAAAACGTTTGTTTTGTCAATCCTTGTAGTTGTTTTATAACTCTCCTTAAAACTCCCTCCTTTTTTTTAATGCATATATTTTATTGCACTTTAGGTTTTGGGGTACATGTGAAGAACATGCAAGATTGTTGCATAGGTACATATGTGGCAGTGTGGTTTGCTCCAACCACATCACCTATATCTGGCATTTCTCCCCATGCTATCTCTCCCCAACTCCCCACCCCCCACTGCCCCTCCCCTATTTCCCCCCAACATACCTCAGTGTGTGATGCTCCCCTCCCTGTGTCCACGTGTTCTCATTGTTCAACACCCGACTGTGAGTGAGAACATGCAGTGTTTGATTTTCTGTTCTTGTGTCAGTTTGCTGAGAAGGATGGTTTTCAGGTTCATCCATGTCCCTACAAAGGACACCAACTCATCGTTTTTTATGTCTGCATAGTATTCCACATTGTCTTTGTGCCACATTTTCTCTGTCCAGTCTATCGTCGATGGGCATTTGGTTCGCTTTCAGGTCTTTGCTATTAAAACTCATTTCTTTGAGATGTTACTGGGCTTTTATTTCCCACATACTCTATATTTAGAAGAATGATCAAGGGAGAAATGTGAATGAAAGAACTCACTAAAATGGAGACAGGCACAATACCCCAGCAGGGTGAGCCATCCTGTGTCTCCCTATATGTTGCTCTGTCTTATTCAGGTGATGGGTGCATGGATTGGTTGGGACTGGAACTGCTTACCCAGCTCTATGTGATGCCCACCTAGAACAAATGATTACTATGAAGTACATTTTTCTAAAGTGATGAGAATAAATGGCATTGTATGGAAATTGTTTAAAGAAATTAGATTGATCTCTTCCTTATATCATACAAGTTTTTAAGAAAATTGATTCATAAATTCAGCACAGACCCTGACCCCCGCTCTAAACCTTTAAATAAAAGAACCATGTGCCTGCAATGAAGACACTTGTGCCTAAGTACAGTTGTGCAGGCATGGCAAACCCAAATACTGGTTTTGTTTTGAAATGAGAGACCCCTCTGCATTCTGCGCCATCCATGTTTCTCATTCCATTCTTCATTCTGCACACGTGGGTGACTTTAAGTCAATATTCGTGGAAACAGCTTTAAAAGATCCTGAAACTGAGAAGTGGATTATGTCAAGGACTAGAATTACTTGAGAACTTTTTGATCATGCAGATTTTGAAGTATGATCAATTTGACACATGTGTCCATAGTGACATGAGTGTGTGTGCGTTCTGTATCCCGCGGTAAACATGAGATGTGAGCAGAAGTTGCTCCATGGGCTCTATATAATGTTTTATTTAGTTTGGAACAGGTGTTGCAAATAGTGCCTCCAATATTACTAGAAATGCTCCATCACACTTGCATTCCTCGCAATCCTATCCTTTCCTTCTAAAAGCTCATTGACAGCTGATTTTGCTCCTTGAATTTCTAAGAAAATAACTTTCCATCTATATGTGAATGCATCATTCTTATTTTTCAAGCATAAGTATCAGATAATGTGGCTCTGTGCGACAAATGGGAGTTGGAACAGTGGACTTACCAAAAAAAATGGGAAAAAATGCAGGTAAATTTTTCCTTAGACTTACTCTATTTCTTTGCTCAATTCAGGAATGAGTTCTGGAAAAATACTCCTGAAATTAAAATGTCACGGGATGAAGTTGGTCTCGGATGACTCACGGTCGTATTTTCCCTATATCTCCTTTCATTTCAAAAGGAATTTTATAAAAAGAAAAAAAAAGAATTAGGAGCTAAAATCCAAGAATTGGTTTCTTATCAAATCTTACAGGCATGACGTCCAGACTGTTAGCTAAATTAATGATAAAGGCATTGGAGTGTGTGATGGTTTGATTAGCTCATTTAGAGTAAAAAAGTAATTCTGTTATGGGATGGGAAAAAAGAACCTCTTTTACCCTTTCCCTTGATTTTATTAGTGCAAATGGGACAGCCGAGCCCCCACGCAGAGACTGGAGAAGACCTGTAAGCCCTGTAGGTGTTCAGGTGAGCACTGTGACGTTGAAATCCAAGAAACCTCATGGCTGGCACTGCCTGATCCACCTCCTCTCCAGTCACCGCTGTGGAACCTCTCAGTGGTGTAGATGCCATAGGATACTTTTTTCTCATCGCAAAGCATCTCTTCTCTGTAGCCAAACTGACAGGCACAACAGTCATGATATAACCTTATACAGAAAGCAAGGGTGCTGGCAGAAATATGCCTTCTGCAGAGACGACTCTGGGCCTTCAAAGTTCCAGCTTCCAGCCTGTTAATGGCCGCATAGTCTCAGAGGGCAACACAACCAAAGGCAGAGTGCTAAAGTTAAGAACAACTTGAAGAACCACCAACAGGGCCAGGCACGGTGGCTCACACCTGTAATCCCAGCACTTTGGTAAGCTGAGAAGAACGGATGAGGAGGTCAGGAGTTCGAGACCTGGCCAGCATGATGAAACCCTGTCTCTACTAAAAATATAAAAATTAGCCAGACATGGTGGCAGGTGCCTGTAATTCCGGCTACGCGGGAGGCTGAGGCTGGAGAATTGCTTGAACCTGGGAGGTGGAGGTTGCAGTGAGCCGAGATCAGGCCACTCACTCCAGCCTGGGCAACAAAGCAAGACTCTGTCTCAAAAAAAAACAAACAAACAAAAAAAAAAACAACAACCATCAACAGCTTGTTGAAAGCCGATGGAAAGGTTTATGATGAACAGCAATGTTATCCTTCCCAACAACGCTGTCCTTTCATGCAAAAGGCTTCCTCAGTAGGAGTGCTGTCTTCATCCTCCTCCATCTCACTGCAAGCTCCCCATGGGTTCCCCAAAGTACAGTAAGTAGGTATTATCCCTGTCTTGCCGGGGCAGCCAATTACAGCCCACAGGCTAAGAATGGTTTTTACATTTTTAAGTGATGGGGAGAGGGGAATCAAGAGATGAATAATACTTCATGACATGGAAGACTGCAAAAAATTCACATTTCAGACTTACCAGAACACACTGTGCCCATTTCACACCGTCTAGGTCTGTTTTTGCGCTACAACTGCAAAGTCGAGCCACTGTGACCGAGAACCACAAGGCCACGTGGCTGACATGCTATTACCTTGACCCTTGCAGAAAAGTTTGCAACCTGTGATGTATTCAGTTTCCAAGCCACTGGTGAGAATTCCAACACAGCCTCGATCCCCTAACTCTAACCCTCTACTCCACAAATGTTAGCAAAGTGCACAGGCAGCCTGTTACCCTGGCAAGCAATTCTGCCAGGAAATAGCAACAGTTCAGGAGCTGAGATAAATTCTCCCAGCATATGTGGTGGATATTGGTGCCTTAGAGAAACCCGTGCAACCCCAAGCAAAAAAGTTGGGTGTGCCGCTGTCAGTTACAGAACGCTGGGCTGCACCGTTCAGACCCAGGAGGAAAATCTTTATGTGGCATATTTTTTTGCCACAATTAAGAAAAGATGCAGAGAGAGAGAGGAGAGCAAGATGGGCCAATAAGAAATGATGCACATTTTCCTGAGATTTTCACAGAGATGCCTCAGTAGATACACGTATGGCATTGGCAAAGTCCCCAAAGACAAAAGTCATTTACTATTCACTTGATTCATGCAATTAATTTATTCATTTGCTCATTCATTCATTTCATTCATTCGCACAGCAAATATTTTTTAAGCACAGGTGATTCATAGATGATGGTAGCAAGGACCCTACCAACAAGCAGCCTAGAATCCATTGAAGGAAACAGGCGCATGAAATAAAATGTAAGTAATCCTCAACAGAAGAGCACAAACATAACCCAGCAGAAGCAATCACCTGTTTTTTTGTCTAACAATGAGTTCCCAGTGCCTGCCTTTCCTAGGCCAGAAAAAATTGTCAAACAGTATCAGCTTAAAAACAGTGCGTCAAGAATTCAACAACTCCAGGGGTGATTCAGAATGAACAGGAAATGTATCGGCAGAAGTCTGGAGTGGGAGAGGCTGGGGGGATGTTGACACACACACACCACCCCCATCCCCTAGCTCTCCTTCAACAGATTACAGGAAATAAACTTTTTTTTTTTTTCCCTTAGCTGCTGTTCAAATAAAGAATATGCAGCCTGAACGAGGCCTCAGGAGAAAACTCATACTGGATCTTTATTCATGGTATGTGGTGAAACATGTTTTCATGTTGTCAAAGATTAAATAATTAGGAGAACACGGTCAAGATCAAAAGGCAGCACCATGTCACAAGCAATTAGGAGGCTCCTACAGCTGTGACAACTCGGGATCCCCGCTGGTCTGGTACCTGCTTTAGCAAACCATGTGGGCGCAATATGAAGCCTAGATGGGGCACTTCAGGACTTTTCATTTAAATCTCATTAAGAGGGTTGCAATCCAATAAATACAAAAATAACAGCTAAAATGGGTTTTAAGTTCTGCACAACATAAGAGGGGAAAAAAAGGAAAGGCAAGTCAATGGCTTATAAATGAAAAATCTTTTCTGGAAAAATTCTAAATCGAAATGTATCATAGGTCTTAAAACAGATCTCCAACCCAAGGTTTGTGCAAAGTCATTTTTTCAATGTCCATACATTCTCACTAAGAAAGACACATGTTGACGATTCAAATGAATTTACAGAGGAGCATGTAAGTCATCACAGCAATATTAAGTGGGCTTTTTGTAGTGATCCTATCTGTTGCTTAATTTTATGGATTAGAATGTGAACGCGTGAACCAGAGAATCTCACCTGTGAATCCCCTCTACAGTAACAGCCTTGTGAAAGTGAAATTCGGCAATGTGGAAGCAGCGCAAGTAAGTCTAAAATGAAACATAAAAATGGTCTGATTTTCAAACCTTAAAGTTAAAATCAAGGTTTAAACATTCCTGTGGTCTGACTTGGGCTCCCAACAGTTTTTCAGCCCAGGTCTTCCAGGGTGTGGGGGGAAGTCTTCCAGTGTCTGGGCTGGGGCTCCCACACAGGACAGCGTCACACGCTGAGAAAAAGAACTGAACAGAACTGCTAATAGCTCCAGACGTGGCCCAATCCACACAATCTGCACACGCAGGTCTGCACTGGACCCAGCTCAGTTCAGAAAGTCACAGAATTAAATGGCGATTTTACTCTGTAATTTCTCACTGTAAAGTCTCTATTAAAACCAATGTTCACATGATTAGTTTAAAACGTTTCTGTTGATAAGAAATGCCAGATTATCTGTGGATACCACTAAGGTCCCATCGACAGCCCAAATGGCTCTTTTCTTCCCTTGGCAGGACCTCATCTGGCCTCATTCTGAGGTCCTCTCATTCCTCCAGCATCCTCCTGGAAGTCACAAAGAAGCTCCTCATCTGCTTTGATATCCACGTGGCCTGTGACCCGCACTTGGGTGGGGCTTTGTTCCAGGCTCTCCTTTCGGACCATCATCTCTAAGACAAATAGCCAGGCAAGGAAGGACTGCCCTGCCCCCAGGCCACGTGGCCTGTGGCCCTCGGATCACGACACAGCTGCTGCTGCCCACTGATACGTGCCTGATGGGACCATCAGCCCCTGCATGATGCTCAAGGCTGCCGCCTGCTCTGTGTCTCTGCACTGCTCCAGAATCCTTTCCAAGTCCACTCTGCCTCTTTAGACAGTGGCCATGCCCCTAATGCTCCCCTCCCCCTGATGCCTGCCTCTGTGCTCCCCTCCAGTTGGCTTGCTCCGCACACCACTGCCTGGGGAACCCTAGTCGCTGTGCTGTGCATACCTGCCTTTCTACAAGGATGCTTGAGACACTCATGGCAGAGCTTTTAGAGGTTTTGTATTTTGTTTTTTGTTTTTTTGGGACAGAGTCTCACTCTGTCACCCAGGCTGGAGTACAGGGGTGTGATATCAGCTCATTGCAGCCTCCTCCTCCCAGATTCAAGCAATTCTCCTGCCTCAGCCTCCTGAGTAGCTGGGACTACAGGCGTGCCCTAGCACACCCAGCTAACTTTTGTGTTTTTAGTAGAAACAGAGTTTTGCCATGTTTCCCAGGCTGGTCTCGAACTCCTCACCTCAGGTGATCCACCCGCCTCGGCCTCCCAAAGTGCTGGGATTACAGGCGTGAGCCACTGCGCCCAGCTGGAGCTTTTCATTTTTGCACAACTCTGTCATCCCCAGAGTGTGCGCCCACTTGAAGCAGGGCTGGCTCTGAAAGGTCTCTCACACAGCAGGTGCGGCTCCCTCATCCTGCAGGCCCTGCTGTCAGAGTCCCACGTGGTGACTCCCTGACACCCCCACATAGACACAATACAAAGCTCTCCCCTGACCCTGGTTCTGACTGCCTCACTGATGAGCTTGAGATATCGCAGCAGAGACGAACACAGAGTTAATGTAAGCTAACAGCGTGCTGCCCTAAGCTGAAAACCCTCGCACGCGGCACCCAGGTGAAGAGAAGGAAAAGTCCCACTCGGTGCATTGCCCACTCCCGTGCCCACTGCGGGGTGCCAGGCTGGGCTCTGAAAAGTGCACTTTTCAAGGACAATTTGACTCTGATTAGTCTAGAAGAAGGTGACTCAAGTGGTGAGGAGCTGAAAGCGAGCCTGTTTCATGAGGGATTGAAGGAACTTGGGGTGTGGAGAATGTGGAAATGAAGAGGAAGCATGATTCGGCTCTCAAAGAGGAGAGTGTGCCAAGCCTGTGAATGATCGCCTGGCTCTGTGTGGCTCAAAGGGGAAACCAGGAGCTGAATTCAGTGTCTTAGCCATGTTTTCTATCTCCCCGTCCATCCTTCTCATCTTTACCTAACGCCGCTGTTTTCCGTTCTTTTTCTAACAACAAAGCTACCCAACAAGGGGCTCTGTGGCCTGGCAGTTGGCACCGTCCCTCTAACTGGGACTGTTCGGGCAGGGGCAGACAGCATTCCAGAAGGGCATTCAGGAAAATACCAGCTTGAGTGAGGCAGGAGCCTGGACTGGAAAACCTGCAGCGTTTGCTGAGGAGCGCGGATCCCAGGACCTGAAGCGTGACTTGGAGCGGCGTCCCCAGGCCAGTGTGCAATGACACATTTCAGCCTGTGTCCTTTCCGTGGCCTATGTGTATGATCCTCACAGAAAAACTAGACACAGGAAAGAAAACGAACTACGATTAAGTGTATTAGGAATGAACATGTTTAGTGAGAGCTATGCAGTGTATATGTATATTTTCACTTCATTTTTCACTTATGGCAAATTTTATTAAGTTTTCTGCCCACATTCCCCACCCAGGAGTTTCCTTTTGAACTGGTATGTATTGAAATGTATGGTGTTGAGCATTTTCTTCCAATGCAAGTATTCCTAGGACATTTCAAAGCAGAGACTGAGTACTCCATGGGCAGGAAGGCAGCATGGGGAATTTCCAGATAAAAGTCAGTGCGAGAGGCTTCCTTCCACTCGGAGGTCCTGCCTAGGAGACCAAGCAGGGAAGGAGCCGCAGACACAAGCAGTGTGACTTTGCCTACCACCTGGTACTTGTGGCACACCTTTAGTAGGTGACAGTAAATGAAATCGCTCTTTTTCTGTAAATCCAAAATCTTAAGCTGAAGATAGTGCCGGTTGGGGATGCAGAGCCACACGGATAGGAGAGGAGGTGTGTGAGCTCTGAAGACGTCACAGGGCCTAACAGACGGGGCGGGCTGCATGCCGCATGGGTCCCCTTTGGGGCTACAATGGGAAGCCCTGCTGGTGTCTCCTCCCATCTCCTGGGCACGGGGGTGTGAGCAGAGAGAAAGAGAGGTGCACAAAGCTCTATGTAGGGAGACACCAGGGAAAGAGAGAGCCCCACGCTTCAACCCTCTCCCAGGCCTGCTCCCTCCACAGGAAATCAGAAGGCCAGCATCCTAAGGCCACATAAGGAGGGGCCCCCTCAGCCACTGGGTTTCCTGAGGAAAAGGGAGGTGCAGAAACTCAGTCTGAGGCCTTTGCTATATCCTCATACTCTGCAGCTTCTTTGTGACACAAAGAAAGCTAAATGAGACACAAAGTTTGGCAGATCAGAGAAGCCTGGGCTCCGTGGCAGGGTTTCTCTTTCAGGCCATAGGCAGGCCCCCGGCCGGGCCCGCCCAGCCCCTGTGGAATGTTCTGGGGGCTCTCTCTGGCACTGCTTTTCAACTCTGCTTCTGAAGTTAGTCTGAACAATGGAAACAATTCCTTTCCATGATTAAAATCTTCCACCCTCTAAAATTAGTCCCAGGAAATTAGAACACCAGTAATTGTAGGAGGCTACACAATCCCAGCACTTTAAAGTGGAGTCATTTACGGAAATCGCCAAAGTCCTTAGAAGATACTTCCTCGGTAGTTTTTGTCCTATAACTTGAGGCCACTAAAGGGTCATCGAAGCTCAATGGCTCTCAGTCTCCCAGTTATTAAATCCATTCCAGCTAAGAGATAACACAGAATTGTTAGCAGAGGGACGTTGTGACACAATGGCCTTTCCTCATACAAAGGAGGTGGATTAATGTGTACCTTGTGTGTATGTGTGTGATTAGGGACTTAAGAATTCAAGATTTTGCCCTTTAAGTTTTCTTTGTAATCATTTTTTTACCACAAATAGAAAAACTGGGATTATATTTTCTCCTTTTCACTCTGTCTTTGTTTAAAACCTAATCACAGAGGAGTTTCATACAGCAACACACAAGCATAGGACCAATTCTCCTAAAAGCCTCACGGTGCAGCCTTGCAAGGGAACCATGGGTTCACCAGCTCAATAAATGACAGGTCTGCATTTAGCTTGTATGCGTTTTTCTTGAATGGGCTGCATTTTTCTTATGTGTATCTTTTCTGACTTTAAATTAACAAAAAAAAAGAGGGCCAGTGGAAAATTGCTGACAAGGGCCAGATGAATGAACCCTGAAACTATGCTGCCTGTCACTAGAACCGGAAGAGCTTGCACTCTGTTTGTGGAGTTGAGACCGGAAAAGAAGGTGACAGATATTTGTAAGGGGTTCAACCTCCACTTCCTTCTGTGGGATCTGAGTTGCAGAAACACACTTGAGAACACCCTTCCCTCTTGCCAACGCCCTCTCTCCTCTTCCTTATTCCCTTCTTTCCACTCTCACCAATGTTCTCACCTTTTCCCTGTCAGACGGTTGTCTCCAAAATGGTGGCAGCAAGACTGGACCCTGAGCAGGATTACATCACCCAGCCCCAGCCTACCTTTCCAGGGCATCTCCTTGCACGCCCTAGTGGGGACCATATGTTTGAGTGACTCTAAAACACCACTCTCTGCAACAGCGTGATCTCGGCTCACTGCAACCTCCGCCTCCCAGGTTCAAGGGATTCTCCTGTCTCAGCTTCCAGAGTAGCTGGGATTACAGATGTGCATCACCATGCCTAGCTGATTTTTTTATGTGTATCTTTAGTAGAAAGAGGATTTCACCATGTTGGCCAGTCTAGTCTCGAACTCCTGACCTCGTGATCTGCCCACCTTGGCCCCTCAAAGTGCTGGGATTACAGGCGTGAGCGAGTCTTTGCCCTCCGAGAGCTAATGATCTAGGGAAGGGACATGACCAGCCATCAAATTGCACATGCAAGTATAAAATTACAGACTGTTCCTGGTACCAGAAGGAGAGTGACAAAGTGCTGTGAAAATCCACATAATTGGGTGCTTTTACTGAGTTTCAGTGGACAGGGACCTTCATGGAAACACAACAAGCAGCTAAGGTGTCAAGGATGTGTAGACAGCTAAGAAAGGTGGGCGAGTCAACAGCATCTCAGGCAGCAAAATGGCTGCGGAGCCTCACAGGACGTCCTTCCCAGGCATCGTCACCTGGAAAGCCCTGTTTCCCCTTGATGCGCCATTTGAATGACACCCTTTAGGAAGGCTTCCTGGATTCTCTCAACTCCCCCTTCTTTCCTCCAGCCAATCACTGAACAAGTGTATACTAAGCGCCTACTGTGTGTCAAGCACTGTGAGGACACCCGGGTACCATGGGGAAGATGGCAAAGCTCTTGCCTGTTTGACAATGGAGGTTGCATCCTTTTTCAGGTATGATGAGGCCAGCTGCTCAGGAGATAACACCATTTAAGAGTGTGTTACTCGGTTCCCAAGAGAAGGGGGCACTCCAAACCACAGAGGGCCACACGGGAACCCCCGGCGTCGGGAGCAAGATGACGTGGTGGGGAGGAGGCATTACGTGGTTTCCATAGGAAGGAACAGGCAGAGCAGCGTGCGCAGGCTTAGGAGCGGCTGGTTTGAATCATTTCAGCAGGCCCTGCCATAGGGCTATTCCTAGTTGTCTGGTCCCTAACGCTGGGGTGATCAGGGCAGGGGAATAGCGGCCCAGAGGACGGGAGCCTAACAAAGGAGGTGTGGGGGTTGGGCTCTGGATTGGCTGGTTTGCATTAGAGGGTGTGCGTGCAGGTAAGTGTTTTAAGTGTCCAGACATTGGCTCATCCTGGGAGGGGTAGCCTCTCCAGGGTCCACAGGACCCAAATGTCAAAGCATCAGAATACAAAGACACGGTTAATGCATTGCCCTTAAGGTTTAGCTGTTTACTTGGGGAGATGAGCAGGAGATGATCATGACACACAGCCAAATGCACAGTGGGGGCCCCTAGCCAGCCTTTGGAGGGAAGGGCTTCTCTCAAGCCCTGAGGGGTGGACAGGAGTCAGTCAGGGAAACAGGACATCTGGACCGAGGAAGCAGAGAAAACAGGGACAGAGGAGGAGGCCAGCAATCCAGCAAATGGATGTAGCTCAAAATTGCTGGGAAGCCCAAGCTATGGGAAAAGGTGCTCGTGGGAGAGAAAGCTGTCAGCAGGACCAGATCGTGGAGGGTGGGGTTTGACCCAGGAGCTGGCTTTATCCTGAAGGCAAGGAGAGCCGCAGAAGGATTTGACAGAGGTCAGGGATGTGCCTGGCTTTGCATTTTCCATCATTTGGAAGGGAGTATGAGAACACCCTGAACGCGTGTAACTCTCCAGGCCACGGCAACCGTCCAGGGGAGAGATGGTGGAGGTGGAGGTGGTGGAGCTGGGAAATGAACAGATATAAGGGACATTACAAAGAAAATCATGGGATTTGTGAGGTCGGGCGAAGGGGCAGGAATGACCCCACATCCCTGCGGGACCAGCCGGCAGAGTGTATACCACCACAAGGGATGCCAAGGCAGCCTGGCCCGGTAGACGGCAGGCAGATTTTTAACTCAGCTCCCAGAATGAGGGACTCATCCCTTACAGATAGAATTATTTTAGAAAATTTACATTATACCATGAGTGTCCGTGGTTCTGTTTACCTCAGAACATCTTGATGGGGACTGACTGAGACAATGGCTCTGAAGGTGAGCGCTCTGGAAAACACGGCTCATGTGTCTTCTGAATTTATAGCTACTATTATTCTTCTTGTACAGCCCAGGTCTCTCTCTGCCCAGAGCCAGGGCATCAGCAGTCACCCCATCTTAATGCCCTTCAGAGCAGCCACGGTATGTCTGTGGTATGCCAACAAGCCAGCAACCCTTGCGACCACAAATGTCTCTTCTCCCTCTCTTCCTTAGAAGCATTGCACAGCATTCAGCCGAGTTCATTCTGGACAGTATTTCACCTCACTAAAAGATGATACTCTTTAGGATCCCAGGAATCTAGGTGTAAATTCTAGCCAATGAGATTTAAGTACAAATGGATGGAACTTCCTGAAATATTCCTTGAAAGGAGAGGGTGTGACATTTTTCACTACTTTATTCACACTCTTCACACTTTTGATCAGAACTCAGATGAGATGGCTGGAATTCTTGCAGCTACTTTGGACTATGAAGATGAGGTTTTTTTTTTTTTACCAAGGCATCTGTCTGTGCTCTCCCTGGCTACGGAGGCACTTCCTAGTCCTAGACTTTGTAACTCAGAGATAAACCTAATGTGAAGTGATACATCTGATATCCTAATAAGCCATCAGTAGTTTTCCCGAATACAGAGAGCTGTGGAATAAAGTAGGTTACATATTCATAAAGAATGTGGTTAGTATCAAACCTTTAAAGAAACATTTATGCCTAAGATATGAGATAAATACAGGTTTTTAAATGTCAAATTCCACCTTCTGCACAGCTTCTGAAGTGTTGCAGGAATTGAAGGAGCCTATGGTGTCTCGTACCTGCTGGTTACGCAACTATACCTGTAAAGTGAATGAGTGAATAAATACAATGAAAATGATGGTGATGATGATGACAGTGTTAAAAGATAAACTTTCAAAGAGAATTAGGTCACGATTCGCAGGCACATACAAAATCAGCACAAGTCAAACACTGCATTTAATGTCTAAATCAATGAAGAAACCAATACGATAATATTACAATTCATTCATAAGAGAACTCAAAGAACTATATTCCTTGTCATCAGACAAGGATTGCTGAAATGAATTACAAGTGAATGTAACCTGACAAAATTGGTCCACTCCACAAGGTGACACTGACCTGTCCTCTAGCAGATGAGACACAGTATACATGTCTATGGGCAGGAATGATTTGTGTTTCTAAGAGGTTTCTACAAATCGACTTGCATTTTACAGAGTTGTAAAGCGGCCTCGTCAAAGAAAAGCAAAGGATGTGATCACAGTATCTGTAAGTTTAAACGAGGGGTAAATACTGGTTAAACCTTTAGACAATGCATTGCATTTATTTCATCAGAATCTTCTAAGATGAAATAAATATTTTGAACATTTTCTCAGAAAAATGATACTGAAACTATCTCTTTTAGTGTAAAAAATCAATATTCATTTTTTTATTTTACTGTATTTTATTTTTTGAGACCAAGTCTCACTTTGTCGCCAGGCTGGAGTACAGTGGGATGATCTCAGCTCACTGCAACCTCCGCCTCCCAGGTTCAGGCAATTCTCCTGCTTCAGCCTCCTGAGTAGTGAGATTTCAGGCATGCGCCACCACACCCGGCTAATTTTTGTATTTTTAGTAGAGATGGAGTTTCACCATGTTGGTCAGACTGGTCTCCAGCTCTTGACCTTGTGATCCATCTGCCTCGGTCTCCCAAAGTGTTGGGATTACCAGGCGTGAGCCACCACACCTGGCAATATTCACTTTTTTAAACCTATTTTTACTACAAGACTGGTTGTTATAAAAAATAAAAATTAATTCAGCTCCTATTAAAAGCATTTTAGAGCAAAGCCGCTCCAGAGAATTCTCAAAGAAACAGGAAAAACGGTATCATTTCTCTGGATCTACTTAAAAGAGAATTGGGTGACTCTTACTTGCCCTTTCTTCTCAAAACAAATTTTTGGACTAAGACAATGTGTGGAAAATTTCTATGAAGTATTCGATACTTCAATGGATGAGAAAGAAAGCTGTGAGTGCAGTACAAAGTGTACAATCAGACTTCAGGGATACAAGAGGTAATCAAAGTTGTTTTTGTTTTTTAAAGACAAGTGCTCACTTGGAACATTTAAATAAAACTTTAAAGATAGTGAGTAAGACACTGCCATTTTCTTAAAAGAAAGATACATCTTTATCTACCTGCCATGAACTGAATTGTGTCCCTCAAAATTTAAATGTTGAAGCCTTAACACCCAGTATATCAGAATAGAACTGTTCCAGGAACCAGGTGATTAAGGTGAAATGTGGTCATCACGTCGGGCCCTAATCCAATATGACTGATCTCCTAAGAAGAGATGAAGGCACAGACACATATAGAAGGATGGCCATGTGAGGAAGCAGGAGAAGATGGCATCAAGACGGCAGCTACAAGCCAAGGACAGAGGACACAGATGAAACCAGCCCTGCAGACGCCCTCGATCTCAGACTTCCAGCCTCCAGAACCAAGAGAAATGCCAATGTCTTGCTTCAGCCTTCCAGTTGGTGGCACTTTGTTAGGCAGCTCGAGCAAACTAAGACACCGCCTCGTGCTGTTTCCCGTCCTAGCTACAGCTGCAGATGAGACTCTGAAGCAGAGATGAGAACAGCCGCTGTCTTCATCACATGTTCCACCATGACACCTGTCCTGTGAGTAGCCCGCTGTCCACTGTGACCGGATGGCTCCGTTCTTCTCCCCCCTCCTCCAGTAAAAGTCGCCTGAGTCCTACTTGACACAGAAAACTTGAAGCCATCAAAAGGGAATTCCCACTGTCTCCAGACACCAGGCTGACAATTCCATTTACTCTGTTCTCCTTTCCAGGATCCGTTTCCTCCTTCATTCGAGGGAAGTGATTTTTCTTCCAGGCTCAGACAGTCACGTGCCTGTGCCTTGGAGTCTGGAACTTTTTCTATTCATCAACTCTTCTGTGTCTTCAATACTCACCCCATGGCTCTCTAATGGCTCCTGGTTCCTCTCTGCTCTTTCACAACCAAGCTTCTTTAAAGACCTCAGGAGCTGCCATCTTTGTTTCCTAGCTCCCTTTCACTTCTCAGCCCGCCCCAGCTTGGTCCCTGACCTTACTGCGTGACTTCACAACTCTTGCAGAGGTTACAGATAAGCTCCCCGTCGCTGAGCCCA
This sequence comes from Sapajus apella, assembly GCF_009761245.1. Classification (NCBI taxonomy): domain Eukaryota; kingdom Metazoa; phylum Chordata; class Mammalia; order Primates; family Cebidae; genus Sapajus; species Sapajus apella. Next base: position 3,592,306 of record NW_022437054.1, read on the forward strand.
GGAGACGTGTCAGTCCATTCCCAGCAGCATCCAATGCGCTTGATGTCCACTGCTCTCCCCACTCATTTTCTGGCTCCCGCATTCTCCCTGGCCTTTCCTTTTCTCAGTCATTTGCAAGGTCATCATCTTCCACCTGGACATTCAATTCTGAAGTTCCTCAAAGGTTAACTCTCTAGACCCAAAATTCTGTGGCTAGATAAGTATCAAATGGAGACCTGCAGCTCAGCCCTTCCTCTGTCATCCATCAGGAAAACACACAGTAACTTTCACAGGCTGATTCCGGATTCCTCCTCCAGCCTCCAGTGACAGCCCGGGTCCTCTCCCAGGCTTATCCATTCTCTGAGGCGGTGCCATCTGCAGTGCTTTTGTTATTCGGACAGAAAGTCAGGAGTCAGCCTTGAAACCTTCTTCTCCCTCAGTCTCACCCCCAAGCTATCGCGAAGTCCATTTTTCCTCCTAAAAATCTATTGATTCCATTCACTTTCTTTCAATGCCACGGGGGTCTTTCTCCTGGAACTCCCCGCTTCCCTAACACAGGCTGTTATTCCAGACCCCTCATCCTGCTCTCCCCCCAAGAAGAGATGTTTGCAATGCAACTGCAATGTCACCTTCTCTCCCATCTGTCCCCAACATCCTCCCTTCGTGATCTGCTCTCTGCACCGGGAATGAAGTCAAAACACCTGGACTCACCCCTACAAGGTGCCACACCAATAACCCAGCTCACCCCCTGACTCTTCCCATGGATCCTGGCAATTTGGGCCAAAACATGGGAACTTTATTTTACCCTCACAACTCTAGTTATATTGCATTGATTTGAAAGAGCTTTTTATGTAGCAATAGTATTAATTTTCTATTACAGGTGTTGCAAATATTTCCCCGGATTTGGGCTTTTAGGACTGAAATCACCATGTTCAATGGTAATAAACGTGGCAAATAAAACGTCAGCAGTTACTTCTGATGCTGCAGCCTCCTCAGCAAATGGAAGCACCTGGCCTACTTCACCTGGCGAATTCTTCCGGGAAGGACCGTGCCTTGGACAAATGAAGAGAAGTTGCAGAATGACCCTCAAAGCCGGCAACCCAAAAAACTACGTTTCAGAAACAACCACTTTTTAGAGACAGGGAAGAGCCGACATCCTTTGTGTTGAAGGCACTGACATTTCACGGAAGCAGCACTACAGGGTTTTTTAGTTGAACTTTTGTGAATTTTATTCAAAGCAGACGATAACAATATGGTTCTTGATTGCCGTTATTTCTCTACCCTGCGAAGAATGTGGGCCTGGCAGAGCTGGCCATTGTTCTGCGTATCACGTGCTTCTCCATTATTTCCCTTTCCATGTCCGTGCTGAAATTTGGTCTCAGCGAGTGGGCAGGTAAAGGGACCCAATTTTCGAAGAAAATTAACGAAGAGAGAATGGATGAGTGAGCAGCTGCCCTTTCATCCCTGACAGCAGAGTAGGCTCAGGTACAGGTGGGTGGGCTGCCGGGTGTTAATGTTTAAATTCCTTTATCATCTCAGCCTTTTCACCAAAGGCCTTAAAAGGGCTAAGCCCAGCTGCTCCCTCCTCTACTGATGACAGGACGCAGAAAGCATCCCCAAACCTCAGGCCACACAGGCAGACTCGGGTGGGTGTTGACGTCCTTGTAGCAAGTGAAATCTTGTCCTTATATTCAAAGACAGCCATCTTTACGCCAGGTGCCTCGGATGACAGTCACACCAGACATTGCAACTGTTTTATATCATTCCGTCTTTTCTGTTCAGCCAGTGTACTCATGGCTCATTGTTCAAGACTCTCACAAGTCAAACCAGGGAGCCGAATTGCACTGCTCTGCATTCAAAATGTATTACCTGCTGTCATGATCTAATAAGTATTATATCTGTTTTAAGATCTCCCAGCAGGGAGTAAGGGAAGCATACATGGAGCTGGAAATTCACTGATTCTGCTCTTCGAGAAGCGTCAGGCCTGAAGAAGGGCAGGGAGCTCTCGGGACAGCGCCTGTAGTTAATGAGCCTGACGCTGTTTGCCTTCCGCGATGAGACAGAGGTTCCCTTCGCAGTGAGGCCAGACAGTGTTGTCTCGTCGTCATGCAGTAGCCTGAAAATCAACCAGAACTTGGATGTGGACACAAACGCTGCCTCTTAATAGAGCAGTGACACTTTGCTACTCTGAGCCTCCTTTTCCTCTCTGTGAAATGAGAATAATTCTCGCTTTTCCTGAGATCGAATAGAAACTAGACGCAGCAAAGCGCGAAAAAGCAACTGGCATCGTGCAGACCAAACAATCAGTTAAATTAAGATGTTAAGGAAATTGAAGATAAAATTCTAAAGTTAGGTACCTTAAAGACAGTGTTTCCCCGGAGTGAAATTCACTTTAGGGCTCCTAGAAACATTCACTCTTTCATTTCCAAGTATTTGCTGGGCTCCAACTATGTGCCAAGCACTGTTCTGGTACCAGGGGCATCCTAAGTGGTGTGCTAATAAGTGTTTAACAACCAAATGACACTCTGAGAGGAGGCGATAAGGGAGCCCTGATTTGTAGCATTTGCCAGTTACTGTGGTGTAAATTTTACCACAGCCAACTTCCAACTACCGGTGAAATGCAGAGTTGGGAAGAGAATGTGCACCATCAGCTCTGGCTCCAGCCCAATGCCCAGATGGCTTATTTATTAATCAATAAATAACCCCCCACCCCCACCAATCCTATTCACCCTCACAGAACTCCCTTCCTGACTTTACCCCCTGCAGCTGAAACATGACCCAATATCCCTTCTTCACCAGATCATCTCTAACAAGTAAGTTTTCAGAGACGTGGTGAGCAAAAAAGACACGATACAGACTTTAAACTATTCATATTGTCATCACGACGTTGTTTTGTTTTTCTTCCCAAAGCATCAAATAAAACATGGGCTCCTGCCCAAACTTTACTTACATACGAGGGACTAAAGCTCATTTAAAACCAAAAACCCAGCCAAAAAAACATTGCACTCCTCCAAAACTATAAATGACTTATTCTCAAAGTCAAACTTATCCCAAAGCAAAGGGGACCCTGCACAGAATGAGGGTGGATCCCCGCCATGGTTTCTTCCTCCTGGGCACAACTGAACTGTGGAATAAGTTGTCCTCGCTCAGTGGAGGCAGAGGGCAGGAGAGAATGTGAGCTTTGTAGGTGCATTGCTTTTCTTGAGCCTTTTCAAATACATAACACGATGCATAGGTGACCCCTTCAAGCGTCATCTTCCCATTGTCAGGGTATGTAGGGATGACACGGAGTAGAAGGCTAAGGATGGTGAGTTTGAGAATTCCCAGGGCACAGCTCTACCACTGTACTAAATATTTCCTGGACTTTCTTTTTTAATACAAAGCAGTAAAACTGGGGGAGAAGATGAATAGGACGGACTTTTGCCAGTTTGGGAATTTGCAGCTTTCTGTATTTGCTGTGCTCCACTTTACAAAACTAGGCCTGGTCCCCTGTGGCTAAAGATTGAAGGCAGTGCGTGGGTCATGCCAGGCCTTCCATGCGTAGGAGCAAGCAGGCCTACGACCTCCTATAAGGCCTTTCTGGGCTAACACAGGGTGGGTCCCAAAGCAGCCATTTTTGACCAATATTTGGCCAAATCCTCCTGTTTTACTTGGGCTTATAATTACAAAAAAAAATCTAACGGTGATTATTCCATTCTACTCAACCTGCAACGACCTCCTTTCGTCTCACCGTGGCTTGTGGCATCAGTCTGTGAATGTGCCAGTCACGGTGACATGAAACACACTGTGCCAGGTGCAGATCTGACGAGTGAACAAAGGAAACCCAGAAAACACAAGGCACCCATGTCTGCTGCCAAGGCCTGGGATAATCAAGCAGAGCCTCAGTCACCCCTTTTCCTCCCTCCCATGGTGTCTTGTGCTAACTGAAGACCAGCAGTAGGGAGCAGCAGCCTCCCAGCTACCCATTAACCATATCCATGCAGGTTTGCACGGTCAGTAGAGCCTGAGGTGGTGGAGTCCCACAGGCTGGACTCAAGTCCTGGCCCCTTACTGACTTGCGCTGTAACCTTGGGCCAGCTGTTGGGAAGACTGAATAAGTTCTTGTGTAAAGCATATTATCCAGAACAGTGTCTGGCACTGAATATGTACTCTAGATGTGTTAAGTACGGTGGAGAAGATCGTGGAAGATTTTGAAATAGGCCTAAGAGATTTTTGGATAGCCCTCAGTGGAATGCTACTCATACAAGGATGATTTGATTCTATAGGGTGTGCAAAATTGCTTATTTGCTTTTCTTTGACGAGGACCCTTTACAACCCTGTAAAATGCAAGCTGATTTGTAGAAACCTCTTAGAAACACAAATCATTCCTGCCCATTGACATGTATACTGTGTCTCATCTCCTGGGGGACCATTCAGTGTCACCTTGTGGAGTGGACCAATTTTGTCAGGTTACATTCACTTGTAATTCATTCCAGCAATCCTTGTCTGATGACAAGGAATATAGTTCTTTGAGTTCTCCTATGAATGAATTGTAATATTATCGTATTGGTTTCTTCATTAATTTACACATTAAATGCAATTTTTTGACCTGTGCTGATTTTATATTTGCCTGCGAATCGTGACCTAATTCTCTTTGAAAGTTTATCTTTTAACACCGTCATCATCACCACCATCATTTTCATTGTATTTATTCACTCATTCACTTTACAGATATTGTTGTGTAACCAGCAGGTACTAGACACCATAGGCTCCTTCAATTCCTGCAACACTTCAGAAGCTGTGCAGAAGTTGGAATTTGACATTTAAAAACCTCTATTTATCCCATAATATTTTAGGCATAAATGTTTCTTTAAAGGTTTGGTACTAATCATTTTGTTCAGATACAGGGATGGCCGCTGAGTATTTTTCTAACAATCAGAAAGGGCTGTCCCCTTTTTTCAAAAATGTACACAGAGTAAAGAAATGCACAATATGTTTCACCAACACTTCACTTTTTCTACCCTCAGCATTTTTTTAACCAAGTGCTCATTTTTACAGTCCATACTGACCAATAGGTTAAGATATCTCTCTACTATGAAGAAATCTTCTAAAAGTACCTAGCACCTAAAAGAGCATATTGAGAACATTATTGTTTTGACATAACAGAGTCCTACTGGGGGGTCACTAGGCCATTTGATCTCCCAGATTTCAAGCATATGAGTTAAAAGAAAATGCACACCCCAGGAGATGCAGAGCCAGTGGACTCCGTGATAGCTTTGATTCTCTTGTCAACTCAGATTTCACAGGTGAGCTAAAGTTAATCCAAACTTGCCTTTACCACGCAAGTTCATCAAATTGGGAACACCGGGGATGGTGGAGGGGGGCTAGGGAGGGGAACTGGCCTGAGGGTGGGCCCCCTAGAGTATGGCCTTACTCTAAGTGGATCTTTGTGGTTTGCCATCATCTGAAAGAAATCAGCTGATCCACTCCCACAGGGGAGGTGCAGAGGCCCCGGACCCAGGCACCGCAGCCTGAGAAGGTTCAGGTGGGACATTGCTTTCAGACATCCTCCTCAACACATCTCAACCTGCGGGGACTGTAAACGCTCATCCTGGTGGGGTTATTTTAAATCAAAGGCCAGCATGCCCACAGCTGCACAAGTAAGGAACGCCTAAGAAAATAAATACTAGTTAGAGGGTGATTTAATGCAGTGAACTGCAGTGGGTGGAGGCTGGAGGCAGTAGCTTTTAACAAGTTTTATTTGAAAGACTAACTCGGTGTGGTTGTCACAATGGTTGTGTTTGTGGCCGGGCTTGCATTGCTGACAGATGGAAACCTGGCAGCCTTTCCTAATTCATGCAGACACTCTACAGGAGTGACCCGGCTAAGTAATGCCAACGTTAACCTTACACAAACCGTTCTCCCCCGTTAATAAACAGAACATTTTAGGGCTGTTCTGGTCAAAACACTAGCAGAAATATTCAGCTGTTCCTCCCTTTTCATCTCGGTTTGCCCTCTGAGAATTCATTTAAAAGGGAAAAATGCTTCTGCAGAGAACCACTGCCTGAAAAAGAAAAAGAGAAGGGAAAGGTTTGCAGACATCCTCGTCTTTGCAAATGCCCTCTCTAGTTGTCAAGTCCCCGACCACGTTAAGATCTCCAGAAAAGGAAGATAAACCAGCAGGACCCCTATGGTGGCAGTCTGGTATTTGGGGAAGCCAGCATTAGAAGAACATACACTCCCATCATTCACTCTGGGAGATCAGTTTCAGAAAACTGCTTTCCAGTTCAAAAACAAACAAAAATACCCTGTGGAAAGAAAGCTCAGTATTTCACATTTGAGCACCAAGTGTGCTTTTAAGGAAGCAAAACTTCTTGAACTTTGCTGTATTTTAAAAGAGAACATCATGACACATGGAGACATACACCCAAACAGAATCAGCCAGCCAGCAGTGGAAATAGCGGAGGGAACACCCAGGAACGAGTTCTGGGAACTCCTGGTACAACCGTATGCAAATCATTTCACAGGCGTGCTGGCAGGCTGCGTTCCCAGAGTAAACGATTTCCATTTCTGTATCGGCGCTACCTTCGCACCAAGGTAACTGACCTCATGCCTCTCATCTCGGGAACAGACGTGTGGGGTCAGATCTTCGTTAACCCTCTATTATTATAAAAGGCAAAAACATCATAGGACATTGTGTATACATTCTCAATGAATCTCTGTGGGTAGATAATAATCGTTCTTTTTTTTTTCCTTTTTAAAATAGTTTTGGGTAATTTGTAGAATGACAATACAACCCATTGGAACAAATGACTTTCCAAATAGTTTCCAAGGACTCCACCTACATTTTCAAAGACTAAATAGCTGCACCCAAAGAATTTGGTGACTTTAACCATTTCTCAAAATGAAACTTGTAAAGGATTTCTCCTTCAGCACAGACAGATGACATCTCTGGCCAGCTAACCTGCAAATAATGAGATTTCCTGGGAAATCTATCAGTGGGTGTTGCTTTTTAAATAACTCAGAAAAATTACTCTAGCAAAAGGGAGGGGGGTCCATTACTCTAATTCCACATATGGTTTAAAGTATTTCTAAATATTTGCCAACAAAAATAAAGACCAGGTTATAGTGAAGGCACTTTTTACCAGTATCATCTGTGCTTGGTGATTTGTCTACTTCCCTGCTCCACCTTTTCAGAATGCTCTAGGTCCACGGGCAGGAGGTCGGCCTGTATGGGGATTGATGGATTTGGGCCGGCTCTGGCTCTAGGACAGGAGAATTGTTGCGACCTAACTTGATTCACATTTTTTAAAAGCCTGCTTAATGTATGGCACTCTGGGGATCCCAGCGGTTAGGCGAGGAGTATACATGCTCCTGACTCCCTCTCTGCAAGGGTCACCTGTGGTTGGCCCAATCCCAAGACGAGTCACTTCTCTTCTGAAATAACCCCGTTCCAGGAAATGCTGCCCCTCTTTCCTTTGTATCTGGGGTTGATCATAGGCCTGCCTTTTCTGGAAATACGCACTTCATTGCTCTTCATGTTCTCCCCATCCCTCCCCATGCTTTGTAGATCATCCTCAAATTTTCTTAGCCTGAGTATGCCACCTGTTTCCTGCAGGGACCTTGCTTGGTGCACAGCCCTGTGTAACACTGAGTCCTAACCGGGGCTCCCTGAATCCCCTCCCCTGAGCCATCTATTCATAGAAGTCTATCTCAGCGTAAGTTGTCCCTTTTGGAATTTCTTGTCATTTCTTTTACGTATTTAGAAACATTTTTCCATGAAAGGGTCTGTGGGCATCACCAGATTGGCACAAGAGTCCAGAGTATTACAGAGATGGTGGAACAAAGTGGGCAGATACCGATTTTGCTCTCTTCTCGATGTCTCTGTATTGAAGGTAGTACATAATGGAATTCACTGATACCTGTGGGGAAAATTCAGAGATTCCTGTCTTCTTCACATATGCCTCCTCTCAGTAAGCCTCTAGGCATAAGCCCCTCATTTTACCCCAAGGGAAAGCTTTCAAACTGGTTGAAAGGGTGAAGGGTTGAGAATTATTTTCTTAGATATCAAGAGAAGTAAGTAGGTTCTACTTCCCTTGAAAGAAGTTCTAGCCATCTATTTTCACTTGGTTCCCTTTGCCTGTCTCTATGTCAGTCATTCTTTCTTGCCTCTCTTGGTGTGTGCGTGCACATGCACGTATGTTTGGATGAAGTACAAAGTCTGGCCTGGGCGATTTCTCCAAGGAAGCAAGACTGATCGGTCTTCGTTTTCTCTCTTTTACTTGAATCTGTTCATCCAAGAAACCTGGAGACGTTAGGCCTCGTGGATCTCCTCTTTGTAGATGCCTGTCCACCTCTTTTGCCTTTTTCAGTGTTCTCTTCTCTGATATGACTAAGTCAGGTAGACTTAGGAAGCAGTATTCTGTTTTTCCAAATCCTTCCCCCTACAAAGTAAGACCCTGTCAATAAAATACACACATAAATATATACATGCATACATACATACAAAGACTCTTCTTATTGGTTGTGTTGGCCTTATATTTAACTTTTTTTTTTTTTTTTTTTTTGAAATGAAGCTTCACTCTTATCCAGGCTGGAATGCAGTGGCACAGTCTCAGCTCACTGCAACCTCTGCCTCTCAGTTCAAGCAATTCTGTCTCAGCCTCCTGAGTAGCTGGGACTACAGGCACATACCACCATGCCCAGCTAATTTTTGTATTTTTGTAGAGATTGTATTTTGTAGAGACCATGTTCAACAGGCAGGTCTTGAACTCCTGACCTGAAGTGATCTGCCCGTCTTGGCCTCCCAAAGCGGTAGAATTACAGGTAGAAGCCACTGCACCCAGTAGAATTTGCCTAAAGATCAAAATGTCATGGATTGAACCACATCAATTGATAGCAGTGAGTGACTGAAGCTTCCAAATCAGGAAAAGCCGACACCAAGAACTTGGGTAAAGAAGAGTCTTTGTATGTATGTATGCATGTATGTATTTATGTGTGTATTTTGTTGACAGCATCTTACTTTGTCACCCAGGCTGCAGTGCAATGGTATATGATTGACCTCAGTGGCGATGAGCTACTGTGCCCCGCCACCAACCAAGAAGAGTCTTGGTAAATCTCAGCCATTTCCTTTTTCTGATTTGAATCAGACTCTCTTACTCACTGCTCTCCTCTAGTTTTCTCGTGGCCAGATCTACTCTCATTTTTCTGGGCAGTGGACTGGAAAGATAGGCAGACTAGCCCCTGTGTACTGTTAATGTTCATGCTGAATGACTGCTGAAGACCATTCTCCATGGAATTCCACCTAACCCCAGACTGTAACCTAGGGCCTAAAGGCACTGTTAGTATGAAAAGTTAAATTATTTTTCTTTTTTTTCTCTCTACAGAGACCTGGTTTGATGAGACAACTTATGAGGAGGAATGTTCAATATTTCAGGATTCTCTTGCCAAATATGGCCAAAATATTACACTTATATATGCATTTTATAAGCATTTGATTCAGGATGTTTACACTCTATATTGTGAAAAATCCATCATCCTTGATCAAGTAATTGGTACAAAATAAAAAGATGAACTAAAAACTGTAGCATAAAAAGTAAGTATAATTGCAAATCAGGACAAGAATGTTTTCACAGACAAGATGATGCGGAAACAAAAAAAGCACTACTTCAAGTGTCAGAACGAGACTGTGCAGAATTAGGGCTGAGTCTTTTAATTGGCAGCCAATGAACAAGAGTACGTAATACACAAGATGAGGGACTGTCAATGACAAGCCAGTCTATGATGGAAAACTGAATTTTTGGCTAGCATGAGTTTTAAAGAAAAAAATGCAGAAAGCATAAAAGAGTTATATAAAATCAACAACTATCCCAGAGGCAATGGGAAAACTAAGCATATAATATGCTGGGCAGGGTAAAGAACATTTCACAAGTGAAGGTCAACTAGAAGGAGAAATAGAAGGCATCTAAATGCATCCAAATATGCAACGTACCCAACACCACAGAGCAAATCCCACAAGTCTGTATTGACAGGCTTGATCTGCACAAAGCAAGCATGGCCAAAGCTTATTTTAATTGTTTTTGTCAAAAAATTGCCCTTCCTCCTTATCTTTGGCTTACACAGTGTGAAAATACTTGTTAAAGGTTGAGGATTTTAAAAGAATGAACCTACTGCCAATTATAAGAACTTGTGTGCAAAATGTCTCTTAATAGATGGATGAAAAATGATCGTGGGACCAATTTTAACACAGTTGTTATTAAAAGAAACAACTTATTATACACAAGTGCTCACAGCTGTGTTCCTCATAGAATTTCTTTTGAAAACATGGGTTTGCGATTGAATCGATGGGGAGAGGGACCCTGTGGAAAGGAGGCTGCTTGTCCCCCTGGGCTCTGGCCCTCCCCCAGGCTCTGTTGTCCCTGCTACATGATTGGGAAGAAAATATGACCCTGCAGAGCAGACACTTGACTTGTGCTCTGTCATCCACTGCACCTCCAAACGCCTACAAGGCCACGTGCTAACTGTCTTAGCTTAGGTGAGCGATTTCGACTCTCTAAGCCCCCATATGGCTCCTTCTTCTCACAGCTGCCTTTGATTTTTCTATGGACATTCGCCTCTTGTTCATGCTTATCTCTACCTGTAGCTGCAGTTCCCCGAGTCTAAGTCAGTCAGTTCACTGTGGTCCCCTGCTTAAAGCAGTAGACTCAGGAGTGAGCACGTGGCCACGCTGAATCTCATGCCTTCTGTTGCTGCTGACAACAAAGATGTTTTCTATTCCTCACTGGACGCAAAGCTTGGGGTGAGTCAGGCTTTGCCCTGGAAACGCTGCCTCAAGGGAACAGAGCTGCCACAGGAGACGCAAGGCTGAGAGAGGAAGAGAAGCCAGGTCACAGCAATTTCATCTGTGCTGCAGCTGAAGCTGGAAGTGCCACTGGACTTAGAGTCTGTTATAGGAGCCAGTACATTTTCTGCTTTTGTTTAAGCCAGGATGGATTGGGTTTTCTGTCACTCGCAACACAGAATCCTGGTTCAAGTCTACTGGGAAAATTACATAACATAAGCCTGGATAACATTTAGTATAGTGCACGTGCCTAAGCAAATTCCCACTAAATGCTTGCCGTCTTACCATTATTCCTAATGCTGGCCAAAGCCTAGAGGAAACAGATCTTCAGCCATCTCCCTGGTTTAGTCGCGGTAATATTGGACTATCTCAAATCAAATATTCTATTCGACTCAAAAGCATGGGAATATCAAAGAAAAATCTACTACCTGTTACAAAATTTGTAATCCTAGATCAATTTTGACTTACCTGACTTGGTTTATGAGACACATAAACCTTGATAATGTTCTCACCTAAACTCGTTTGGGTTAGGAGCTTAATCAACATCCCCAAGCTTCTTATCCATCTGAGGTGTTCTTGTGCAGTCACGATGTCTTTGGGTGGTGGGGCCTCAGTACCTTTGAACCTGGATACAGTTCCATGGGGCTCGGGTTGCCATCTCCTCCTTTGAAAAACACACCATTAGAAAACATACACCTCTGTGGTCCTCTCTGTGTCCCTCCTGATGCCTGGCTGTCAGGATGATAATGTCATTCTAGAATCATCTGTACCTCATGCCTTCAAGTGCTGAGCTTAGAGCCCCTTCCTTCACCTTTTCCTGAGGTCTCACTATTTGGGACCTTTGAGAAGATTTTGTCTGTCCTCATATTTTGTTGAGGTAAGGCTGATTCTACCTGTCGATCGCTCAGCTTAATTTCTGGACTGTCTTATTAGAAGCTGTGTTGCTTGGAGAGCCGTGTAATCAACTTAGAAGACAATGCATGAGCTCGTTTATCCAACACTTCCTGAGGCTCATCATGGACCACATTCTATACCAGGTATTGTCCCCAGTTGAACGCTGAATTGGAGAAACAAGTTTTTTTTAAAAAATAAAAGTTTAAAAAGCCAACAAATGCAGTAGGGTAGTGGTTTTCAACCCAAGGCAGTGTATTAGACTCTCCTGGAAGCTTTAATGAAAATGCACGGAGCAAGTCCTCCCTCAAAGCAGTGCAGTTGGCATCTCCAGTCGTGAGCACTCCCCCAGCCATTACAATACGCAGCCACATAAAGAAGCTGCAAAGGACCATGATCAATGCAAGCAATAAGTAATTAGGTCAACAAATATGATTCTGTACTCAATGAGTACCACGCAAAATACAGTTGCAAATCTGGGCAAAATGTCTGAATTATTCACCATGAGTCCTCTGTAAGTTCCATGATTTAATGATTCAAACATTTCCTTTTGTTTGTTTGTATTTACTGGAACATTCATCCACGTGATCAATGTAATTCAGTAGTTCAATTCACGTAATTGATTTTGTATCTATTTTTGAAAAACTTGCCCAGGAACACAGATTAGAAATCTCATCAATCTGGCATCCATCTAAAAACTCATTCATTAGGACTTCTGTATGGAACCATGATTTAATGCCTGCAATGCAATCTTCCCATAATACTGCAGAAATCAGTAAATCTAAGGTAATTTATTAAAAAGAAGCTATAAGTAAATGTTACACCATTACATTTACACAGACTTCATAGACCTAGTATGTTGCAAGTCTAATTTTTTCCTCTGTTTATATGTGTACATTGTATATTTTCCCCAAACAAGAACTCATTTTATAGCCAATTTTATAAAGCCATTTAAAATATTACTTTTAGCACATTTAATGGAAACAATTACATCTAACTGCACAGAAGGGATTAAGAAAACAATTAAGTGAAATATCATAGTAATAAAAAGCCTGAACTGATATATGAAATCAGCTTGAAATAAAAAAATGCTAGTGTCCTATATTTTAAAACCTGTTATAGCAGCAGAAAATTTTCAAATCTAATTTAACACAGATGTTGTATCTAATATAACCATGTTATACGTACCTCCAGAGAAAGATCAATGTGACTACACTCGTGAATTTAACAACTCTCATAGAAAAATGAATTTTCATGGAAGGCAGTCCTTTTTCTCCTGTATACAGAAACCTGTCTGTATACATGAAAGTGACTAAATATAATCACCATCCACAAGATGATGCTTGTTGGGTAGTTTGCTTAAGAAATATATTTTCCTCACACCTTGCGTTATAGCCCCTTTTACATGATTTCTATCACATAAAAAGCCAAAGTTATTAAAAGTTTGAAGATACAAAAAAATTTTACATCAGGGCAATGGACAATGTAAACTGCTTACACATTTGTGTATTAGATCCACTATTCCTAGAAATGTTCTTCTTCAAACTCTTGCTTCAGCTCTCTAAGAGGCTGCCATGTCCTCTCTCTGTCTTTGGGGACTGCCCTGGAGCCTGACTTGTCTCCCAAAATGACCAATCAAGGCATTTGTTTCAACAAAAGACCACTTTTTTTAGGTTCATATACATAAGAATATAAATATCTAAATGGCTTTAGCATAATACGTATGACTTTAGCTTGGTATATGTAAAACTTTTAGATTTATATAATTTTTAAGTATCCTTACAACATATAAGTGTTGAATGCTGAATAAATTAACTGTCATCAGCCTAATTCTCCCCATCAAGTATGGGCAGAAAAATGCTCTTCCTGATGTGAATACATCCAGGACATTATGCAGATGTGAGGATTCTTCTTTTTCCCATCTTCAAAGATATGGATTTTTATGGGTATTCTCAGCAAAGAAAAATTAGAAATTTAGAGTGAAGCAACCTTCTATATCAGGCTCCTGCAACGTGTAAGAGTAACTTAAACCAACAGAGATGTTATCCTCATGTTGAAAGTGCTCGGAGGACCCGAATGCGTGGCTCTGTGAACACTCTCCCACAGTCATCAGCTGCCATTAGGTCTTCAGCAGGAATAGGCTAGAGGGAAATTCAGCAGAAGTAGAGGATTTTGGCAAAGCAGAAACAGCTTTTAAAAAAGAAAACTTGCACTGTAACACCTTTCTAGAACTTTCTCTCCATCTCAAGGGATGTGCAAAATATTTATCCTTCATAAAAATATGTAAAAAGCCAACCAACTTGATGAAGAATATGTTAGTTCTCAGTAAAATCTATTCTTGTTTCATACCTTTTATAGATCAAAGGTGTTTCAAAATCGGGGTCTGTTTTATGTGTGCTTTTATTTAAAGTAAGTGTTTAAACCATAGCCATCAAGCTAACAATCAGTAACTCAATATCTACTGCTCTTGGGAGAACAGAGACACTTTGATACAGCACCTTTTACCCATATTTTAAGAGGCTACAGAGTCCAATAAGTGTGTGCTGTCTGTAACGCATTACTGACACACACTGCATACGGTAAGGGTTAACAGTGCAGTCTGTCCGGCAATATAAAATAATTTCATGTGATTTTATCCAGAGAGAAATACAACGGTACCACATTGCTTTTTAGAAAACATTTTTAAAATAAAATAGAATAAACATTATAATATGTTCTCAATATTCTCAAATGCCCGGAAAAAAAAAAAAAAACTGTTGAAAAACAAATCTGAGGCACACAGTGTTAGGACTTAGGGGTTACTGGCCCTCTCAACTTCATTCAGATAACCAGTGTGTTTGAAAATACAGCCCTGCAGAAAGAAGGATCCCCTCAGCGTGGAGCTTAACGAGTGCACTGCAGAAATGCCCCATCTCAGGCTGATTTCCAGAAAGGTCAGTAACAGGCTGTTGGCTGTGAATGCAGACAGAGGAGGTAATGAGTAGTGAGCAGCAAGGCCAGAAGTGCAGATGCACACTCACACCCAATCCACTTACCAAATAGAGCTCACAAATGTCAAAGCTCTGCCCCTGCTTTTTCTACACATTTAAATTTCTGTTGGACTTTTAAAAACAAGAAAAGGCCGACAGCAATGTTCTTGCATTTTCTGAAACTCTTTGTGACTCCATACCTGTAAAGAAATGAATACGCATTTTCTTTTTCTCTGAACGGTTTCCAGGCCTCCCCCATTCCCCACCCCTAAGCACACACATGGAGTCTGCTCTTCTCTGCTCCACCACAAACAGCCACCCAGTCCGCAGCGCCTTGAGTTGCTCGGTTTCCCTGATCGGGCTCAGTGCTCTCCTGCTCCACAACTCCTGGCTCCTTTCCTTAACTCTTCCATCCTCTCCAATATCTGGGCAGGCGGCCAAGATCTTTGCCATTTTAGTGGCTCAAGGAGTCTACCAGATAGTGTTCAGGCTGGAGGGATGACCTCACAAGGAATTTATTTTTCCTTTTGGGTCTAAGTTTTGTGAGTTGGACCCAGACTGATGTATTTTCTAAGTCGGGCCAATGGAACTGGAGCTATTGAACCAGAGTTGAAGTCTGACAGCTTTCTGTAACTCCGGAGAACCTGTTAAGGGGGAAAGAATGTGTAAAGTTAGATTGACCTTCATCTGAAAATGAGACACATATTCTACCCTGCACACCTTCCTCAAACATGCTGACACAACACTAAAACGTAAAACACAACGAAGTCAATAAACGCAAAGCTATGGTTTTCACAGCAATCATAACTCATGTGTCTATAGCATTTTCCACTCCTGCAATAGGTGTTAAGTTTAGCAGTGTGATGCAAATACAGTGTAGCCCAGTGAGCAACTGAGTTCCCTGACTTGACTGGACTTGCAAACCTTGGCCCATCATTGTACTCACTGTGTAAATAACACTTGTTAAAGCCCTTCCTATCCCAAGGAGCAACTCAGTTCCTATTACCTGGATCTAAACAAAGCACAGTCTTACAAGGCTAGCCCCTCCTGGGTAATCGGGAACTCAATCACTCCACATCTCTGTTAGAAGCTCAGAATTCCCCAACTAATAGACCCACTTTGCTCAAACCCTGCGTGTGGTTTGAGTTTTCTTTCTCAGTCAACGTGTGGGAAAGCTGAAGTACAAACGGCACACTGGGATATTTGGGGTGGTTAAGTTGACTTGTTTATAGATCTTTGAAGTTTTATGGACTTTCCAGGTATCATCTCAGGCACTGAATTGAGTTTTACCAGAAACATCAAATATCAGCAATAGGAAAGTTTACAGTTTGCAGCCTGATACTTTAACTGCTTAGTAAATATTATGGTCTCTTTTATCAGTAGCAAGTTGGTAGCTGGTAACATTTTCAATGAGCTCTGAAGTTTCTTTATAAAAGTACATAATCTCAAGCCTAGATATTGAGTTCTACCTGAATGGCATAGAGGCAATTGCCAATGAAAATTGTGTTCTTCCCTCATGATTTAGCTGGAAATTATAAACTAACTTTGGAATTTCTAAACTCCTCCCTCTTAAGCCCTGATCATCCCCTAGGCTGATTTTATAGGAAGGCTGGATGAGACAGCAAGGACTATGATCCCAAGGTAGGAGTGTGTGTGAATGACCCAACCAGGCTCACAGCCAGCACACATGGCATCTTTGCATGTGCTAAAAAGGCATCCCTCCAAAATGCATAGGAGAAGTGTCCCCACTGGATATTCCATTTTAAGTTATTCCTCCCTGATGACTGTGGCATGCCCATTGCCTGATAAATCCAGCCAGTAAACTTCGGGCTGATTTCAGCCTCTCCAGTCTCCAAAGCTAGGTACCTTTATGCAGGGTATTACCTAAGCAACCAAATGAAGTGACCTTGGTCTTAGAAAAGCAGCTCTGACCGAGCCACAGAGGTGTTAGAGCATGGCTCAAAGGTTGGACTCAATCACATCCAAATAGTAACCAGCTCTGGATTTATTACTATATCATTTGGAGAATATGGCTTTATCTCGCTAAGCCTCAGCCCCCTCATATGTAAAATCGGCATGAAATAGCATTTCAGAATTATGAGTTAATATATGCAAAGTCCTTAGCAAAGCAGCTGGCTAACATTAAGTGCTGAATACCCCATAGTCCAGTGGAGTGATCCTAGTGTAGGAGACAGGAAGCCTAGGTTCCCTCTCTACAAATGTGTGACCCTATCATCTTGTGATGCTTAAATTCTCTGACCTTTATGTCACGGGAATGATGAAGTCATCAAAAGTAAAAACATTTACAAAAAAAGTATATGCTATTGTGTTATCAAAAGTAAAAACACTTACAAAAACTTTTATACTATTGTGTTATCTTTGAAAGTAATTATGCACATTTGAAGTTTTAAAGAGAGAATACCAATAAATAAGGTTAGAATGTGGCTTTACCCAAAGAGGGCAGGAGAGAACCAGGGTAAAAAGACAACAGCAAATTTTTCAGGAAAAAAACAGCCTGGTTCTTCCAGCAAGGGTAGCGATTTCTTAAGACAAAAATAGCCTGTTCAAGCAATTCAACGCAATTAGCAGACGGGTTTTCAGGTCTGTTCTACCACACTGGAGAGAAAGTTCCCACCAAAAAAGCGGAATGTTCTCATCAAAAAAGCTAAACGTTCACGATAGCCCAGGAGTGCTCAAACTTGCCTTCGTGAGGCTTTATCCATGATTCATTAATGGCTGTAAAACATTCTCAATAACAATGGCAAGATTTCAAAGGGTCACACAGACAATCAGGAATGCCCTAGAAACATGGTTGTGATCCTTGATTGGGTTAAGTGTCTTACCACAGGTGTCTTCAGTTTTGTGAGTAGGAACATTTGGAAGTCCTCCTAAATTTCTGGCTCCTGATAAAGAATGAAGGAAACCTAAATTGTCCCCTTTTTTTTTGAAATGGAGTCTTGCTCTGTCACCAGGCTGGAGCGCAGTGGCATGCTCTCTGCTCACTGCAACCTCTGATTCCCTGGTTCAAGAGATTCTCCTGCCTCATTCTCCAGAGTAGCTGGGATTACAGGCACGTGCCACCATACCCAGCTAATTTTTGTATTTTTAGTAGATACGAGGTTTCAATAAGTTGACCAGGATGGTCTCAATCTCCTGACTTTGTGATCCACATATATATAACGTATATGTATATATATATCTCCTATTAGTTCTGTCCCTCTGACACAGAACCTAACTTTCCATTCTGTAATGGTATGCTGTGCATAGTGACTTTTTTCCCAAGAGTACCACATAAGAAGAGGGAATAAAAGACTAACTTTACAGTGGAGAAACCTGACAAACACTACTTCAACGCCCTATCAAGATCAACATCGTCATTCATAAATCAAGTTGATAGTATGTACTCTTAATATAATGAAAATGGCTCTTTGTTCCTGTGACTTTCTTCCTCAAACACATAGCCCTAGTCTATACATGACATAAACATCATACAAAGTCCAACAGAGGGGCATCTAACAATATACCTGACCATTACGTCTCAAGACTGTCAAGATCCTCAAAATAAGGAAAGTCAAAGGAATGTTACAGCCAAGCAGAGCTTAAGGAGACATGATAACTGAATGTATTGTAGTATTCTGGAAGGGACATAAAACAGAAAAAAAAAATCAGAAAAACACTAAAGAACTCTAAGTAAACCATAGACTTTGGTTAATAACAATGGAGCCATATTGGTTCTTCAATGCACCACACTGAAGTAAGATGTTAGTAATAAGATAAAGTGTGTGTGACAGGTGGTTATTTGAAATCTGAACTATCTGCTCAAATTTCTGCAAATCTAAAAGTGTTCTAAAAAAAAATGCATTGGCCGGGTGCGGTGGCTCACACCTGTAATCCCGGCACTTTGGGAGGCCGAGGCGGGTGGATCACGAGGTCAAGAGATCGAGACCATCCTGGTCAACATGGTGAAACCCCATCTCTACTAAAAATACAAAAAATTAGCTGGGCATGGTGGCGCGTGCCTGTAATCCCAGCTACTCAGGAGGCTGAGGGAGGAGAATTGCCTGAACCCAGGAGGCGGAGGTTGCGGTGAGCCGAGATGGCGCCATTGCACTCCAGCCTGGGTAACAAGAGCGAAACTCCATCTGAAAAAAAAAATAAATGAATAAATAAAATAAAATAAAATGCATTGATAAAAATCATTAGTTATAGGGCCAAAAATATAAAGTTCTCAGTAATAAATTTGGCAAAAGATGTGTAAGATAGCTCACTAAAAACTGCAAAACATTGAGGAGAGAAATTCAAGACATAAATAAATAGAGAAATACACATTTCAAGGTTAGCATACAATTCTTAAGACCCAGTCACCCTCAGATGGAGCCATAGGTTCAAGGCTTTTCCAGTTGAAATTCCAGCAGGATTTTACAGAAATTGGTAAGCTGATTCTAAAACTTATATAAAAATGTGAGTGACCTAGGATAGTCAAAACTACTTTGAAAAAGAAGAACAAAGCTAGAGCACTTATACTATGCGGTTTGAAGGCTTATTATAAAACTACAATAACCATGACAATGTGGTTCTGGCATAAAGGTAGACAAATACTTCAATGGCAATGTACAGAGAATTCAGAAATAGACTCCCACGCACACGATCAACTAACTTACAACAAAGGCCTTCCAGCAATGCAATGAGGGAAGGATGATCTTTCCAACAAATTGTGCTGTAAGATGAATAGCCATATGCAAAGAAAAAAATGTAACCTTGCAAAATATACAAATGAATCTTAGGAGAAAAATGTTAGTGTCCTTGGGTTTGTCAACTATGTTTCAAACAGGACCAAAAATTACAAGGTATAAAATAAAAATCCATAAATTGAACTTCATCCAAATTAAATACTTTTATTCTTCCAAAAACATTAACTGCATAAAAATATGAAAAAGAAATGCCACAGACTGGGTGAAAATATTTCCAAATCATATATCTGGCGAAGGACTTTGTACAAAAGATACATGAAGAACTCATACTTAATAAAAAGACAAGTCAAAAATGACAAAAAATATTTAGACACTTTACCAAAAAATACAGATATTAAATACAGCATATTAAAGCTTGCTGAACAGCATTAGTCACTAGGGAAATGCTAATTAAATTACAATGAGATGTTATTACACACTAACTATAATTAATAAAATTAAAAAGATTGGCCATATCACATTTCAGAGAGGATAGAGAGTAACTAGAACTCATATACAATTCTGTTGGGAATGGAAAATGATACAACCCACTTTGACCTTGGAAGTCAATCTGGTTGTTCTTTATTAAGTGAAGTGTATGCCTACCATGTGACTTAGCCCATCAACTCCTAGGTATTTATCCAAGACAAGTGAAAGCATTTGTTTACACAAGGACTCACACATAGATATTCACAGAAGCTCTATTTGTAATAAACTTTAAGTGGAAACAACCCTCAGGTCTATTAACAGATGAATAGATTACAAAATTGTGGCATAACCATACAATAGGTATTACTCAGTAATAAAAATGAATTAATTATTGATACTTGCAGCAATGTGAATAACTCAAAATAATTATGGTGAGTGGAAAAATCAATGACAACCAAAAAGAACGCATGTAGTGTGATTTAACTTATGTAAAATTCTAGAAAACGCAAATTAACCTATAGTGACAGAAAGCAGATCAGTGCTATGGTCTAAAAGTGTGTTTCCCTTCAAAAGCTCATATGTTGAAATCTGTACTGCTAAGGTGATGGTCTGAGGAGGTAGAGAAGTAATTAGAAGTAATTAGAGTTAGTAAAGGTCATGAGGATTGAGTCCTCAGGAATGAGATTGGTGTTCTTATAAGATTCCTGAGAGAGTTTGCTTCCTCTCTTCACCCTGTGAGGATGCAAAGAGAAGACTGCCATCTATAAGCCAGGAAGCAGGTCCTCACCAGACACTGAATCTGCCTGCACCTTGGTCTTGGACTTCCCAGCTCCCAGAACTGAGAGAAATAAATTTCTGTTGTTTATAAACCAACCTGTCTATGGTAGCTTGTTATAGCAACCAGAATGCACTAAAACAGTATTTCCCTGGGGATGAGGTGAGCAGTGTGAAATGGGAAAGCGTGAGGGGGGATCCCAAAGAGGTGTGAAGAAACTTTTGAGGGTGACAGTTAGGTTCATTACCCTGACTATAGCGATTGCTTCACATTCTATGTCAAAAGCTGTCAAATTTTACACTTTAATACATGCTGTTTCTTATATACCAACTATATCTCAATAAAGCTAAAATGCAAGTGGTCAATGCAGCCAACATCTTAACCTTACAGTAGTTTCACTTGTCTGACTCCACTTCCCTTCAGCAACCCTTCCAGACTTCGTTCATTTGTTTCTGATCTAGTTAATTACTCTTAAGTCTCTCCACAGCAACATTCAAGGTCACAGATACTTTATGGAGATTTCCATCACAGACTCCTTCATACCGTAAAGGAATATGTGAAGCCACCGTTACCTTTTTGAATTTTATTTCTTTTAAAGATTGGACCTCATGGTCTATTATTTCAATCAGTAGTACTTCCAAATGTGGTGTTCCATAGATATATAAATGCAAAAAGGAATGGATCATGGAGGCAAACCTTTGAGTTTCAGCTCTCCTCTGCCAAGATATTTAATCTCTGTGCCTCAGTTTCCTCATCTGTAAAATGAGGGTGACTGTTTTACCTGACTTATAGGGTGATTCTGAGGATTAAAAGAGTGAATATCTTTCAAGTAAATTCTGATCAGAACACAGTAAAAACTCAGTGCCTGTTAGCTAGTTCCTCTACTTAAAATGTTATATCTATCCCAGGCCGGGCGCGGTGGCTCATGCCTGTAATCCCAGCACTTTGGGAGGCCGAGCGGGCAGATCACGAAGTCAAGAGATCGAGACCATGGTGAAACCCCGTCTCTACTAAAAAATACAAAAATTAGCTGAGCGTGGTGGTGCGCGCCTGTGGTCCAAGCTACTCAGCAGGCTGAGGCAGGGAAATTGCTTGAACCCAGGAAATGGAGGTTGCAGTGAGCCGAGGTTGCGCCACTGCCCTCCAGCCTGGCGCCTGGCAACAGAGCGAGACTCTGTCTCAAAAAAAAATAAAGAAAGTTATATCTATCCTCAAGCCTCCTTGCTAGGTAGTCTCAGCAAATCAACTTGCTCCTGCCTAACAGAAACAAATACAATGTATTGAGAAAGAACTCTTTTCCCACCATTAAAACATATTTATGCCTACACTGGTCTTTACTCACTCTCTTTTGTCTCAGTGAAGGAGGTGACCCTGCTGTCACTCATGCTCTGTGACCCTCCCCTCTCACCTCCTCAAGGGCTGCATTCCATCACTTATTTCAATCTTTCTACTTCTACTGGATTTTTCCCGCAACACACAACACACACACACAGATACACACACACACACACAGATACAAACACACACAGTGTTCTACATTTATACTCCAAAAATAAATTAAAAGTGAAAAGATAGAAATTTCAAATTTCTTCAAATTCAAACTCCTTTCTAAATTCTCTACGCCTCTTCCTTTTTCACTGCAAAACTTCTTGAAGCAGTAGAATATATTGGATACCTAGCCTTTCTCACTTCCCACATTTTTGCAATGCACTACATTTGGGCATTCCTCCCACAGTGCCCGCAAAATTGCTTCCACCAAGGTCACTAATGGCCTCCATGTTTCCAACTCAGTGGTCATGTATCTCTTCTCTAACTTATGTGTCTGTGTCTTGTGACTACATGACTTAGCCTCTCCTTTGTCTTCTGTGACACTGAACCATCTTTCCTGATTCTCTTTGGGGCCACATGGCTTGTTGGTGTCACCTATGTCACTGACAGGTCAGTGATCCTCCTTCGTTTGAGTGGCCAGGTTTCCCCAGATCTTAGCCTTGGCTCTTCTCACTCAGTACCCAACTCTTCATCCGAACACACTGCTCCATTTACCATCTCCTGGATGCTGGTTCCCTACTTCTGAAAGAAAAGACCAGATTTTATTAGCCATTTGTCCTCCAATGAATCTGAAAGAAAATTCACTGGGTCCCAAGCTGGGTCCATTATCAAGATGTTTTCATTTTTCCGTATTCTCTATTTCACTGAGTGATGCTACCGTGGACTCATCCATCCACTTGCCCAGAGAAGAAACTTGGCAAGCATCCTGATTCTCTTTCCTCATTTAGCCCTCACCAAAAGTTACCAAGTCCTACAGATTCTGCTTCTTTAATATCCACTCACATCCACACCATTCTTTCTATCCGCAAAGCCACTGCCTTAATCCAGGCCCTCATCACATCTTGCCTGGATTACTGCAACTGCCTCCTAACTAGTATCACCGCCTCCAGCCTGGCATGACTCCAATGCCGTCTCCACACAGTTGCCAACGTGTTATTTCTAAAACATAAATCCGATCATGCCATTCCCCCGCTTAAATCCCTGTAATTGCTCCCCATAGCTTCCAGGATAAAATTGCTAAAAACTATTAAGCTTAACACAAAGGTACATGATGACGTGATGCCTGTGTACATTCTACCTCCATATCTCCTCATGTATCCACACAAAGTCTCACTCTCAGTATTACACTGCTTAACATTCACCAAATGCCTATGCTGTTTCATGCTACCTCCTCATGCCTTCACAAACAGAAGAATGGAACACCCTTCCCGCTTTCCTCCCTGGCTGACTGCCTCCCATCTCTGAGAGAGGACCTCAACAGCTCTGTTTCTCTGACGCTGTCCCTGATGCACTAACAAATAGTTTGGTCTGCCCATATTTATTTAACATATCTCTTTCGCAACTAATATTATTGATCTCAATTATATAGCATGCATTGTTTATGTACTTTACAATATCATCTTATTTCATTCTTGCAATGACACTTCAAGACAACAGTGTTATTATTCTCCCTTTTGTGGTGGAAAGGAGATATTTTGAGAAGTTCTGTAACTTGCCTAAGTTCATAGAGCTTAAAAGTGCCCCAGCCTTCCCTTCTCCAAAGTCCGTGCTCCGAAAATGATGCTAAAGCTGCTTTATTGCTGAGTGTGTAAGTGGTTGGATCTGGTACACAGCAGGTTGTTGATAAGCAAATGCACGAATAATTGTGATTTTGGAAATCTTGACTTTGGGACACCTTCAAGATCTCCGCTGGCAGGCTGGCTCTGGAGTCAATGCAAGCTACAGGTGAAGGTGAGCAACAACACCCCAGCCCAGAAAGCACACCACTGGGCGGAGGACTGAGGGAAATGCAACAAGAGCCAAGATATGACCTTGGAGAAAGGCAGCACTGCAGGAATTCAACAAAGGTAGAGCCTGAAAGAGGCAAATGGGGGATGGGAAGCTCAAAAGAAGCAACCCTAATAGTATCTCCCTTAATAGTATGGAACTATCAGCAGGAAAGACAAAAAGGAAGGGGCTCATTCCCATTCTGCTTCTGGCCCCTAACCATGTGGCCTAGATCCCTAAGTCTTAAAGTCCTCAGCAGACAGCAGGATACGTCAGCCCTCCTCCCAGTGTACAGCGCCCCCTGGAGGCTGCCCCCGGAGAAGACGCATTCACCCTCCATAGTAGAGGAAGAAGGGCAGAACTGTGACTTGACCATTTTAGCATCACAGAGCCCACAGACCTTATATGATGTGATTTACATTTAAACAGTGAGAATATAAAGAAAGTACAAAGGATTTAGGTCCTCTATGCTGGATCGTATGAAAAATCGGGATTTGTTTCCTGCCCAATATATATTTTTTTTCACTTTTTAAAAATATCTTTCTTGGAAGGTAAAGGTCACATTTGGCTTCACATAATAAGGAGGTCTAAACCTGCTTTTATATTTTTGCCTCAGGTAGGATTACCACGAGAACTTTTGCCACATTCTGAAATATGCATTGGCTTCTTCAGCCTTCTCCTCCCATTCTCTCTGCCTCGCTGCAGATCTTTCAAACACGGGAGTGGCTTCTGCCCAAATGCTCAGCCCTCACGTGTGCTCTCTGGCAGGGAGCTGTGCTTTTGTGAAAAATTCTCCCCTTCTCGCACGTCCCTTCTTTGACATACCAAATGTTGCTCCTTCTGAAGTGCTTAAAGTCGCCAAAGTCAGGAGGGGTACTCCCGGGGTGTGAGTCGCCCTCCAGGGGGAACATCTTAAGGGGATTGGAAGTGCCACTTGCTCAAAAGTGGAGGAGCTTTTTTCTTATACATTACAGTTTCCTCACACACTGTTCTCATTTTAATTAGGTAATGGAAGGCCAATAGCAAAGGAATTTTAAAGCATTTAAAGAAAAAAGTGTATGAACTTTAGAAAATAAGAACAAGATATTTAAAAGCCTTTTCTAAGACCACATGGCATTCTGCCCCTGCTCCATCAGTTGTCCTTGAGGGCCATGGAAAGACTCCATGTGGACGCATCCTACACGGTAAGGGACTCAGCTGGCCCACAGGCAGGATTTCTTGCTAAACTTGGTGCCAAACATCCCTGCACTGCTTCAATTTGCCCTGCATGACCTCCTCTCCCTTTGTCAGGCTCAGCAGTGCGGTGGGGCCACGAACATCCAAGGACTTAAGCAGGCAGGTGCTGGGGAGAAAGCAGCCTTGTTCCAACTTTGAATTCATAGGAATTTGCCAGGTTGAGGAAGAGGAGGGCAGGGGAGAGAGAAGGCCAGCAGGTAGACCATTTTTCTTCTCAGCTCCGGCCGTTGCATATTGGTTTGATGTACATGTTTTGTTTCTTTTTTTTCTTTTCAAATCCAGGATTTATCAAATATGACAGCCTGACACTCCCAGAGACAAGAATTCCACAGACACGTGCAGCACAGGACAGGAATCCCTGCCATGCTGCGCTTCTGCAGGAATACGTGAGTGTACACGCAGAAGTTCGGGAAGAGCTACCCCAAGATTAGGCTGTCCACAGGCAGCACCTCCAGGTAACTGAAGTCATTCCAGTGAAATGTCTCAGTGGAGGCATTTGACTCGGTGGAGAGAGCCGGCGTCTCCAGAAGATAGACTTCTTTTTCACTCAAGGACAATTATTTGAACAATCTTCCTGCTGGTCACTTTCATCGATTTCCCTTAACTGACTTTATTGCAATGTTCTCAAATGATAGAATCTGAAGCACTATTTACCAAAGTGCTTAAACTGCTGCTGTTCATCTCAGTTGTCAACTTCATCACAATTGTAATCAAAATGTTACTGACCACTGCCTTCTCACCATGACTATCTGGAGGCACTCTTTGGATGGTCTAATTGCTGCTTTATTTTATTTTACTTTTTTTGAGACAGCATCTTGCTCTGTTGCCCCGGCTGGTGTACAGTGGAATGATCACAGCTCACTACAGCCTCGACCTCCTGGGCTCAAGCGATCCTCCCACCTCAGCCTTCAGAGTAGCTGGGACCACCAGCAAATACCAGCACACCTGGCTTTGGTTAGACAAGAGGTCTCACTATGTTTAAAATAAAAGACAACCAGAAGAATTTATTGTTCTATTATGTGACTTAAACACACTCACACTTCTTGACTCTGTTGACCTGAGGATCTTGCTAATATGACCAACATCACAAATCTAATCCATATGTCCCCAAACAATGCAATGAGATCCACAGGCCCAGACTGTTTGTATCTTCATTTCCAAAGAAATCCTTGGTATAAGATCCTTACTTGTCTCAGTGCTCCTCTGTATTTCTCAGGAAATATTTGTTGACTTGACTATGATCAGCTGAAAGTAAGGATGACTCATCAAAGGTTCATCTTCAGTCCTGGAAAAATAGCTGAATTCCCATTCCCTACTGAAAATGGATCAACCTTATTCTCTGGACTACACACACCACAACTGCTTGTATGCTTTACTCTCCTTTTCACTAGAAAAGCCACAGTTCTGTGCTGCTATTTCCAGGACAGTGGTAATCGCTACAAAAGGGTCCATAACTATTGTTGCTATCTCTTCTCTGAGTGATAATAACTTTTATCTCTGTAAGCAGTTAACCCCAAAAATATTACCTATGAATATGGGCCGTGGGTTTAGTCTGTTTTGCCTAACAAAAGGCCAATAATTTTTATCAGGAAAGTTAGTAGCACAAGATTGGATTTGTTTCTTATAGCAAAAGCATAAAGGGGATGGATGGGCAGGAGGAGACAAATTGTTTGATGTGGTTACACAAACACAAAGAAACGAAAATTTATTCCTCTCAATCTGGTCTCAAAACTACCCAAGAAGTTCAGGGAAATCACCTGTAATTAACTGTAGATGGTAAACATGGATCCAAACTCCACCATGAAAGCCGTTCTCTGATCTTTCATGCCAACTGGAGTGAATGCCTATCAACAGATTAAAATCTCTTGGAGAAAGAAACTAACTTTTCCTAGGCAGAAACAGCAGGAATATAATAAAGAACAGTTTTTCAGACAATAAAACAAGTAAATATTACTGGATTGCAATAAAGTGTTACAGATTTCCCTCCTGGGGGGTTACAGTCAAACATTTTTCTGTTTGGTCAGTTGTCTAGGTCATTAGAATGCAGGGTGGAGAAGACGGTATGGCTCTCACATTGTCACCTCAGCTGAGAAGTAAACCAAGTATAGTTATGTGCAAAGTCCTTTCTTGACTTTCTTATTTATCACCTTTTCATCTGGTCTCACTATTAGCGCTTTCTTCCCTGTGAGGCTCACTCTGTGCAAAAATCAGGTAATCAGGAACATACGTTTTTGTTCCTATAGGTGAAGAATTATGGTGCTATGTGTGGACAGCTACTGTAGGAACTTCAAAGGCCTTATCATGAGAAAGAAATCCTTCAACCTTGTAAAAATACTAAAAGATCTAAATTTTCAAAAGCATCCCAGTTTTTAAACCTTGACAGCTCATCATCCTTCATAGAAACACACTGCTACCACACACAATACATGAGTTCTTGAAAACCGAAAGGTAAATTCAATATCAGTACATGAGCATTTTTTAAATGTACCAGAATGACATTTATCTAGCAAATGTTTCTCAACAGAATCCTTTGCTCAGAACTGTCTAAGACCGGTGATGCAGCCAAGAACAAGGACCATGTTCCTGCCCTCATACAGGTTCCAGTCTTACAGGAAAAACAGAACAAATAATTCTCAAACAGTGTAAGGAATATTGTAAAGGGGAAATGCACCACATCATGCAGGGTCTTCACACAGGAAGTTAACAACTGAATCAAGAATGGCTTTTGTGACCTGAATAGACCGTTCTCAAAAGAAAACTTCCAGCTGGCAACATATATTTATATATAATAGTTTTTTATATATTTATATATATAAATATATATTATATATTATTAAATAGGTATATATTATATATAATTAAATATATAATATATAATTATATACATTATTAAATAGGTATATATATCTATTTATAATTTATATATATATTATATATATAAATATATACCTACTTATAAATAGGCGTGTATATATATATATATATATATACACACCTATATACAAATACTTATAAATAGGTGTATCCATATATATATACACCTATATACAAATCAGTGTGTATATATATATATATATATATATA
>NW_022437054.1:3620932-3679081 GCF_009761245.1 Sapajus apella
TATTTATATATATATAAATTTATATATATATTTATAAATTTATAAATTTATAAAAACAAACAATATATATTTATATATAATAGTTTATATATACTATGTATTATTAAATTATATATAATATATATAAATAATATTAAATACATATATATATTTAATATGTATATTTTAATAATATATTATATATTGTTAAAATATATATATAAAAAGCCTGAGCATCACTAATCATCAGGGAAATGCAAATCAAAATCACAATGGGATATTGCCATATTCCGGTTAGAATGTCTGCTATCAAAAGGTCAAACAATAACAAATGTTGGTGGGAGTGTAACTTAGTGCAGCCATGATGGAACACAGTATAGCAGTTCCTCAAAACACAAAAACAGAACCACCATATGATGCAGCAATCCCACTGCTAGGTGTATGTCTTTAAAAACTCAGTATGTCAGAGGTCTCCGTACTTCCATGTTCACTGCAGCACTATTCACAATAGCCAAGACGTGGAATCAACCCAAGTGCCTATCAACCAATGAGTGGATAAAGGAAATGTGGTGCAAATACACAATGGAATATTATTCAGTCATCAGAAAGAATGAAATCCTGCCATTTGCAACAACACAAACGAAGCTGGAGGACATTCTGTTAAATGAAATAAGCCAGGCACAGGCAGACAGAGACGATGATCCCACTCAGACATGGAATTTTTAAAAGTTGAGCTCATAGAAGTAGAAAGTAGAAAGGAAGTTATCAGAGGCTGGGAAGGGTCAGGGGGGTTGGGAAATGGGGTGAATTTGGACAATGAATCCAAGATTACGGTTAGACATGAGGAATAAGTTGTGGTGTTCTAATGCACAGAAGGATGGCTATAGTTAACAGTAATGTGCATTTCAAAGAAATTAAAAAAGAGGAATTTGAATATTCTTACCACAACTAATTGATAAATATTTGAGGTGATGAATATGCTGACCACCTTGATTTGATCATTACGCAGCATATACATGCATCAAAACCTTCCATAGGACCTGTAAACATTAAAAGGAAAAAAGAAAAATAATGTCTTCCTTAGGAAACGGAGACATTTACCTTAAAAGGCATAGAGTCAGCTAAGGAAAAAGTGAAAAGTCCCTAACATACAGGCAGAGGGACTAGCCTATATGATAGCTCTCACCAAAAAAGAAAAATCTAGAACCACCAAGAAGGCTGCAAGTTGGACAGTGGGGAAGAGAGGGTTCTTGGATGAAAATGGAGATGCAGGCAGGGGTTGGGCTCAGAGGTCCACCTAAATAGTGTCTGATTTTGCTTCTCAGGACATCTATAAGTTTGCTATTGTGACCAAACTCTTTGTGTAAAGTGTGATATTCATCCCCAAGAAGCATAGTCTTAGAGTTGAAAGTTCCCTTAGAGACTATCTAATCCAAATGTCCATGGATTAATTGGTGCAGAAATTCCTTTCTTGAACACACCCTACGGTGTTTTAGAACACATCATTTGTTTTATCTATAGCTCAAATTGTTAGAAATTTCTTTCAACCCAAACCTGCTTCCTTGAAACTTCCACCCGCATTTATGCCCTCTGGAGTTTCACAGAATCTGTCTAATCCTCTTCCCTCCTGACAGCTTTTAAACATTTAAAGACAGCTATCTTGTTCCCATTATGTTTTCTCTTCCCCAGGCTAAAATCCCTAATTCCCTCACCTGCTCTTCATATTACAAGATTCTAGATCGTCTCACCAACCTGGTTATGCTTCTCAGGACAGGCCCTAGGTTGCCAAGAAAAAATAAGTCACATTTGCTTCTGAAAATAAATGTCAATAAAGAAGCTGAGCTACTAACCTATTTTGCTTATACGTATTTTCTTTGCTTTAGAATATGAAATGTGGCACACCTGGCATTCATGAATCACAAATTGTCCGTGGTTGTAGTGAACCTTGAAAGGCTTGGTATGGTGTCCCAAAAAATAAGCATTTGATAAATAACATTAGTTAACTTATAGATCTTTCCATATTTATTCCCGAATAAATGAAACAGTTTTGCAGAGTTTACAAAATCTAAAAGAGTTTGTGCGACAGCATGCGGATTTCCAGAAAACTAGTGTGAATATACCTGCTGACCTCTGAGACCAGCAGAAGCCAGCTAAGTCTTCCACAGCTTGTTTGCAACAATGAAAAACAGCAACCTCAGGCAGAATGCATCCTTGCAAGAGTGAGCAACATGGTCCACTCACCTCTATCGTAACATTGTATTCTTACTGTTACATCCGACCAGTCCAGCTGCCAGGAGTCAGCCCAAGTGCCAGGTTCTCTGGTCATCGCTATATTACCATGATCACAGTGCCTCATTATGGGGTGGGGGGCTGAATGCGGTAGGGGAGGTTGAGTTAGTTTTTGTTTAGGCATTGCATTATCCATTTCACTGGAAAATGTGGCTAAAACTGCTATCAGGCAACGTGTTTATCATGATACAAAATTAAATGCTATCAATTGTTCACAGTCTTGGGGGAAAAGCACATGAAAGTAATTAACTGTGATGCACCATAATGAGATGTACACGTGACAAGTTGATGCAGGCTGAAAAATGAATCCAAAGTGCTTTCCTGTCCCTGCGATAAACGACACTGAGAAAAAGCAAAACTAACTAAGCTAGTTGCTCCAGGAAGGTAAGACAGGAACCAAGTAAAATAGCTTATTCATCAAGACGAGCAGCTTGCTCTTGAAGATTTGCTTCCAGCCCCTCACCTCACTGGAGCATCATTCCAAAGCCATTATGTCATCACCTCTGCCCAATTCCAGCCAGCTCTCTACTTTTCATGTGAAATCCCCCTCTTCTGAACCCCTTGATTGTCACAGTGCCGTGCTGCCCTTACTGAAGGGCAGAGGAGAGGAGACGGCATTCACTCCTCACACACCTACTATATTCCTTAGTTTAGATCCCGGCTCTGGGCTTGACTTACCTTTGTGAAATTACTTCATGAATATCTTGTGTAACACTCACCTAGTTCATAAGCACAGCCAGATCATCTTCGAAAGCATCGCTCTTCTTTCAACACAACTTTGCCATCTTCCTTTCAGTCACATTCAACATACGATGTCAGAAATTTCTGTTGGTTTCTAAAAGCAATAAGGACATGGACAAATGCTTTAAAGGAAAGGGTCAGGAGGCCCATAGACAAGGGAAAGTGAAGAACGAACAGGCTACACTCTCCAAAATTGCAAGAGGAGGAAAGAGAGACAAAAGGGAAAAGGAGGACCCAAAAGAAGGAGAGTGAAACAAAGGAAAAACAGCAGAACCAAAGTACAAAGAGAAAAAGGAACAGCAGAGCCAGACAGAGAGACGGAGAGAGAGAGAGAGGCAGATTTGACCTCATATTCATGCCCTGGAACTTGCCCGGAGTTTGCACTGTGGTTTGAATCTACTTCAACCCACTCATCATTTTATAAATGTGATAGAAAGAGACCTCTACAGCTCATTTAGGATCTCCATTCCTCCTCAAGCAAAATTGCTCTATATTGAGCCCTGCGAGCTCCAAGGAAAACATATTCCACAAACTCCCTTAGTCATCTTTTGGCACCTCACAGTGCATTGAAATTGAAAATACACCCTTATGTCACATTAGAACAAGGGAGACAATCACACCATGGTATGGTTGGAAGCAAACTATTTGAAGATAAGAAAGATCCCATGGTTTTAATTGGATTAGATCGTCTGGTCTCACCTGTTTTCCCTCCCCTTATAAGTTTTCCTCAAAGCAGTATTAGTTTCTGACTGAAATATTTTGTGTTCACTGGATCACACAGCTGAGCAACTGCACAATGCCCCCCACCCCCAGCCCAGGTTCCCGCAGCTGTGCACATTCCTGAGTGGAGTCGCCACAAAGGGGGCTGGGGCCTCCCACGGCTGCCATCTTGGATGTGGACATGCCTCAGGGGAAATTCACAGACTTTTTACAAAATTTCCAGCCAACAAGAAAAAAAGGTTTCAAAAATGGTGGCATTCCAAGCAAACGTTGGAAAGCTCCTAGAGTAATTCTTAGAATCATATTCACCTCTCCAGAGAAAAACACAAAGGCGGAATTGCTAGGAACTGCAAGGAATTTCCATGAGCTCTGCAAGTCTGTGAATGCAGAGTCTGCCTTTTCCCTGTGTGTCTAAAGCAGGGATGAAACATGTTTTGCAATAGCTAGAAAACCAGTATCTAAACTGAGAGGCATAGTATTCCAGTGAAGCACTTCCTCCTTCTCAGCTAACATCAACATCAATATGACACATGAGCAAATGTTCATGCCACATAATGTTTGAACTGAATCAGTCACAGTGCCCTGCAAAATATTTAAAGAGCTGTCAAGGGTCATAGTTTTCTTAAGGAAAGCTAATATTGCCTCCATTCTGTGAAAAACAAATGTAAATCATGCATGTGCATGTGTATACATACATATACAGACACACATATATCTATAAATTATCGATTAAATTTTGTAAGGATTTCAAGTGACACAGACTTCAGTGGAGAACTTCTTCTACCTACTTGAAATGAATTTTTATATTATGATATTTTTAATTCTCTGTAGTCAATTTGATTTTTATCGAGTTACGTTAAATATTTTAAGCCATAAAATTAATCAATACACACATATCATACACTAGCTTCCTGAGACACATTCCTCCTTAGGTGAAACGTTGACTTCCCCACAGAGTTAATGAATACAGGGGCTAATTTTTATACAGTATGGCTTTCATCAAAATTTCTTCCCTCTGAAATGCTGACTTAGCTAAGAAACTTTATCAAAATTATCAGGTTGTTTATATAAAGGGAGACTCTATGTTATTTCAAATATCTCAAAAGCTGACCTGTCATGTGCCAGTAAAGCCTAAATCTGCCATTTCTATTTTCTCTTATTACTATACTGCTTCCAAATTATAATCTACCACATTTGTTGTAAATGTGTCAAAGTTTTTAAGATCTAATCATAAAATTCATTGGGAAGAAACAACTACATTGAAGTGTCATTTCAGATTTATAGAAATTTTATGCAAAATACAGTTTTTTTTCTTTTCTTTTCTTTTCTTTTGAGATGGAGTCTTCCTCTGTCACCAGGCTGCGGTGCAGTGGTGTGATCTCAGCTCACTGTGACCTCCACCTCCCAGGCTCAAGTGCTTCTCCTGCCTCAGCCTCCCAAGTAGCTGGGACCATAGGTGGGTATCACCACGCCCAGCTAATTTTTGTATTTTTGGTGGAGACAGGGTTTCATCATATTGACCAGGACGGTTCTGATCTCTTGACCTCATGATCTCTTGATCTTGTGATCTGCCCGGCTCGGCCTCCCAAAGTGCTGGGATTACAGGCATGAGCCACCATGGTCAGCCAATAGTTATGGTTTTTATGCATTAAAATATACAATATACTTTATCATTAAATTAAAAAGGACCTAAAACACTAATTGTTCTTACATAACAAAACATAAAATTGTATTCTTGTTCAATAAGCATTCTGGGGTCTCCTTGCAGAATAGAGAATTTTGTTCTTATCTCTAAATCCCTCTCGTATATGACTTTTAAATTCATTTTCTATTAGAATTTGGAGATAAATTTAGACCAATAATTGACTCCCTACACCCTGTTAGTAACCAGGAAATAAAAATAGTAGTTTACCTTATGGAGATTTAAAAGTATTGCATAGTCAAAGTGTATAGATTATTTTTTTTACTAAAAACTGAAGAAAAATTGATAAATATCACAAATGAATGCACTTTGTAGTTATTTTCAGAATGAAAGTTGCAAAAAGTGGGTATGTTTTAATAGAGGCCCTTATAATTTCATTCGTGTGATATTACCTCCTTCTGTCAAGAAACTTGGTGACTTGAACATGAGCCAGGAAGGAATAGTATTTCTTTGGAATAGAAAAGCCTCATACTAAGTCATCACTTACACTTTCCCAAGTTTTCATGATGGCTTGTTTGAGCCGTTCTAAGAGATGTTTTATATCATGCTGTTCATATTGTAAATTTTTCTCAAACATATTATTCATAGATATGAAGTTGTTTCCCACAATACATTTTTTATTTTTTTCTCTTTTATTCACACTAGTTAATGCTCTTAACTAATGGAGTTTCTATCTATAATTTAATGTAACTAACTAAAACACACCATCCGCATTCTCAATAATCTTAAAAATCACCTTATTTCAATTCTGTCCCCAGGAGGTTCTGGAGTCTGAAGGAGTAGTGTATCCACCTTTGGTGATCTAAAATTCTGACACATTTTCTAGATTCCCACTTGTTACTCTCTGGTACACAGCAACAAAATAGGAAAATTAGTGAATGTGCCATTTCTACTAGGGCTAAGGGTCTAACCATTGCTTTGGATTCTTCTTAAAATATAGAAGAACAAAAGTAATAAAGGAGGAGTTATATCATGAAAGATAGTGGAATTGGAAGCTCCAGGATTCTGACCTTACACACACACACACACACACACACACACACACACACACACTTCTATTAATCTATTGAGCTGGCTGACAAGAACTGTAAAGCAACAATTTTGGAACTCTGGAATCTAGAGAAACACTTTCAGCATCCTGGGAAGCACCTTATGAAGAAACAGACAGGTAAATTTCATTGAATTTTGGTGTTTTGCTTAGCCACTATCAACCCCAATCCCCAAGTCCTGTGGCAGACAGACAGGGGGATGGCACCCATGATCTGCTGTGGCTAGCTAGAACCAGATTGGGAAATAGAGACCCTGTTCCCTCATAATATAAATGATTCAGTTTGATCACTGCTTTTCATCATTGAGAGGCCAGCGCAGAAGTTGGACATTATATTAACCCCCATTCATTGGAGCTGCTTCTCTCACCACGTAAATCAGAAGAAACTTTCAAAGACAGGTACATTTTTTTTCTTTTCTTATTGGAATCAGACATTTAAGAAAATATCTGTCATGTCATTTGCTGACTTGAGATAACACAATGAGGATTCTAGAGACCACACATGACAAGAAATACAGTCTTTCCACAAAAGAGACAATGGCAGCCTTCATCAGACAACAAAAGCAACTTCTGGAGAACAGGTAGAATCTTGTTTTCAGAACTACTACATTACAATATTCAAAATGTTCTGTTTTCAACAAAAATTACAATACATACAAGTAAACAGGAAATTATGGATCATTTATAGGAAAAAAAAGAGAAATTAACTAAGACCAACTGAGATATTTGACTTACTAGACAAAGACTTTAACTGTCTTGTTCAAAGACTGAAGGAAACCACAGATAAAGAACTAAAAGAAATCAAGAAAATGATGTATGAACAAATAGAGAATATCAATAAAGAAACAGAAGTTGTTTTGGAAAAGAGCCAAATAGAAATTCTGGAGCTTAAAGTAAACAACTGAAATAAAATATTTACTAGAAGAGTTAAATAGCATATTCAAGTAGACAGAAGAAAGAATCAGTGAACTTAAAGAGAATTTAATTAAAATTAGTTCAACAAGCGGAAAGAAAAATACAAAGAAAAATTAAGAGCCTAAAGGTGCTATGGCACACTGTCAATTATACTAACACACATTATCAAAGTCATAGAAAGGGAAGAGACAGAGAAAAGAGCAGAAACTTTTTTTACTATTATTATACATTAAGTTCTGGGGTACATGTACAGATTGTGCAGGATTGTTACATAGGTATACACATGCCATGGTGGTTTGCTGCAACCATCCCCCCATCATCTACATTAGGTAGTTCTCCTAATGTTTTCCCTCCCCAATTCTCCCACCCCCTGCTATCCCTCCCCTAGTCCCCTCACCCAACAACAGGCCCCGGTGTATGATATTCCCCTCCCTATGTCCTTGTGTTCTCATTTTTCAACACCGACTTATAAGTGGGAACATGCAGTATTTGGTTTTCTGTTCCTGTGTCAGTTTGCTGAGAATGATGGTTTCCAGCTTCATCCATGTCTCTACAAAGGACATGAACTCATTCTTTTTCATGGCTGCTCAGTATTCCATGGTGTATATATGCCACATTTTCTTTATCCAGTCTATCATTGATGGGCATTTGGGTTGGTTCCAAGTCTTCGCTATTATAAACAGTACTGTAATGAACATACATGTGCATGTGTCTTTATAATAGGTTGATTTATAATCCTTTGAGTATATATCCAGTAATGGGATTGCTAGGTCAAATGGTATTTCTGGTTCTAGATCCTTGAGGAATCACCACACTGTCTTCCACAATAGTTGAACTAATTTACACTCCCATCAACAGTGTAAAAGCATTCGTATTTCTCCACATCCTCTCCAGCATCTGTTATCTCCAGATTTTTACTGATCGCCATTCTAACTGGCATAAAATGGTATCTCAATGTGGTTTTATTCACATTTCTCTAATGACCAATGATGATGAGCTTTTTTTCATATGTGTGTTGGCCACATAAAGGTCTTCTTTTGAGAAGTGTCTCTTCTTGTCCTTCACCCACTTTTTGATGGGGTTGTTACTTTTAAAGAAATAATGGCCAAAAACTTTGTAACTTTAATGAAAGATGTGAAACTACACACAAAATAAACTCAACTTCAAGCAGAGTAAACACAAAGATCCACACAGACATTATAATCAAACTGTAGAAAGTGGTAGTATGCAGAAAAATTTGAAAATGGTAAGAGAGAAGCAATTTGTCATGTACAAAGGATCCTCAATAAGGTTAATCACTGATTTTCCATCACACCATGGACACTAAAAGGCAGCCAAAAGGACACTCGATGGTAACTGGAAGCTATGTGAAGAAATAAAGATCACTCACAAAGTTAACTACATAGGTAAATATGAAAGTCAGTATTGTACTTTTGGTTTATATATACTCTTTTTTTCTACATTATTTAAAAGATAATTACATAAAACAATAATTATAAGTCTATGCTAATGGGCATACAACATATAAAGATGTAGTAGTTAACAACAGCAACATAAAGAAAGATGGAGTTGGGTAAGAGTAGAGTTAATATATAATATTAACTAAGCT
Organism: Sapajus apella; assembly: GCF_009761245.1. NCBI lineage: Eukaryota > Metazoa > Chordata > Mammalia > Primates > Cebidae > Sapajus > Sapajus apella. The sequence goes on from NW_022437054.1 coordinate 3,629,936, forward strand.
AAGTTGATATTACTTCAAACTAGTTATACATTTAATATACCCTTGGTAACCACTTAAAGAAAACTTTAAAATATACAGAAAATAAAATAAAAAGGGAATCAAAATGGTATACTAGAAAAAAAGTCAAACATGAAGAAAGGCTGAATTGGAGGAATTCAATAACAACAAAAAGATATAAGACATATAGAAAACAAATAGCACAATGGCAGAAGTAAATTCTTGACTATCAGTAATCAGTTTAAATGTAAATTGTTACACTCACCAATTCAAAGACAGAAAATGGAGGAATGAATAACAAAACATGATCTGATGATGTTCTGCTTACAAGAGATGCATTTTAGACCCAAAGACTCAAATAAGTTGAAAGTGAAAAGATTAAAAAATATATTCCATGCAAATAGTAACCAACAAAGAACTGGACGGCTATCCTAATATCAGAAAGATAAATTTTAAGTCAAAAATTGTGACAAGAAACAGATGGGCATTTTATATTGATAAAAGGATCAGTGCATTATGAAGTTGTAACAATTGTAAACACAGATTTACCAAACAGAGATCTAAGATAGATGACGTAAGTATTGACAGAATTGAAGGGAGAAATAAGCACTTCTACAGTAATAGTTGGAGACTTTCCACAATAATAGAATGTCTAGCCAGAACATTAATAAAGAAACAAAGAACTTGAACAACACTATCAACGAGCTAAATGAAAAATATATACAGAATTCTTCACCAAACAAAAGAATATACATTTTCTCAAGTTCACATGAAACATTTCCTAGATAGGCCATATGTAAGGCCACAAAACAACTCTCAATAAATTTTAAAAGATTAAAATCGTGCAAAATATCTTCTTCAACCACAGTAGAATGAAGCTAAAAATGAATAACAGAAGAAAAACCAAAAATTTTGCAAATACATAAAAATTAAACGACACTGACTTAAACAGCCAATGAGCCAAAAAAACAAATCAATACGGAAATTAGAAAATAATGTGAGACAAATGACAAATGAAAACAAAACTCACTATACCAAAACATAAGAAACAATGATAGTACTCAGAGGGAAATTTATAGCTGTAAATTAGAAAGGAAGAAAGATCTCAAATCAACAGCCTTACTTTACACTTTAAGAAATGAAATAAAGAAGAGCAAACTAAACCCAAAGCCAGTAGGAAGAAATAATAAAGATTAGAGCAGAGATAGGAAAAGCAGAGGATATAAAAACCATAAAATTAACATAAGTTTGTTTTTTGAAAGGGTAGAATATAATAAATCGATCTTTAGCTAGACTGGGAGAAAAAAAGAGATAAAACACAGGTAACTAAAATCAAAAATGAAAGTGAGGATATTACTGTTAACCTTCTAGAAACTGTAGAGATTATATGCTAACAATTAGGCAATCTAGATGACATGGACAGATTCCTAGAAACACACAAAATGTCAATGCTGACTCAAGAAGTCGAAGTAGAAAATCTCAAAGGACCTACAAGAGGAATCCATAATGCAAACCACTCAACAAGATAATTCAGGACAAGATGCCTTTACTGGTGAATTTGACCAAATATTTAAAGAAGAATTAATACCAATGGTACTCAAATATTTTTCCAAAAATTAGAAGAGGAAGGAACACTTCCTAACACATCTATAAAGCCAGGATTATTCTAATACCAAAGTCAGACAAAGATACTACAAGCAAACCACAGATAAACATCTCCTATGAATGCAGACACACAAACACACACACAGAGCTCAACAAAATACTAGCAAAATAATATTAACAGCATTCTTTTTTTGAGGCAGGATCTAATTCTGTTTCTCAGGTTAAACTGCAGTGGTACAAAGGCAGCTGCCTTGAACTTGAACTCCTGGGCTCAAGCAATCCTCCTGCCTCAGCCTCTGAGTAGCTGGGATTATAGATGCATAACACCATGCCTGGCTACTTAAAAAAAAATTGTAGAGTCAGGGTCTCACTTTATTTTCCAGGCTGATCTCAAACTCCCAGCCTCGAGAGATCCTCATGCCTCGGCTTCACAAAATGCTGGGATTATAGGTGTGAGTCACCGTGCCTGGCTTTAACAGCATATTAACAGGATTATACACCGAGATCAAATGATATTTATCACAGGACTGCAAGGGCAGTTCAACACAAGAAAATAATGTAATTTACTTCATTAATAGAATTCAATAGATGCAGAAAATCCATTGACAGTATTCAGTATCCTTTCGTAATAAAAACACTCAGAAAACTGGGCCTAGCAGAGAATTTTTGCAACAAAATAAAGGGCTTTTATGGGAAAACCACAACTAACATCACAGTTGTGAAAGCCTGAAATCTTACCCTTAACATCAGAACAAGAAAAGGATTGCTGCTTTCACTGCTGCTATGCATGATTATAATGGGGGTTCTAGACAAAGCAAAGACATTCAGTATCTTTGGTCGTTAAAGAAATGCAAATCAAAACCACAGTGAGAGATAACTTCGCACCTACTAGGATATCTTAAACCAAGAAAATGAAAAATAACCAGTTTGGTAAGGATATGGAGAAATAGGAACTCTCATACATTGCTACTGGGAATGCAAAATTGTGCAACTTCTGTGGAAAAAAGTTTAATGATTCCTCAAATAATTAAACATAGAGTTAACACGTGATCTATGATCGGCAATTCTACTCCTGAGCATGTATTCAAGAGAAGTGAAAACGTATGTCTATACAGAAAGTTATACACAAAATACTTACAGTAGTATTTATTCGTAACATTTGAAAGTTTAAAACAACCCAAATGTTCATCATTGGATGAATGGATAAAGAAATTGTGGTATATTCACGTAAAGGAATATTATTCAACCATACAAAGAAACAAAGTACTGATACGTACTATAATTGGATGAATCTAGGAAACATTGTTAAGTTATAGAAGTTAGGTGCAAACGTCACATATTCTATTATTTGCATTATACAATGTATTAGTTAGGGTTCTTCATAGAAACAGAACCAAGAACCAACAGGAGATGGTGTGTGTGTGTGTGTGTGTGTGTGTGTGTGTGTGTGTGTGTGTACAAACAAAAGGAACTGATCATCTCTACCATAGAGATTTCTTTTTCCTAAAATAACATTGCCCTACCTCAAAAACCTTAAAGAAAAGCTGTATCTCTCATCGTCAAAACACATGGGCAGAAAGCAGAACTTAGAGAGTGCTCTGAGGAACAGGGTAGTCAGCAACACCTATTTAACTGATCTCATCAATTAAATCTAGTCCACAGTGCTGAATACCAACTTCCTACCTATGTAGAAAAATAATGTAACAGGTGTGTGTGTGTGGGTGTGCGCGTGCATTTAAAATAAAGAAGATGTATTCACTGTAAAAATCAGAGAAAATAAGTTTGTTAGTCCAGACCCTTGCCAATGCAAGATTATTCCCTAAGCTGGGACTGCAAGTGTTTTGTCTAGGACAGTTTCAAATGACTCAGACGAGAAGGGCTCCACGTCAAACTGTGGAAAATGAGGCTACAGCCCAGAAAACTATGGAAACATATCCCATGTCCTTACTTTCAACTTTCACTTTGCTTGGCTTGGATTTCTCTGAGGTATGCTATTTAAAAGACCCTTAAACACACCACACACACACACACACACACACACACATACACACACACACACACACACCTCTCTCTCTCTCTCTCTCTTGCTGTCACTGTCTCATTCTCTGTCCCCATCTCTAATCATCACTCTTAACGTGGTTCTACCTGCTCCTAAGATGGCTAAGATTTACTTGTACATGAAAGGCTAAAATAGAGCGAATGAATAAATTAATAGACCAATGAATGAAATGAAACGAAATCGGCCTTCGCTTTATTCCCTTGCATAGGCAGAGCAGGGTGGTAAAATGAAACTGCTGGTCGAGGAGTCTTCAGCACCCACCTGCTGGACCTGTGATCTCATCAAGTCAGTGTCCGTCAATCTTAGATCCTTCATATATACAATAGGAAACTTACACCCTCTATGCTTTTAAAGTTTTTTAGGAAATCACGTGAGATGATAGACACCAAAATGCTATGTGGGTGAACTATTACAGTTTACATCTCTGTTTCTTTTCATTTTCTGCATTGTTTTTCAAATTTATTTCTGTATTTTTAGTTGAATGCCAATCGACAACCAATAACCATAAACATAAGCCTGCGTTTTTCAAAGGAGGCCGGACATTTTTGGTATGACTTTCACACAAAAAAGTGCTCATTATTTATCCATGAAGAAAAGCTTAATAAATAGAGATTTTTAGGCCACAAAAACTACTAAGAGTTCACAAAAATCATTTTACTACTTGAATACGAAGAATCACACTCGCATAAAATTTTTGGATCAAAGGCAAAAAAAAAAAGAAAGAAAGAAGAATCATAACCTATCTAGAAATCAATAAGGAGAAAACTTCACACTACATGTGAGGAGGTAGAGCGGGACTCGGGGACATCTTATAGTTTAAATTACTTGGTTACTGAGGAATAAATACTAAAAATAAAGAAACTAAGGAAAACCAAAGACAGAAATCTAGCATAAGGAATTAAAAAAGGAAAAAAAAGACTAATTTATTTCACCTGCTAGATCCATTTTCCAAAACAGTATACTAAAGTTGCTTTTACAAATATGTTCCTATCACATACTGCATTTTGCATAATCCGCTTAACATTAAATGCAAGAGTATTATTTTAATATATTATCATATTAATGATATGAGTATATTGCCTTTCCAACTTTCTACTTTTTAGGGTTTTTAAATGAGTGTTTTGTTAGTTTTATTTTGTTTACTATTGCCTTGTGTTAAATTATATTCACAACCTTATTTTCTAGCTTTCTGTATTTATTTGTTTTAAGTGTTATCGTATGCATGTAACCGGGTTTTGTGTTATAGTGCAAAATAACAGTTACCTTTAATGAAAGCATTCAGCCCACTTGCATATACCATAATGGCTATGATGCCTGATTATGTACTTTTTTTATATTACCTTATGATTGCTAAATATTTCAAATTGTTGTTTTCTAGTTTTGTTACTTTGGTCAAGTCTCTAATAATTCTATTTTTCCTCTTATTAATTTACAAATTCTACCATATTTTCCATTCTGTTAATGGTTACCTCTCATAATTAGATATACATTTCCTACTATTTTTAAAAAGCATGTCACTAAATATTTTCCCCACGTAGATGTAGTGTTTCACTCTTAAAGATGGGTTTTCCCCACCAAAATGCTTTTTTCCTCATTATATCCATCTCTTTATAATTAGGTTCTGTTTTGCGATGTTTTGTCCACTGGAGCTTCTAGTTCTCAAAGTTTAGTCTCCACCATAAGTATCTCATCTTTAATTTATCAGTTAATTATTTGGTTGGAAAATCACGTGATATAGCTTGGCTGTCTTGTACCTTGTGAATCTCATGTTAAAATTTGAACCGCACTTTTGGAAGTGGGCCTGGTGGGTGGTGTTAGGGTCGTGGGGGCAGACCCCACATGAATGGCTTGATGCTGTCCTGTCAATAATGAATGAGTCCTCACTCTGCTAGTTCACTGGAGAGTTGGTTGTTTCAAGGGGCCTGCCACCTTCTCCCCTCTCTCTTGCTCCCACTCTTGCCATATGACACGCCTGCTCCTCTTCTGCTTTCCACCATGATTAGAAGCTTCCTGAGGCCTCACCAGAAGCAGATGCTGGTTTCATGCTGTACAGGAAGCTGTACCTAAAGCTCTTTCCTTTATAAATCACCCAGTCTCAGGTACTTTTTAAGCAACACAAAATGGACTAATATATCATATTTTCAGCTTTAAAAAGTAACATAATTTTTAAAATGCAATATTCAATTTAAACCTCTCCTAGTATTTTGTATTTTGTTTCTGCCTTTTGTTCTTTCTGGCTAGGCTTATGTTGTGTTTCTTCTGACCACTCTTCCTTCTCTGGATATTCAAAGGGAAAAGGGACTTGTATTTGGGCAGGAACGTGGTTCTATGGAGTCCGGGGGAGAGCACAGCACCCTTGTGCATGTGATGGGAGGGAAAGTGGTGCCTCCCTTTTAGAATCCCACGTGGAAGCAGAAAGCCTGCCAGTCCCTACTGAGGTCCTTGTCTGCCTCGGGGATGGTGAAAGACCCCCCCCCGTTTAGCTCTTTGTTGTTCTCTTGGGGGCCAAGCAGATCTGGCACACGCTCATGGAGCTGGGGTTGGCACAAAGATCCTCATATTTCTATGAGCCTAACTCTGCTCAGGCTCTGCTATTTTCTGGCCTCACCCCAGGCTCCCTGTTGCTATTTTCCATACATTTGACCAGCCCACTGGGAAGAGCCCTGCAATCACTCTCTCTACCAAGACTCCCAGGAACTAAGACTTCACTTGTGCCCTGGTCCCTATTAGGCCCTAGGCACCAGAAGAGGCACCTGCACAATGTCTGCGTGTAGAGCAGAAGGATCTGCCTGCAAGGCCACCATTAGTTTCTTGCTCCACCCATTAACGTATCCTGTGCCAGACTTTTGAATACTCGTTTAAATACCCGAATGCCTTCAAACTGGCTTTGCAGATTCTAGTCTCCTTCCTCTAACCCAGCAATTCCCGAACCTGGCTGCACACTGGATTTCTCTGGAGATTTTCTAAACATACTGATTCCTGAGCCCCAACCTTAACTAGTAAATCAGAACATCTGGGAGCCATATAGTTCTGGGAGCCATATAGTACTATCTCATTTGTCGCTGCAGTGCTACGTATTATGTCATTAAAATATAAAGTTCCTTGAGGTCTACAACAAGGTAATATAACATTTTAAGGAGTCTCCTTAACACCTTAGCAAGCCTAGAACAATGTCAAGAACAAAACATAAACTTTGCTAGGTAGTAGGGATGGAAATAGGAGTAAATCCTTAAGAAAATTCTGGGTAATGCAAAGGATTATCATAGAGGACACAAAGCAACTCCATAGAAGCAAGCTAAAGATGAATGATGACCTAGGGGAAGAAGGGGCTCTACCTGGTACAGGTGTGCCAGGGATGGCTTCCAGAGAAGGTGACAGGCCGGGCCCAGGAGAAGGAAGGGAGCATTTTCTAGACAGGATTTCAGTTTCTGCATCTATAAAAAGTGTTACTATGAGTATTTTGATGCTAAAGGGGGACTTTTTGTGCACAGAGACCATAATCTGAAGTTACCAGATATTTTTAACTAATTCAAATTATTAAAATTACAGATGCAAAACCCCGATTTTCCATAAATTTGAAGTTCAAATTTTAAGTGTTATATGCTAATTATAACCAGGACTTTAAAATATAATCACATTCTTCTATACATTTCTATTTCTAAAGTCTAAAATCAATTGTTTAATCATGTATTTTAAATTTTAAACAGAAGATAACTGATCGAATTATCTTACAGAAATATTACATACACTTTTTTTTTGAGATTGAGTCTCACTCTGTCTCCCAGGCTGGAGTGCAGTCTTGGCTCACTGCAACCTCCACCTTCCAGATTCAAGTGATTCTTCTGCCTTAGCCTCCCGAGTAGCTGGGATTATAAGTGCCCGCCACAACACCTGGCTAATTTTTGTATTTTTAATAGAGACAGGGTTTGACCGTGTTGGCCAGGCTGGTCACAAACTCCTGACCTCGGATGATCCGCCCACCTTAGCCTCCCAAAGTGCTGGGATATATGAACCACCACTCCTGGCTCGTATTACATATACTTTCAGAACCAAAAGTATGCAGATTATCCCAATGATAAAAAATTGTCCCTATGCTTAAAAGTGTGAATTTTCAAAGGTTGATTTATTTACTCTTCTTTTTTTTAATTGAAACTTCCCAAGAATAAATCTACTTACCTTTCAGGGAAAGAGATTTACCTTTGCAAGTAACATGGGTGTCTTCCACAGATGAGTTCCAAAACTCGGAACCAGAAGCCACATAGCCACCCAAAATGATTTTACAGGACCACAGACTGAGCTTCCTTCATAATGAAAAAAAAAAAATAGATGAGTCCTATACCCTTACAAACAAATCTTTTGATTTTAGTCTCTAGCCCCTTCTTGGTTACAGGGAATTTCCTTCAATCAATCTTTCACTGCTGAAAGAAAGTTGTGTTATTTTCAGATATTTATTCTCTGGCATGGCCATACCTTGATTTGATTGATTCTGCACAGCACCAATGTTTTGCCCAGCTCTGAGGTTGCAATGCTAAGTCATGCTCATCACAAAAATGACAAGTGCAGCTTTGTTTCAGTGAGTTCAGCCTGAGGAGCATGGAGAGGAGTCATATGCCATCCTTTGAGACTCTAAACTCCAGCCTCCCTGGGACTGCTTAAAATCAGGTGACTTCGAATGACAAGTCATATAACAGAGTGCCAAGTCTTATTCTTCCATTCAAAGTGGTAAAGTTAGTGCCGCCTCCATCCCAAGAAGCCAAATTACATGGGAAATTATATTATTGTAATAAAGAAAGTATTTTGAATGCTGCCAAATGTTGAGCTCAGATATGAGTTTCTCCAGTTCCAAGGAATGTCTGATAGGAAAATTCAAAAGCCCCAACCCCTATAAATTAGCTTTCCTACTTAAATATAATACCACATGAACATACTACCTTCCTTGAGAAACATTGTGAACTTCAGCAGGTTTTTCTAACACCAGTGAGATGTTAACTTTGCCTATGACATATTTTTTCAGCAGATCTAAATGAATTCAACATTCACATCTCAAAAGGCAATTGAATTCCTCTCTTTTAAAAGGCCTCATGGAAAACACTAGTTAGAAATGTTTTCAGATACTGGATTAATTAATAGATAAAACTGTACCAAGTCTCAGATTTTTATTCTCATGCTATAAATAAACAAGGACCAGAGAAATGTGTGTTTAGAAAATAAATAATCACTCAAGTATTGCTACGTTAGAGTTGTTATTTAACATTAGGAACCTTCCAGCTGAGGCAAAGTCCTCCTCCAACCTCATAAACACAGTGGATATTGACCAGCCCTGGAGGTGAAACTGGATTTTAGCAACTGGAATTCATCTTACACTACATTGAAATATCAAAGTAAGACATTGGATGCTTTTCTGTGGTTATGGGTCTGCTTTTTGTTGCTGTTTTTCTTTTTGTTCTGTTTTAATTTCCCCAATAGTAACTAAAAACTCCAGGTGGACCTCCTGTGATTGAACTGACCTAATATTTATTAGAGAAAGGTATCCAAAGTGCGGGTTGGCAAGTCGTCAGCCAAGAAAAATATTTAATAATTAAGGGAGTATCTGTTGTAATATCCAAAGTGTATAAACAGAAATATCTTTAAATTGGTGATAAAATGTTCATGATAATTGTAACTTGAAAAATTACTACACTTTCCAGACTTAAGGAATTCCTTATATAGTGACTACCACCTTGTGGAAAAAGAAAAAAAAGGATCCATGGAAACTAGAAATAAGTTTCAGTGGAAAGAGGCAGAAAATAAACAGAATGCCCCAGTGATCTGAGGAGAGTGATAAGAATGTGCTTTTTCAATCCTCTGAAAAAGCGATTCTAATCAACTGTTTCCTGCTATCACACACCAGATAAAAATGGTGCTAACCAGAATCTGGGCTCTCTAGCTATTTTCGCTGCTCAAATTCTTATCCTTTAAAACAGGGTAGTCTCCCCTGATTTTCTCACCTCATATAACCTGAAGCCAATGAATTTCCTTTTCATCTATTTGAAAAGAAACCGTTTTCATTTGAAAAGAAAGAAGAGTTTTGTGGCCTTGTGAAATGACTTGGGCATTTGGAAAGGAAAAAGTTACATTGCCACATGAAATGGTATCATAAAATACATGTCCCAATTTTTTCCTTTTTCTGAGCACTTAATTATCCACGTGATAAAATTACTTCAGTTGGTTCTATGCTGATTGCCACAAAATAGACATGGGAAGGTTATAATCTCCTTTGAGCATTTATTGAGGTACTATTAGTTCCATCACACCACAGTAAATGCTAAAAGGTTGTTTATATAATTTGAGATAGAAACTGTCTTTACACACATAGAGTCTCAGTCATCTGGAATGAGTCAAGATGGATGAATAAATATTATCACTAGCAGAGGCATCCAATCTATACAAGTTCATATCAATTCCTTGCCAACATTTCACTTTTGTACATATGTGTGTGTATATATATATACGTATATGTATATATATATACAGACATTCATATGAGAAACACATTTGTCACATGAGTGACAAGAGCACTGAGACCAAATCTACTTGGCCAGGGAAAGTTGCAGGATGTAAAGTGAGTTTTGTGTTGTGCTCCACAGACAAAAATCTTTGGCAGAAGGCAGGATACTCATGGCACCAGAGATGGCCTCCATCCATCCAGCTGCTGTTATCTAGCAGATATTTACTGCTGAAAGTTTAAATTATTTCTACATCATTAGCCCCGCAGAACTTGCAGTACACAGTGAGTACCCTGGATAAATGACGTGTGGCTGATGGAGGAACAATGGAAAACTAGTGTAATGGAATGATTTCAATCCTGTGAGTCTGTTGGCATCTTTTAGAAACCAGTTGCTCATCAAATACATGCAAACATCAAAAATACTGTTTAGGACTGGTGACCAGTGGTCTAAGCTACGTGGCAAAGAATCAGAGCTGTTTTCATGACAAGGTCACAAACTGTACTGTCTCCATCAATATCTGTGACTTTTCTCTAGGCTTAGGACATTGTCCCTATGGGAGAGGAAAGGGTCCTAAGAGAAGGAGCCTCTGTCATTTTCGTTCCCTATCATATGCCCAATGCCTTGCATGCAGGATGAGGTTAACCCATCTGAAATTGCCATTTTGCAAGTTAAAACAACATCTAGATTTTGGCAATGCCATATGTTTCTTGCAATAAGTGAATGGAAAATGCCTCTCTTGATTGGAACAGAAAGAACAGTGATAAGGTAGGGGTAGACAATCATGTGTGCAGAATGCAAACATTTTCTTATACAAAAATTGATTTTTTTTCTGTTTAAGCATGTTAAGCATTTCATTTCCAACATTTTCCCTAATCTTGCATATTGGTTTTCCTGACCATTGAGTGTTCAGCATCAAAAAAGGAAAACACATGGTTCCTAGATTTCTTTCTTGATTATAACTAATCATTCAAAGGCATCATCGTAGGGTCTAATGCAATGGATTTTCAATGAACTTTTAAATAATTATGGAAATAATAAGTAAAAGGACTGAGATGAATAAATGTTGCAATGTTCAGAACGGAGAAGAAAGTTCGTAATACAAGCTGTACAGGGGGCAAGTTGTCAGCCAAGAAAGTGTTTTGAACAAATTGGTAAGGAAATAATGTGTGAAGAATTTAATTCTGAAGGAAAGAGACAATCATTAGGAGTCAGGAAATATTCACAATAATCGTATCATGAAAGTTCTTCTTGCCTTCGAGACAAAAAAAAAAATGCTGGGGACAGCACACATCTGTATTTAATGGTCAATAGACAAAAATATTCATGATACCTTTGTGGTGGTATAAAAAAAATTATTGCCTAAGTTTTAACGTATTTAGAATCAGATTGACTGAATATCCACCTCACCATTGTGATCAATGTAACAGAGGAAAGTCTTTGAAGTCACAGGACTCTTGGCCATATGTGCAGTCCACTTCAGTAGCATTACCAATGACTTAAATAGAAACATGCCTGCAAGCTCATCAAATTTGTTTTTATCCTTTTTTTTTAAAGCTATACCTTTTCCTCCAAGAACTGCTTTAGCTGCATCTCAAATGTGTCATGTTATTCTGACATTTCTTTTATGATTTCTTCATCAAGTATTCAAATTTTTCTTTTAGTTTCCAAACATGTGATTTCTTTGGGTTTTTCAATTTTTTTTTTAATTTCACTACATGTATGGTCAAAGTATATAATATGTATGATCTCAGTTATCAAAAGTTAAGGTTTACTTTCTTGGTAACTTAGTACTTGGTCAATTTTTGTGTTCTATGTGTGTTCAATTAGAAAGTGTGTTCTCTATTTGTTGAAAGTAAAGTTATTTATATCTACTGGATATTCAGCTCTGACAAATGTTTTTTTCTGATTGCTATATCAAAGCCTAATCATTGATTTACCTATTTCTCTCCACAGTTTTTTCAGTTGTTCACTTTTTGAATGAAATTTTAAAATGTATACATATTCATGTTTATTAGACTTTCCTGAAAACTATCATTTTTATTCATGTATAACATTCTTTTAGTTAATATTTCTCTAGTAAATTATTTTCTACCCCTTTAATCTTATTGAAATTGTTTCTATTACATTTTGGTTTTCAACACATCTGAATATCTTCATCAGATAGTTAAATCCCTAGTCATTCTAGATTTTGTTTCATATATGTTGTGCTTTGTTCATTTTCCGCTGTCAATTTCTTAGGCTTCTCAGTGTCTAAAACCTGCCCCTTTTCCCTGACCCAGTTATTTCACAGGATAATTATTAATAATTAATAGCTCAATTTTCCCTTAGCTCTTCAATAATTTCCACTTCACCCCTTACCATACACTCAATTCACTCTTTCCACTCACCCCAGCTCTGTCGGTATCACCTGAAAACTTATTATGAGCACTGAACATATCTTTTTTAAGTGATTATTTTGACAACAGTAATCTTGACTTAATTTCCAAGTTAATAGTGCCTTCCTGGACTTAACTAGTTTTTTTTTTGGAGTATTATGTCAATGGAGATTTTCAAAGAAGATAGCTGGTGAAATTTCTGATGCTTTACTTGCCTAAGATTTTCCCATTTATTCTGGCATTTAAATTGACCTTTTAGGCCAGGTACGGTGGCTCACCTCTGTAATCCTAGCACTTTGGGAGGCCGAGGTTGGTGGATGACCTGAGGTCAGGAGTTCAAGACCAGCCTAACCAACGTGGTGAAACCCCGTTTCTACTAAAAACACAAAAATTAGCCAGGCATGGTGGCGACTGCCTGTAATCCCAGCTACTCTGGAGGCTGAGGCAGGAGAATCGCTTGAACCTGGGAGGCAGAGGTTGCAGTGAGCCAAGATTGCACCACTGCACTCCAGCCTGGGTGATAGAGTGGGACTCCGTCTCAAAATAAATAAACAAATAAATAGAGAGTTTAGTTAATATAAAATTGTAATTAGATATTCAGGGGTTTTGTTTCCTTTAATACTTGAAAATTCTCCATTGTTTTTCTCACAACATGGCTGATACCAGTCTGATCCCTGTTCCTCTGTATAAGAATTTCTATCTCTGGAAGTTTTTAGAAATTTTTTCTTATCTTTCATTTTCCCACATTGCATTACAATGTATCTGCATGTGGGTTCTTCATTAATTTATGGCACTCTGGCAGTCTTTATAATTTGAGGTTCTCTGTCCTCTTATGGCAGAAATAATACTGTTGTAATTTCATTTTTTCTCAATTTATTTGACTTCTATTATATTTTAACATGTCTATAGCTAGCCATCATCATTTTAACAAGTTTTTTACATTTTCCCTCTTTGTACCCCTTTGATGCTTACCAGAAGAATTCCTTGGCAAAATATTCCAGCTGATTAATCCCGTCTTAAGACTTCTTAATTGTTCTTTTTGGTTCATCTGCTATGTTCTTTATTTTAGCTATTACATTTGCTTTTAGATAGCTCTAAATGGCTCTTATTTATGATTTTTTAAAATTCTTGCTTCGTGTTCCACATGACTTCTCTTATCTCTTTTAAAGTATTTATTATCCTCATTTGTTATGCTTGTTTTTGTCCTATGTCTTAAGTTCTGCTTAATGACCATTGTTTGTTCTATGTGTCACTTGTCTTTCATAGGGATTTTAATGCTAAAATATTTTCCTATCATCCCCTGTGAGCACATATTTTCTGAGGGCTTTTGGTGCCTCTGAAGGTAACATGTACCTGGAGGAAGGAGATCCACTCCAGGCTGCTGTTAATGCACTTCTGATGACTTTGAGGCAGAAGGAATTCCTCAGAAAGGGGAGCCTCTGAGTCTTCAGCCTTAATCCCAAGATATGTTCGTGTTGGGTGGAGCATGTGCACGAAGTCAGCAGCCACTTGGATAGATGGCACCCCTTCCCCAACCGGGCATCCCCCTCCCTTACCCTTGTGCCTCCAGCTTCTGGCTTTCCACTTTGCAATGTTGACAGGTGGGCAGTGCCTACCTAGAGAAATTTAAAATGTGCCTCCTAACCTATCTTGCATCCATAGGCCCTGTCTTTCTTCTGCTTTGGGCTGCTTTTTATCCCCCACACACCAGGGCTCAGTTGTCAAGTTCCCAACATTATCTGGCAGGGCCATCAGGCCTCCCCTTACCGCACTGGATTCAGGGTTGGGTTCTGGAAGTAAGTCCATAGCCTGCGATTAGTGGCTGTTGTGTAAGACAGATCCAACTAAGAAATAGATAGGAATGGCAAATGGGATATCAGAGACAAAGTCCTGAATAATCTTAGCAGTGTGGTCAGATGGGGCAAGCCAAGCTCAATATACTACAATAGGCTAAACACTATCCATTCCAAGCTTCAACAAAAAAGAGAAAGAGATAGAAGACAAAAGGAGAGGAGAAGAGAGGATAGAGAAAAGGGAGGGGAAGGGGAGGGGAGTGCAGGGGAGGATAAGGGAGGAGAGGAGGGGGAGGGAGGGGAGGGAAGGGGAGGGATAGAAAGGCAGTATTATGGAGACATAACTAATTATAAAAAAGACTCAAGAGATTATGATTACCATTAGCCTCAACAAGAGTCAACAGTTCAGTAAGCGGCCAGGAAAGCTTATACAGCCTTAAGCAGCATGTTCTGGAGTGATCAGAACATGCAGCACCCTGGCCTTATCAGTGGAGACCACACTGGAGAAGTGTACTCAGTTCTGAAAAATAGTGTTTAAAAGAAATGCCAACAAGCTGGCAAGTGTCAAGGGACTATTTCTTTTAAGGGTCTCAAAAGGGGAAGCTTTTAAATGAATAAAGATAGTCAACCTGAAGAAAAGTTTCCAAGAACATATCATGTGAAAATGATATTAGAAATTAAATGTGGCTTCAGAGGACTGACATCAGAGAAATGGATGGAAGTTACCGAAAAAGGATTTTGCTCAAGCTAAGAACGTATTTTTCTAGCCGTTAGGCCATCTGAGACTGTAACTTTCACATGTGCAGTAATAAGTTTTCTATCAAGAGAGATGGTCAAGATGAGGTTGGAAAAACACAAAATAACTAGGTGTAAGCATAGGTGAAGTTGAATCGTACAGCATTTGAGATCTCTTCTAATCCAAGTGTCTATCATTTCTGTGTCATTGCAGTTTATTCTAAATGATTGAGTATTTCAGTACCTGATTGATTTTCCATCAAGCTTAGGCTCACATTATACAAAACCTCTTTTGGATCATTTTATGAAAAGGAAATTTGGAGACAGAAAGCAGGCAGCCCAAGTAATATGGCCCAATTTGTCTCCTACTCAAATTTACGATGACTCCATGCTGACCTGGTTTTTGCTGAGAACTGGTGTTTCCAGTGATGCTCTTAAACCATATTCTCCACTCCAAAGTGAAGCAACTTTTAAATTTATATCCAACCAACAACTTCAGGTAATCAAGAACTACGAGATTCTGACTCTGCCCTCAGTGTGTTATCCACCAATCCTCCTCATGTCATCTTAAAAACAAAGCCTATTAAAAGTAAGAATGAGGAGACGGGGGTGCCTGGAAGCAAGACAGAGACCATTCCGTTTTAATTAGCACCTGTAATGTATCGCTGTCACTTCATAGATACAGATTTGTCATTCTCACCTCATTTCTCAGCACACACACTCAGAGAACTTGTCTGCCACTGACTTGCACACCTGAATTTTATGAGACCAAGCACTGTGCTAATTCATAATATTTTCAGTTTCCATTACAGCACTTTTTGGGTGAATCCTTGACTTAATCATTTCTTTTGAGACATTTAGGAAAACACACTCCTTAATCCATCATTTACTCAAAAAACAACAATTTTTTATGTAGAAAATGGAGATTGTATTTATTTATAAGTGACAAAGCATTGTTTTTACAAACTTTATTTAAATAAACATGTGAGCTTTGGCATCAGATAAATCTCTGCTCAAATCTCCCAACTATCAATGAATAGCTTATGTATGGCCCTGGAAAAGTTATTTTATCTTTCTGCATTTGAGTTCTTCATCTATAAATTCTGCATAAATACCTACATAACAATGTTTGAGGAAGGGTTAAATGATGTAATGGTCATAAATCATAGCTAACATTTATGGAATATTCACTATGTGCCAGGAACTCCTTTTAATGGCTTACATTTATTGACTTATTTGATCTTGGTAGTCTGATTCATAGGTGCTATGATTATCCCCTTTTACAGATGAGAAAATTCTGATGCAGTGAGGCTGAGAGTCTCACACATAGTCAGGTGCTCCTCAGGTTGCAGCTGGGATTCTACTCAGGCTGCCCAGGCTCTCCCACTTCAACAGGCCCTGGACTTCATCTTGATAAAGTGCCTTATAGTAAGACTTCAGGAGGCACCAATTCTCTTCACAACCCCAAACTCCTTTCCTCCTTTGGGATAATTTTTAATTAATTTCAAAAACTATATTTGAATATGAAAAAAAATTGCAATAAAACTATCCTAATGCACAGTGCTTTATGGTTCACTGTGTCCACCTGGGGAGGTTAGAACTTTGCCAGATCTTCCTCTCCCTTTTTTACTTTTCTAAGCCTCTGTTTGCAAAGCATCCTAGGGTGAAAATTCAGGACACCAATGCTATTGGGTGTTTTGGTTAATCAATAATCAATTTCCTTAATATTCACTTACTCCAATTATGGAGAGTTGAAATTTTTCCCATACTCTTTCTCTTCTGTCAATTCCCATGATAGAAACTGACCTTCCTGAAAATATGGCATTCCTTGAACTTTCTCTCATCTCACTTGATGGGGCACATTAAGGAGCATTTATACAACAGGATTGGAAGTATGTGTCAACACAAGGACACATATCTGAACAAAACGGGTCATCTCATGCACAATTCAGTGGCTTGCTGTGGAGTAAGAAAAGCCAAAAAAGTTGTCAACCAATTTCAGATTGACACAACTCAGACCCAATCCTTGTACAGTTTTTGCATATCCTTTTACGATCATTAATAAAAGTGTTTAAAATATATATTTAACATTACTAGGTTTCCCAAAACATGCCAAAGAAATGTTGATAAAAAATTCATCAATGGGATATGATGCATTAGCTAAAAGGTTTCCATCAAGAAAAAGTCACATGGATTTTTAAATGACAAATAAACCATCCACATATAAACAATAAAACCCACAAGGTCCAAAATGCCACATTCAAACTAGAAATTAGGTATGTCAGAGAAAAATTCAAGGAATACCTTACAAGCATCTCTGAAGCCAATAATTAAGGTTTTTAAGATGATAAAGGCAGAAGTTCAATAAGAGAATTGATACAACTGCTTTTGATCCTAAATGCAAAGGATTTGTTTAAAAATTAAAAGAAAAAGACAGAGATAATTAATTTCCAATTTTTGTCTATTTTTAGGAACATATGAACATAATCTCAAATCTAAAAAAAAAAAGGGTAGTTTCAAGGGAAGAGAAAGTGCTTAGGATTCAGACCACCTGAGTTCCAATCCTTGCTCAATCACTGTGATATTAAGGACTTTAACTTTTTATTTATTTATTTTTTTCTTTTGAGACAGAGTTTTATTCTTGTCCCAACTGGAGTATACTGGCGTGATCTCTGCTTACTGCAGCCTCTGCCTCCCAGGTACGAGCAATTCTCCTGCCTCAATCTCCAGAGTAGCTTGGATTACAGGCATGTGCCCCCACGCCTGGCTAATTTTTTTGTATTTAGTAGAGACAGGGTTTTACCATGTCAGTCAGGCTGGTCGTGAACTCCTGACCTCGGGTGATCCACCTGCCTCAGCCTCCCAAAGTGCTGGGCTTACGGGCATGCACCACTGCTCCCGTGCTGGGACTTTAACTTTTATATGCCTCACTGTCTTTATTTGTAAAGTGGAGAGAGTAATGCCTATGTCATAGCTTGTTGTATTTTATAAGGCGTAGGGAATGCCTGGTACATAGTAATTACTAACACTTGTCACCTTCACTCCCTCTTATGAAGTAGCAACACTGATATTATTCAAAAGAGAAGATGTTTTAGAACTCCTTAAAATTTTGCAAACTTGGCCGGGCGCGGTGGCTCAAGCCTGTAATCCCAGCACTTTGGGAGGCAGAGGCGGGTGGATCACGAGGTCAAAAGATCGAGACCATCCTGGTCAACATGGTGAAACCCCGTCTCTACTAAAAATACAAAAAATTAGCTGGGCATGGTGGTGCGTGCCTGTAATCCATCCCAACTACTCAGGAGGCTGAGGCAAGAGAATTGCCTGAACCCAGGAGGCGGAGGTTGCGGTGAGCCGAGATCGCGCCATTGCACTCCAGCCTGGGTAACATGAGTGAAACTCCGTCTCAAAAAAAAAAAAAAAAAAAAAAAAAAATTTTGCAAACTTAATTCCAGAAACATTTTCTTAGTATGCCTACTCTATGCAGTCAGGTGGCTGAGGGCCAGATGGGTGTGTTAGAGAACAGACCAGCATGGGCTGATATGATCAGTGGAGCCTTGGAGGTGAGTTTAAAAAATTTGGATGAGATTTGTGAAGGAGAGGGGGTGATATACAAGGAAAATTTACTTGGGGATTTAAAATGGTTAAAGGCCTAATGAGAAGGGATATTTAGAAAGGAGGAGAAAATCAGCCTGCCCTAAGTATATTGGAGAAAAATAAACCAATTTTTGGATATTTAAGATTGGCCCACATCACAGAGAACTTTGAAAAAAATTGAGATACACAAAATTCTGAGGCCAAAACAACAGTCACTAGGATGTTAGATGATTAGCTTCTAGTGAAAAGAAATGTTTTATTTAATATTACAATAATCACAAGACTAAGATAAGGCTAGGGTAATTTCTACCCATGAGAAACCTTCCTGAAAACTCAGAGACTTGCAAATAAATCAATCATAATCTGGACATGGAGCATTGGCTGGTATTAGAGGTAGAGAATACACCCATGAAACATTTAAACAAGCGTCCTTACTACGTAACAACAAAATTCCCATAAAAATTTATATGATGCTTATTAATCTAGTATTCTTTGAAGAGGTAAATAACTTTGAGAGCAAGGAAGATCAGTGTACTTAATTTACTTACACTTCCAAGAAAACTTTAATAAGCTTCTCATCAAGAGGTTTTCTTTGTTGTTGAATATTATCACACAAAACTGTAACTGACATGGTTAATTCATTGACCCAATGTATCACTTCTCTACTGCTGTGTAACAAATTAACCCAAAATTAGCAACTTAAAACAACAAACATATCATGTCACAGTTCCTGTGGATCAGGAATTGGATGCAGTTTACTTGGGTGTGCCCAACTCAAGCTCTGTCAGAAGGTTCCAGTCAAGCTGTTGGCCAGGGATACACTCATCTGAAATCTCAACTGCGGCTGAAGGATCCTCTCCCAGGCTCACACACATGGTGTGGGCAAATCTCAGGGGACCCACTCCTAAGCTCGCTTACCTGGGCTTCTTCATAGGACTGCCCCACAGTGTGGCAGCCGGTCACTCCAAGCCAGGCAATCCAAGGGAGAGCAGGAGAGAACTTGATCAAGACAGAAAATATGCCATAGTCTCTCTGAAGCCTAATCTCTAAAGTGACAAGTCATCACTTACCATAGTGTGCGCACAGAAGTGAGTCACTCGCTCAAGTGCACAAGAAAAGGAAAGATATAGGCATAAATACCAGGAGGTAGGATAATAGGGGCCATCTCAGAGGAGCTGCCTGTCACACCCAGCCTCCGTCTATTACCTCCTTCCTCCAAAGCCGAATTCCAGCTGGGACTGGCCCTGTTAAAGTTCTGGTTGATGAGACGTAAGCCATGTCTTCTCTGCGTCCCGGAGGAAGGTTTTGCTTTGTTGATTCAGTCCTTTGTTCTTCCCAGTACTGGATTTTAGTCCATGTGATGGAATGTGGACGGGATGGCTGAGCATGCAACAGCTATCTTCTAACCACATGGAAAAGGCCAGAAAGATTAAATCATTATTGCCTCTGACATTGCTAAACTGCTGCACAAATGCCAGTAGCAACTTATCTCTGGGTTGCTTGTTTTGTAAGAAAAACTATTTACTTAAGCCACTCTCTTAAAGCATTTTCTTAAAGTAAAAAAGCATTCCTGGTTCACATATGAGGACACTGTCTTATGTTAGGAAACAAGCCCTGGGTACAGATGAGACTTGGAAGAGAACACGCGAACAACCTGAAATATAACTTACATACAACCCAAAATTTTAATTTCTGATTATTTATTGTGATAGTCATATATAATTTCGTTCTTCCTACTGAGTAGACCAGTAGGGTTATAAAGCTTCCTTCACCTCTAAATTGACATTCAACCCATCTCTCTGATAAATAGATCCCACAAAACCTCTAAATAGTAATGAATCGAAAATTAATAAATAAGTGACATAAAACTGAGCCAGCTGTTGTGATGGATTGATGACCCACGCAGAGGAGGAATCTATGTCTTCACTTTCTCCAGGCCTTTCCTTGAATGCCACCTTCTCAGTGGGACTTTCTCTGGCTCTGCCACCTAGAATTACAGTTTCTCCTGCAAACTTACTACCCGCCTTCCCTGCTTGATGTTCCCTCAGTGTTCATCACCTCCTTGTATATCACAGCCTTGACTCATTCATTGTGTTTATGGTCAGTCTTCCCCCGGGCTTCATGACAACAAGAATGCTTCCCTGTTTGGCTCCATGTTATGTCACCAGCACCAAGACCTGCCCTGGACACATCGGAGGCATTTGATGCCTATTTGCTTATGGAATTCATCACTTCCTGCATGGAATGAATATTGTTTAAGAAGATACAATGTGTGAAACAGATAAAGCACTTGCCTTCACAACTCACAGCCCAGTGATGAACCTTCCACACCAGAAATACAACTGTGTGTGTGTGTGTGTGTGTGTGTGTGTGTGTGTGTGTATTTAGAAAAGGTAGTTTATATCAAATTCTATAAAAGAGCCATCCCCCCCCCGGAAATAGTCAGGAACTCTAGGAGAGCTCATGCCACACAGCCTCTGTGCTGCTCTCAAGCAAATAGGGTGACAGCCCTGCATTTGAAGGCTCACTCACTGCAAATGCAAATTTCCCCATGTACCAGTTCATTAAAGCCTGTTTCCTCTGGCTGTCCTTCTCAGGCTGTTCAGAAGACACAACTATTTTAACCTTACCTTATCTAAACATAAAACTCCCGTAATTTAACATAGTCTAAAAGTCTTCTGAACTTACCCTTGGCCTGGGAACCATTTAAACATTTAATCTATGCACACTCTTAATTTGATGTTTACGATAAAACTGTGTGTGTTTCTCCCACTTAACCACATCTCGTGCAACAAGTTTTGGTTCCAACCTCTACAGAGAAAGAAAGTGTCAAACTTATTTTTACTGACTTAATAAATATTGCTCAATTTTGTTAATGATGATGACAGACATATGAACCCAGATTGAGCTTTGTAAACAGTCTTTCTCTAAGAAAAGGGGATTGAGGAAACTATTCGGTTAATTGAGGCTTATAATTCTGTACTGTGAAGTATCCAAACACATTTCAACACACCATTTTTGAGTCAACTCTCCATTTGACTATTCACAGAGAGTGTTGGATCTGAAAAGTAACAGTGAGAAAATTTAAATATTTTATTTTTGACTTTTTCTTCCAGCACTGTGGCTTTTCTTCCTGGTTGAAAGCTCAGCATCCCCTTGTGCCTCAGGATTCCATTGCCATCTCTTCCTTCTTCTTCTCCTTCCTGCAATGAAGCTGGCTAGATGCTACACACACATCAGAGATGAAGAGTCTGCAGCTCTGGGGGCTTCTCCACACAGCCCCGTCGAACAGCAGCAGGTTTAGGATTCCCACCTGTGTGGCTTTCATTTTGATCTCACTCCTCCCATGTGGACAACAATAACAAAAACCCTTTTGTTTCTGACAATGGAGATGGTGCATGGGGGACTTGAACTGCATGAAAATAATATGTCACAAATTCTTGCTAAAAACATTTTATAAAAGACTCTTTCTTAATATAAGTTTAAGTCCCACCCTGTGCACTTCACAGGTGCTGTTCATATATCTGTATTGTGCCATTTTAATTTATGTTCACACGTAGAAAATACTCTATCTCCCTGCCTTTTAAAATCCAGCAGGAGTACCAGATCCTTGACAAGATCCTTTGTACTCAGATTTTAAGATTCCTTGCAAAAACTTAGCACCAATGCAAACCTTGGCATGCCTGCATCAAAGTGCGCACTTGAGGTGGCGGCAGTTGAGGTGTTTGTCTTGCTCCCTCTCCTTTTCAGGTCCCACCCTGAGGGGGCTGCTACCAGAGCTGCACCACTCCAGACGCTGTGCAGGATCAGGCATCTGAATCTGAGAAAACCCATGTCTCTGGACAGAGGAAAAAGGAAAAATAGCCTCTGTGGTTCAAGGACAGCCTTGAACCCCCAGTGTTGGAGGTGGGACCTGGCGGGAGGTGATTGGGTCATGGGGGTGGGTTTCTCATGCGTGGTTTAGTGCAACCTCTTGGTGCTGTCCTCAAAAAAAAAAAAAAAAGTGTACAATCTGATGAATTTTGTATACAAAAAATCATCACCACAATCAAGCCAATCTTCCCTTTGGCTTCACTAGTTCCCTCGCGCCCCTCTGTAACCCACCCTGTCTCCACTTCTGTCCTCAGGAAATTACGCATTTCCAATCTATCCCTCTATAACCAGATCGGTCCATAGTTTCAAGGATTTTAGATGACTGGACTCTTATATTATGTGCTCTTTATTTGTGTGGCTTTTAAAGCCCCTATTCTTGTTGGGTAGCCTACGTGCGTTGTTTGCAGATTTGACCATTACAAACAGGGCTATGAACATTCATGTGCAAGCTTTTGTGTGGGTATTCCCTTTCATTTCTCCTGGAGAATTACCCAGAGTGGGACGGCTAGGTCCTATGGTAGGTATATGTTTAACTTTTTAAAGAAACTGTCAAATTGTTTTCCAAAGCAATTTTATATTCCAACCAGCAGTTTATGAGCGTCTGGTTGCCAACAATTGGTATGATTAGTCTTTTAAATTTTAGCCATTCTAGTGGGTGAGTAATTGTATCTCATTGTGCATTTAATTTGCAGTTTTTTAATGACCAGGGATGTAATGCATCACTCCCTTGGTAAAGTGTTTGTTCACATTTCTTGCCCAATTTTTCCTAGGTTGTTCACATTCTTACTGACTTGTACGAGTTGCTTACGTGTTTCAAAACAAGCCCTTTGTCAGACGTGTTTTGCCATATTTTCTCCCAGTGTCTAACTTGACTTGTTATTTTCTTAACAGTGTCTTTGAAAAGCAAAAGTTTTGTTGTTGTTTATGAAATCATTTATAGATACGTTTTATTTTGTACTGTTTCTGCCCAGTTCAAGGAACCTCCACCTCACAGATAGTCAGAATCATTTTCTTCTGCATTTTGTTTGAGAAATTTTATGGTTTTAGTTCTTACATCTAGGTCAATAATATTTGTTAAGACCCCCATCTTTACACAGCTAAACATATGTTTGATATTCAACAAAATTGGATTCATTTAAAAGGCTTATAAGGATTATTTGGTTTCAGGATATAAACAGAAATGAAAGGTAGAAAGAAGCAGGGGAGGTTAAGGGGGAGGAGAAGACAAATGTTTGCTGTTATTCAAGACTAGAGTGATAATCTTGTATTGTATAGTGGAAATGTGCTAAGAGAACAGATGTTGGACACTCTTACCACAAAAAGGGTAACTATGTGATCTAATAGATATGTTAATTTGCCTGACTATAGTAACTATTTCAGTATGTGTAAGTATATTAACACATCATGTTGTACACATAATGTTTTATTGTATTTTATACAATAAAAATAATTTAAAAAAAAAACTCACTCTAGAGCTAGACTGACCTCTTGGGAGTCCTCCAGCCCAGGAGCCCAAGTCTGCTGTCACCAAGAGGCGGACCCAGAGCAGAGCGGCCTTGGACCCGGGAAAGACTCAGCAGCATCACCTGTTTATGTATTCACCCAAACTGCAGGAGCCAGAACTGCTCTTGTGGGCAGGGGGATTTGAGTGCTGATTATGTGGTATGATTTGAGGCCTTATGACAACGAACTTCCTGGCCCACACCCCTCCTCTGTTGGCTAAGCGTCCTGAAAGGGGCGTTGTAACCCCTTTCCTCATTAGGGTTCTGCCAGCAGCAGGAAGCTTTCCAGGCAGAACACATAGCCAGGTGTTCCTTTATCAACTAAGCTGAGGCCCCAGAACTGAGGGCTAGGAAGACTCAGAGACATGATTCTTTAAATCCTCACTGTGACCCCAGGGCTCTGAGCCTTCTAGCTTCTCCCTTCCCTCTGCAAGCTCCGTCCACACAGCCTGTCCTTCAGGTCCTGGAATAGGCCATGCTTTCTTCCTTCCCCCATCCTTGCCTCCACTCTTCCCTGGGCTAAAACATTTCCCCTCACCTGTGAATCTCAGACGCCCTTCAGATCTCAGCTCTGAGGCCACCTCTTCATGGGAAAGCCTCCAGAGGTCCACTTAGACTCTGCCAGGCCTCTGCAGGGGCCCACAAGCTCCGAGGCAGCTTGCTGTGACTGCTGTGTGAGCACCTACCTGGCTGTCACCTGCCTCCCCCTCAGACTATAAGCTTCATGCAGGAAAAAATGACAATGTCCACTGTGCCCCAGCACACTCCTGGGGCCAAGTTCATACTGAAACAGTCGTTGAAGGCATTTGCTGAATACAGAACCTAAATTGTCTGACATGGCTAACAGGAAATATCCAAATTGTTGCTCTGGCAATTTGCATTGTTTTGAAGATGTTTATTACCATATTTGCCATTGGTTTTAAAATTCAAGTCCTTGAAAATCGCTAGCTGCAAATATGGATCTCATAGAATCCTTGGATTTTTGCTGTAAAGCCCAATCATTATGAATTATCATTGTGGCCATCAATTCAAAATCAACCATACAAGACAGCTTAAGAGGCCACAGGGAACCCAGAGGACAGCGGATGAGATGGCTGGAAGTCAAAAGAAGGTAGAAATGTTGACAGAGGTAGGAGAAAGAAGCTGAGAAGTCCGGAGCTAAAATCAGAGTAATGTCAGGGCTCAGAAAAGCAACGAACTTAACTAATTCTTAAATAAAATCACTTCTCGAGTGTGTGGGCACTAAATAATGCTCTCTGAATTATACATTGTGTAATTTGAAACTAAAGTAAAGAAACAAAAACACACCTTAGAACATTCTGAAATGAAACAGACATATTTGTTTAGATTTTTAGTAAGTAATCTCTTCACCACTCATTCCAGGAAAAAGGAATTTCACCTGAGTTTATCTTTACTACTGATCTAGCCTTGAATTGTAAACACCAGAGAGAGAGAGAAATGCTTTCTTTGCAGTATCCCGGAGTTATTTAGTGAGGGAGAGACGGTTCCTCACAGTCCCTTTATCCTTGAACAGGAAAATACGTGATAACATTTAATGTTTAGAATTTTCTCAGCAAAAGCTGAGCACTGCTGCCTCTGAACTAAGAATAAAGCCAGGTCTCATAATAGCAGCAGAGAAGGCACGATCCGAAATCGATCAAGGTTATCATGAGAGACAGGATTGGCAGTGGCTACAGTCCACACCGCAGAGAGAAGATATCCTCTGGAGGATGACAGAGAAATAACAGAGCTTTTGTGCAGAAGTGAGAGAAAGGAATTTAACGGCAGTGTAGCCATCTCCCATGTGTGGTCCCGGTACATCCTGGGGAGATAGTCCTCAAAGCTATGTCCGGGTGTGTTACTCCTTTTCCAGCATAACTTCCAGCTGTCATTCCATGTCACAAAAAAATGATAAGCCTTCCTCATAGTTTTTCTTTTACTAATTGCACAGCAATGTGTCAAAAGTGATCTCCTCTCCAGTAAAAATAAAGTGTTCTCTTAGGACTGCACAGCTTCACGGCTTTTGAGACGTGGATCCAATATGGGGTGCCCAGAGCAGCCACGGTAGAGGGCAGTCCTGAAACACACCCCTCTCAGCAGCCGCACTGCAGGTCCTGCACGGAGTACCAGAGGTCACAGTGATGGGGGTAACACATCCTGAAGGAGTAATACAATTATACACAGCGTCAGTGAGAAAAGACCCCAGGGGTGGAATTTTCAGATAAATGAAGAGGTCTCTTCTTTCAAACACCAACATGCTTTCGTTACATGCATGTCGTGGTAAATATATTTTTGAGGGAAGGCAACGCATGCTTCCTGGAAGTAAGTCTTAAAAAAAAAAAGAAAGGCAGAGGCACCATGAGAACCCTGTAGGATCAAAGGATGGGGAACCTGGATTCCACACGTGCTCCACCACTCCCTGGTGGGTGGATGTGGGTGAATCATTGCCATTATTCAAAGAATAATAATAACATCCGATGCATGACCTTGTTCCATAATGAAAAATGAATGGCTCTCCTTGAGCACTGTCCTGCGTGTTGGGCATTCTTCTGTGTGTTACTCCATAAGTAATGGAGTAACTTACTCTATTACTACTCAGAGTGATGACAGCAGGTACAGTAACCAGCTGAGGGTGGAGAGTGGAGTGAGGCCCCACACACAGCATGCAGTCTGCAGCCAACCAGAGCCCAGCTCTAACCGGGAAGGCAGCCTCAGGCACGTAGGTGCCTTCACACATCCCAGGCCTGAATTGTTTCATCCGTAAAATGTGGTTGATAGTACACTCTGACTTTTTTGGAGAATTAAATGAATGGATTATGTCCTAGAAGGCACTCAGTACTGCTAGCTATGTGCTCCCTTGCCTGCACTCAGTACTGCAAGCTATGTGCTCCCTTGCCTGCACTCAGTACTGCTAGCTATGTGCTCCCTTGCCTGCACTCAGTACTCCTAGCTATGTGCTCCCTTGCCTTCACTCAGTACTGTTAGCTATGTGCTCCCTTGCCTGCACTCAGTACTTCTACCTATGTGCTCCCTTGCCTTGTGAAGTGAGACAATCCTGGTTTTGAGCTCGGCTAACATGTGTAGCTCAGCATCAGTTACGTCACACATGATTTGAGTTGTTGTAAGGATAAATAAACAATGCATATAAAGCAAGCATCACGAGAATTTGAGAATAAAAGTCTTTCCTGCTACTTACTGAACACCTGCAAAACTCATGTGCATTTCACATCCATATGGTCCCAAATCCAACTGAGCATCTTTCTTCCCAGCTTCATCTATCTTTTGTATTTCTTATCTTAATGGCACCATTCTCCACCTTCAAATTTAGGAGGATTGCTTTGCGATTTTCCCGTGGTGATCATTCTTCATATTCAGCTAGTTGTCTTGCCTGTCCATCCTGCCATGTTTATTTGACTTCTTCATTCTTCATAATCACATTATTGCACGGCCTGATGTGCCTTCCTGCTTCGAATATTCCTCCACTTCAACTCATCCTTCAGAAGCTCTACCCAGAATCTTGGGACCTCTAATAACCTGGCCCAAACCTGGTCCTCTAGTCTAAATTCCTGTCTCTCTCGCCAGTGCAGCCTTCCACCAAAAGTGTTCTGCTCTTCTCTAACTCCTTGCTATTGATCATTTGTCACCAGAAAATGAATTATTTGTCCCCCAACAGCCAGTTAAACTGTGAAAGTTTCCTTTTGCATCCATCCTTCTTTACACCAATACATATGGAATTTTCATCTCTAATATATGTCATTTTGAAATGTTTCATATAAAGATGAGAAGATAGCATAACATATGTTCTTGTATTCCATATCCAGTTTTAACAGAGAACAGCTTATCATGTTAATGTTCAATCCCTTTAAAGAAATAAAATATTATGGATCCAGCCCAAAGTTCCCCCCACCTTCTCCCTCCTGCCTTCCTCATAGATAAGGACTGTTCTGAAGTATGTTTCAGCCTGATTTCAAGCATCCTCTGTGCTTTCTCATTTGCATGAACCCATTTAAATGAATTAAACAATTATTTATCGCTTTGGAGAGCAATTAGGACATATCTCCTAAAATTGGAGTTGCCAATCATCTCAGACCCTACAATTCTATTACCCAACTCACCCAGAACAGTTCTCCTGTGCATATGAAAATATGCAAAGTGCTTATTGAATTATTGTTTGTAATAGTAGAAAAATAGAAAAAACATAACTGGCTTTGAATGAGGATAATAAATGAATGAAATTTGATATATTCATACAAGGTATACCTTAGAGCAATTAATATTGCTAACCTAAATTGTATTGTATCAAAAAACAGATATACACGAAAACCATTCAATGGAAGAAACAAGTTGAAAGGGATACATGGTACCGGATACCCTGTTCTTTTCAACAAACATGTTCACATTTAGATAATTACTAACAGGCCCGCTATATTTTCTTGCCATATTTAGGAGGAGTGAAAGAGGTGGCTATTGTTTTCTGTTTTCCATCATTTCTGGTTTCTGATCATTATTTTTCATAGTCTTTTTTGTTAAATTCGTCAATGTCCCATCCAAATTTTTTTATTGAGTTAGGATATGCATTTGAATCATATTTTGAAGGGCTGTCATTAAAATGTTAGCATACATTTAAATGTAGATTTTTTCATTGATATCTAGAATTACACTATGTTTACACATGCCCCCAAACAAACTAAGGACCTTGGCAATGTTTCACATGCTTCCTTTTCTCATTTTCGACTATTTCCCACATTGAAATTATATGGAGTTTACATTTCTGAATTCTTACCAAGGGAGGAGGGGCTTGTGTTCTTTCGAATCATACATCAACAATTATGGAAATCCAGCTGGGCACTACACTGATCTCTTTGTGTGCCGCTCTTTCTTATAACTCATATCATCATCTTTTTTATATTATTTTCTTTGTCATGTCTGGCTACCTCCTTGAGTAATTATTTTATAAAATGCCTATTGTGGGTAAGTTTTATAAGGCTTTTATTACTTTTATAAGTATTTTTATTTCACCTTCTCATTTGAATGAAAAATTAACTCAGTATGCAGCAATCCTAAATTCCAAGTTGTTTTATCAAATGACTTTAAAGACACTCTCCATTGTTATCTATATTGTTTTCTAGTATCAATGATGAGAAGTCTTCTGTTGACCTGGCCCTCTCTAATTTGTAGTTAGCTGATTTTTCTTTGTGTAAAGTTTTGTGATTCCTTTTTTGTTCAGTACTCATAACCTCACTAGCCCACATGCAGATGTGTATCTTGCTTGGCAAACCTTATCAGTTCTATGTCTCCCTCAAGTCTCAGGAGTCATGAGCTTCTTCAGCTTTTAGGAATTCCTGACTCTTCATTCTGTTTGTTCTCTCCTTCTGGGATCCATAGTTGGGTATTTAATCTCTAGGTCTATCTTCCACATCTGTTAGCTTTTCTTCCCCTCATACTTGGCCAGTCTCTTTCAAGGCTCTATTAAGCTTTTAAGCAGTTATTGCATAACCCTTAGGTTCAACTGCTCAGTTGGATAATTCGATCTTTAGCTGTGTTTATTCTGCATTCAACATATCTAATAATTATTTTTAATTTTGATGGACATATTTTGAATTTCCAAGACACATCTTGTGAGAGCCTATTTGTCAAAGCTACTCAGATTTCTCTAAGGTTGTATTTCAAGTTTTCATCTATTGGCTCTACCAATTCTGTTCCCATGGTGATTGCCTTTTACGTGTATATGTGTGGCGGTGTTGTGTTATTTTTTATTTTACTACTATCAAATACTGGTGGTTTCAGTATCGATTTTTATTTATAGCTGAGGGTTTCAACTGACTCTTGCCTAAATAAGAATTTCCATCTATATATTGACAGATGCCCCAGGTGATGGAGAGAGATGATAGACCTAAACAGCTGTCCTGTTCCTCCAGCATCTTCTCTCTTTTCCTGGGCCTGGCCCACTGCAGTAACTTCTTGTATCTCAACTCCCATTTTGGAGAACATTCTCAATTTTAGCTGTGGACAAATGTTTGGGTCAGCGATTACATTTTCTTTTTCCTTGTTTGCATTTGTTCATGTGGGTATTAGGGAGACCCAAAGCTCCCACAACCTGGGTTCTCTTTCTCTTGTCCGTTCGTGGGGTTATTTAATTTTTAGGCTTTACCCTGGGTGCAAACACTGCCGCTGCAGGATGCTCAGCACAGGAAGGAAGGCAAATAGAGCCCATCTGGCACATCTGCTACAGACACAGAAAATTAATCCATTGTCTGACAATCACCCCCAAAATTCTTTGGGCTTCACCATTTACTCACTACGGGCTTAAATTACCTTTGGAACTGATCTTACCACACATACACACATACAAAAGATTGCTTCTGATTATATTTTGGGGTATAATCTTACCTGTTTTTATTTTTTCTATCCATTTCCAGCTGCTGTCCTTCTTTCTAAAATTCCTCAAAATTTCTAGATTACTCATTATCGTGGCACTTGTACATGGAGTGCAAGTTCTCCAGTACTCTAATTATATCATTTGAAAGATTTTTTTCTAGTGTTTATGGAAATTCTGATGTGGGGTGGGAGCTTAATACAATACCTTGCATTTTGTTAGTATCACTTTTAAAGGGGCATATCTCATGGACTTCTAGATGTCTGTTTTTCCCGGTGAGCTTAATAGAGCCTTGAAAGCAGTAATCTTGCCATTTATACTTATACCATCATCATTTTGGGCATGGAATAGGCTCCTAATAACTTTTTTTTTTTGAAACAAATGAGCATCACAGTTTTAAATATTTCATTACTCAGCCAAAAAATACATTAGACAGCAAAAAAATACCCTCTGAATTTTTTTTTTTTTTTTGAGACACACTCTTGCTGTGTCACCCAGGCTGGAGTGCTGTGGTGCAATCTCAGCTCACTGCAACCTCCGCCTCCCAAGTTCAAGCAATTCTCCTGCCTCAGCCTCCTGAGTAGCTGGGATTACAGGCCTATGCACCACACCTAGCTCATTTTTGTATTTTTAGTAGAGACAGGGTTTCACCATGTTGGCCAGGATGGTTTTGATCTCCTGACCTCATGATCCACCCGCCTCAGCTTCCCAAACCCTCTGAATATTTTTAATTTTGTCGGTCTCACTTTAATTGCTTACCCCTTCTTACTGTAATCTCAGAATATAACCCATTTGATTATTTATTTGCTTTGGTCTTTTCTTCTTCAGGTTCAACATGGTTAGAACAAAAGACACATGGGATTTGAAATCTGAAGATGTGAGTTTGAGCCCCAGTATTGACATTTACTCAATCTGTGGCATTCAGAAAGTCATTTAAACTTTTCAGTTCTCAGCTTCCTCCTCTTCCAAATGGAGAAACTTATGCATGCCTTCCCCACTTAAGGCAGTTGTTGGAGCACTTAGGTTAGACAATGTTTGAAAGCTTATTATCAGATTCACAGTAATTCAAAATGTGTCTTTGTATTGCATTTCTATTTGAAGCCATAGATATGACCTCACCCACATCGTGGCTTCTGCTCCAGAGACAAAGGTATGAGCAAAGTAAGAGCTGTACGTGTTTCCATCTTCCTACAGACCTACTATATGCTCCTTTCACAGACCCTGTGACGGATTTTCCCAAAACTGGGGTCCAGCAATATTTCTAGTTCCATCTCCTCCTCCAGAAACTTACCAGTCCCCATCAAGATGTGGAATCAATTTCTGCTCCCTTTAAACTCAGGCCAGATTTTCAAGCACTTCAGAATAGAATTCATTGGAAGCACTGTAATGCATCCTAGTTTCCAAAGCTTGGTCAGAAAGGTGATATGCTTCCCTTAGTCATCTTTCTCTCTCACAAGGTCCTTGCCCTCACAACCCAGCTGCCATGTTGTGAGGAAGCCCAAGGTATACGAAGAGCCACGTGTAAGTGTTCTGGCCAACATGAGCCAGTCAGCATCAACCAAAAGTCACATAAGTTAATGAGGCTTCTGACGATTTTAGCTCCAGCCTTTGAACCTCCCAAGCTGATGACAAGCAGGGCAGAAACAGGATATTGCTCCTGAGCCCTCCCCAAATTATAAATCCATGAGCAAAATAAAATGTTGCCATTGTTTTAAGCCACTTCCTTTTAAAATAATTTTTTAGACAGGCATAACAAATTGAACAGGCTTCGTGGGTCCTCTCTCCCAAATTTTCAGACATTCAATGCACTCACAGTCTTTAAGCATTCTCCAAGTATCTGTCACACTAGTTATGCCTGCCTCATGTGCACCAAGAGTAGATATTATCCTCGCCTTAAAATAAAATGCACACTCCTGAAAGCATCGGTGAAACAGCTCAGCAAGCAGATGTCTTGTTCACTGCAGGCCACCTCCCAGTCCTGCCTGCAGTCCTGTGTCATCTCACCATAGACCAGGAAAGGAGGCGAATCTTCCCTGCCAGCATCTGCAAGTTTGATGGCCTTCGATCTCAACAGTCTCCAGCCAATAACAAGCTACAGCCACAGAACCCTTCCAAAGCCAGGGGAGTTTACCACATTTTCTTCCTAAGTCGTAAACTGTTTATGGTACTTCATGAAATGCCCATTCCAGTGTTAAGGAAACAGAAAACTTTCTGAAAGAGATAAGCCCTCATGAGAATGTTTAATTCAAGTGTTTAGTAATTCAAGCTTGTTAAAAATTAAGCTCCCTTTCATGACAAACGCATTTTATCGGAAAAGGAGACTGGAACACAGAGGTTCACTTTTATCATTTAATCATTGCTCTTCAGGACTTGGGGTGACCATCTAAAAGAGGGAGATGCTATCAAACTGGCTATCTGTGATCATCTCAGGAAAAACAAATGTTTGTTGGAATGCAAGTGTCCTGTTTATTCTTTTGGTTTACTGTCCTGTATTTTTACTGAATTCAGTCAAATGGTTTGTGTATGTCATCACAATCTGAGAATGTGTCTTCACCAGACCAAAATAAATCATGAGTCACTAATTCAGAGGGGAAAAAAGAGAAAACCAGCTGTTCATCGGCAAAACACAGTTGTTCCATTGAATCCATTTTATGCTGAGGCGAAACCTCACAGGGCGGAGAAGCATAAACATCTTCCAGTATAGAAATCCACAAATCACTTCTAATTCCCTCCCCCTTCAAATATTTCTTCTCATAATTTTGGGGAGCTCTCAATGATGAGACTCAAAGGAGTTATAACTGAGCCTCGAATTGATCACGTACTAACTTTGAAACAGCCAGATGTCACGAGAGAAGCTTAGAATTGGGTAGGTCATTTGGTTGGTTGGTTGGGTTTTATATGTCATTATTGTTTTATAAATTTTCAATACAACAAATTGCCTGGTAAGCTTTTTGACCTAGATTTCAAAAAATACGTAGAATTGGGCACTTGAAAGTCTCCCCAAATCTTGAGTATAAGTTAACTTTAAGAGCAGCAGATGCTTATGGATTCCGCTCCACCAGAATAGAAATCCAGGTCTTTACTTCGTGGCCAGACGCAAAATGAGGAGAAGCCACCATCTATCTGGGCAAATTTCCCCAAGTGTGAAACAAAAATGACATTTGTTCTGCTGGCCTTACAGTGATATGAGAAAAAATGAATCATTCAGAGTTTGTTGCAAGACAGATTTTTTTAGATTAAAAAAAAAAAAACTGTTGTTCACTGTGTGCAGGAAACTGAACTGTGGTCATTTGTGTTTTAAAATAAGCGCGTGACCTGTAATCTCTCTTTGCTTGTGAGCCCTGGGATTTTTGATATATCAGGTTATTTGTGTGGGATGTGTTTCTGTGTGTGCATGTGTGTATGTGTGTGATTGGTGTGCGTGGTGTGTGTGTGGCATATGTGGAGAGTGTGCTGCGTGTGTCACGTGTAACGTGCAATTCGTGTGCGGTGGGTATGATGTATATGTGTGTGTCTGGTGTATATGTGTAGTCTGTGTGCACTTGTGTGTCGTATATGCATGTGTGTGTGGTGTGTGTGGGGTGTCAGGGGTGTGGTGTGTGTGGTGTGTGTATGAGTGATGTGTGTGACATGTATGTTATGTATGGGATGTGTATGCTGTGTGCATGTTTGTGTGTGTGTGTGCATGCATGCACAGGTGTATAGTGCATGTGTGGTATGTGGTGCATGTGTGTGTAGGGTATTTGTGTGTGTGGTGCTTGTAAGGGTTTTTATTTTCTTGGCTTACAGAAGCAGTAGCAGCTGAAGACTGTCAACAGTGTTTATGTATGTGGACCATCACCAGAATGGTCCTCATTACCTCCTCTCATTAGAAAAATGCCTAAGACATGGGAAACATTCTTCGATATGGCTTCCAGAAGAAGAAAATCTTAAGTGGCTTTAGGCATCATAGGAACCACTACTCGCATGAATCATACATCCTCAGAGATTGAAGGGACCCCTGAATACCTGTCACTTTCGAGCAGGTTCCTCAAAGCCTTTCTGGATTGAGAAAGAAATGTGCTGACCCTTCCTGAAAGCCAGCTCCTGCTGCCTGCCTGAGGAGTTACTGACTTGAGCAATGAGAGCCTCCATTTCTCCCTTCTGGGAAGACTCATGGTTTTCCTGCAATTGAACCCACCCTGGTTCCCAAAACTTTAGGTCTTGGACCTGGAGCAGGTGTGATCATTAAAAATATGGACAAATTATTCAGAGGAAGGAAGGTGGTGAAGTTGGGAGAGTGCTTACCAAACTTAGAGAGATAAGGGGAAGCTGAGAAAGAGAGACAGAGAGAGAGAGAAGATGCCGTCTGTCAGGCTAGTCATATCATAGAAGTGGTGTCAACAAAGAATCTGTCTTCGACTTGAAATTCCTCCTCTCCTTCCTAGAAATTAAAGACAATCTTGCATACCTCATTGGAATGCTGAAACCACATTGAAGATGAAAACTATTTTGTGAGATTTTAATAATGATCACCACAACCAATTTCAATATATATAAATGAAGATATGGTAAGCTATATACTTGAAATTGACAGTTTCCATTTGTGTGAATTTTCAACCTCATCAGAAATTCACCTTTTACCTGCTTTTCATTATGAGTTAAAGTGTTGGGTTTTACTAAAAAGGCAAAAATTTCCAGGAACATATATAACGTTGAAATGGAAACAAGGCAGTCTAGAAATACTTTCAATCATTTGAGTTTATCAGGAAATCTTCCCCAACCACCTTAGATTCCCCTTTCATAATCCTCAAAGGCATGCCCTCTTGTTTTCCATCGTTGCTGTATATCTGTAATACTTCGACTTCAGCATTTTACTTATTTCATTGTTATTTACCGGTAATTCCCTGTCTCCCTCTATTAACATTAAACTCCATCCTCAGGCCCTCAGCAAACACTGGATATGCTGGCAAGTTGATCTTGGACCACTCAACCCCTAGACCTGTGAGGAACAAGCGTGATGTTCAAGCCACCCAGCCTACAGTAATTTGTCGCAGGTAACTAAAGTCACCATTATTGTCTTGCCAGACTACACCAGCTACCCAAAGAAGCCCATTTAAGAAACCAGATTATTATTTTTCTTTCAGAGACATATTTATTGTTTGAACTAACGTGTGAAACTTTAGCTAAGTGACAATGATTTTTGTACCCACACATAAACAACAACCGCTACTTGAATAATCGCTCCCTTGGAGAAAACCACATTATTACAAATGTCTTTCAACAAAAACTTAGTAAACGTTCCTTGCACATTTTTGGTATTACAACAATGTCTCCCTGGCTTCCCAGTGTTACTTAGAAATATAAAAGAGATTTTTTTAAAGTCACAAGCAATTTTTACACAGCCACATAATCAGACCCATCACTAGAGTAGTAAGTTCTCCATTTATCAAGTAGCATCTCACAAACTGGCCTCATGTTCCACATCTTATGTGGTTGCTGAATCTCAGCTTTCTGATATGTCTACCCCTAGATAGTTTAAGCAAGAATTCGGCAATAAAAATGGCCTGAATCTTAACTCTGTCACTTGACCTAATTTCATTAAAGAGGCTGTTTGTTTCATTCCAACCTCACAGAGGCCAGTCATTTATGATCTCCACACTCCTGCAAGAGTCTAGATTGTTAGGGTACAAATTAAACAATACTGCTTTAAGCAAAACAGCACAGAGAGTCTCTGGAGCACAGAGAATTGTAAAGCACTGGGGTTCCGCTTGCAGGTCAATAGTCACGCATGCCCCTTCACTGCTGTACTCAAACTCTGGGTGCCAAATCTGCATATTGAGTGACGTGTCTTCCAAAGATGTGCCAGTCATGCCACAACTAGCCATTGCTCCTTCTAACCTGGCCAGGGTTGCCAGGTTTAGCAAATGAAAATGCCATGGAATGATTCGACACGTTAGATGGCTTCTGATACGATCGATCTTCAAAATAAGCTTGGTGTGAGGGGAGGATGTTGGTTACAGAGTATGAAGTTTCAGTGATGGAGGTGACAAGTATGTCTGTGACCTTGATGGTCATGCTGGCTCCACAGGTACATCCGTATCCCTGAACTCATCAAGCTGTACACGTTGAATATGTACAGCTTTTACTATATTAATCATACTTCCATGTGCTTTAAAACAAACAAAGCTAGGTGCCTCTCAAACACTGAGATCTTGTCAACATCAACATATAAAAACTGATTGAAATTGGCCAGGTGCGGTGGCTTACGCCTGTAATCCCAGCACTTGGAGAGGTCAAGGGGGGTGAATCATGAGGTCAGGAGATCGAGACCATCCTGGCCAACATGGTGAAACCCCGTCTCTACTGAAAAATACAAAAAAATTAGCTGGGCGTGCTGGTGCGGGCCTGTAGTCTCAGCTACTTGGGAGGCTGAGGCAAGAGAATTGCTTGAACCCGGGAGGCAGAGGTTGCGGTGAGCCAAGATCGCGCCACTGCACTCCAGCTTGACACCTGACAACAGAGCAAGACTCTGTCTCCAAAAAAAAAAAAAAACTAATCAAAATTAAAAATTTTACTTCCTGTTCTAGCCTGAAGAATGCTGAATAATAATATCAACTGCTACTGAATTATTATTAAGTGCTTATTAGCACTTCACATCAGGCATCATTTTTACAACAAATTTATAAGGCAAATTTTTATCCCTGTTTTATTGAGAGTGAGTATTCAATCAATTTTGGCTCTGAAGATACCATTGAAACCACTGAGCTTCAGTTAGTCTGTAGTTAGTCTTCACCCTGGTGGGACACGTTGGATCGAGGTGTGCCTGGTGTCACTGGACCAGTCGTGCAAAGCCAGCATCATTTGTTTGCTGTCATGATTGTTAAATATGTTTATTGTCACAGCTTCTGGAAGCATCTAGATGTGTAACATTTCACATATTTAAAACCTCAGACAAATGCACAAGTTTTACTTCTTTATGGGACTCTTTCAGAGGCCCTAAATTTCAGCCCCTGTGATTTAAGCAAACTACACCCACATCCACAATTTGAGCTCCTTTGGAGTTCATGTGTGTTTTTTGTTTTAAGACGGGTAATTTGGACTCCTGGGAAAAATGCTAGAAAGATCCACTCTCCAATCCTCCTCACCCCTGACCGCTGGACTAAGAACTCCGTATACCTATAAACTTTTCCTCTGTAAATACAGGAAGGTCAACCCAGAGAGACGGTATCATCCTTCTCCTGGGAAAGCCTGGTGTTAGATCCCACACAGCTAGCAGCTGGGACAATGGACGGAAAAGATGGATACAACCCCCAACTTCCCATCCAGTTCTCCCTTGCAGTCTGACATCATAAAACAAGCACCAAGCCAGGCACAGCGGCTCCTCAACTCCTGGCTACTCACGAGGCCAAGATGGGAAGAGCACTTATAGCCAGGAGTTTGAGACCAGCCTAGGCAACAGAGTGAGACTGTCTCTATAAAAAATAAATGAACATTAGCCAGGTGTGGTGGTGCTCACCTGGAGTCCCAGCTACTTGGGAGGTCAAGGCAAGAGAATTGCTTGAGCACAGGAGGTTGAGGCTGCAGTAAGCTGTGATGGTACCACTGCCTTAGCCTGGGCAACAGCGTGAGATCGTGTGTCTTAAATACACACACACACACACACACACACACACACAGCAAATGCCAAAGTGAAGAACCAGCTCCTTCACCAGACAGAATCTTCCCTTTGGGCTGCTCAGGTTACCCACACAGACTCGAATAAATTTAGAACCTATCTGTCTCCTACAACTTGCAGAGTTCTGTGCCATTTAAGAAATAGCAGGTGGTGGAGCTACCCACTGCTAGTAAACACCATGATGTGTGCCAGGCCCGCCTTGCCCGGACAATAGCTGTGTCACACAGTTTGGCCTCTTTCACAGAAGGGGACATTTGTGGGATGAAGTGACATCTTTTCAAGACACCAGAAGGCTCAGACTGGCCAGAGCACCAGCCAGCCGGCCTGGCCAGCATGGCTTTCTGTGGGTGCACAGCTGTCTAAATGGAGACGGGGAAATTACAGGGGACAGACAAGCAATTGGCTAAAAAAGAAAAAGAAAGAGGCTAAACTATGTCTCCCTGTTTACAAGGCCGCCACCTTAGAGTCCCAGGCAGGAGAAAGTACAGCTTAAAGACCTGCCATTTGCAAATGAGCGGGCATCCTCGGAGGAAGTGCTTTTTAACCCCAGCCACAGAAACTGTCCATGGCAAAGTGCATTGGAAATTCACAAGGATGGAGATCACCAGGCAGCTTGTCAGTTTAACTCTTTATCGGAATGCGCTTAATGGGATTTTACGTTCAGCAACATGAACTTTGAAATACTCAAGTTCGTGTTTCACCTGCAGAGCTCCCATCTGTTTTTACTTCACCCTCAGAATTTCCATCTGCTCTTTTTCAGGCCTGTCTAATGGGTTGCCCCGTTAGGCTCTACAGCTTTTCCAGGTGCTGAAGTCATGGAAATTTTAGGGCTTTTTTTTTTTTAAATAAAACTTTCGTCCTACAAGTTACCTGTGAAAAATAATTCCATTGTACAACAGCGTTCCTTGAAAGACATTTCCCAGAATGTGCGTTAAGAGGTACCATGGCACGTATGGTGATGGTTTATTGCTACACTTTGTGATGCCAGGAGCTCACAGGGGACCTTAAGTAATAGAGCAAGGCAGAGGGCTGTGCCCAGGCCTTGTTTCCAGACTGATCACGCAGAGCTCCCCAAGTTCAAGGCCAAACCTGCGGATCTTCCCCCGACTACTCTGGGCTGCATGAGAGCAAGATGAACCTCACAATTTCATCTGTGCATCCTGGCCTGAACTTGACCTCCAAGCAGCTGACCTGTATGTGAAGTCAGGGGAGCAGCCACACAGCTTTCTGGAGTCATAAACCTGGCAGCTTGATGGAAGGTGGTTACAGCCATAATGCTAGCGTTTGAGATGTGTTCGTGTCAGTGACTCATTCTCCTCGTTTCAGATCCTCCA
Source organism: Sapajus apella (assembly GCF_009761245.1). Taxonomy (NCBI): domain Eukaryota; kingdom Metazoa; phylum Chordata; class Mammalia; order Primates; family Cebidae; genus Sapajus; species Sapajus apella. The sequence goes on from NW_022437054.1 coordinate 3,669,324, forward strand.
AAAAGAATTTCACACTGGAAAAGCAGGGGCATTCCATATAAAGTCTGAGATGATTACTAGTGGGGACCAAGTGAGAGAGAGACAAAGGAAGGAGCTAAATAAAGCCGTGGCAAAGGATTGGAAGATCTGCAGAAAAACATTTAGTGTACCAAAAGCTATTTACTGTCTACTCACAAAGGTGTCTCCACGTTAGACCTCTGGTTTATCCAACATATACTAGAGATGCTGATTCATTTAGCAGGTGATGCTTTAATGTTAATCAAAGATTAAACAGACCACAGGGTCATAGGTTACATAAGTACAGTAGGCAAAGGAGCCGCCCTGCAGTGTGATTTAGACAGATCTAAAAGAGACTCAGATTGTCTCCTCTCTGCGGATCCATCAGCTGGAGATTCACTGTTTGGATTTAACAGCTATGATGAAGTTGCAACATACACCCACATAAAGCACTTAAATTCAAATGTGCTGAAAAGTGTCATGCATTGTTAGTAGCCCGGCCTTTCCGTCCAATCATTGGAGCCGTCTCTTTTTTGCAGTCCTCAGTCTCTCCCAGAGAGAAACATACCAGTGACTCCCTCCTACTCAGCATCTTAAGACAGCATCCAGGTGTAAAGGGAAGAAGATGACCCACATATCCTCCCCTTGGGACGGGGACTCTCTGCACTTGCATGGATCACTGGGTATGTGCTGGTGACATCTGCTGGTTTCCAAGATTCCGTCCCTTGTCCCAAATGGGCCCTACATCCCCATAAACTCATGGTGAGTCATGGGTTCCAGCCCTGCTCTGAGGGCCTTGAGTCTCCGTTCTCTTTGACTGCCCTCCCTTCAGCCCTCCCTGCCTGGAGACCAGGGCCACCCCCCGTAGGACCAGAGCTGGCCACCCCTTCCCTCTCACCCTCAAGCATAGATGAGGGTGTGCTCTCCTCGGCTTTCCTTCCCTTATGCTTCCTTTTACCACTGAAGATCCTGCCCCCCCATTTCCCTGCCATCTGCAAAGGGATGTAGAGAATGCTGAGAAGGAACGTCTATGCTGGCCCTTGATATGCCTTCGGGAGGAGAGGAAAGAATTTAGATAATTCTGCATCAGGTGTCAGTAGGATTTGGAATTTAGAAAGCTAATGAAGCAGTCAGTGACAGTAACCAAAGAAAAGCCCATTTTTATAGTAAGAAAATGAAGCATATCACTTTCTTTAGTTTTAGTATGTCTGTCAATTATGAAAAAAATTGCTCATACATTATTTTTCTGCCTAAATCTGTAGCCATATGAGATCCCATCTTTTTTCTGTGATAATGGATATACTGGAGAACACGTTCTTTCTGTGGATCAGGAGCCTGCATGAGATCGGGGCTAGGATAGTCTGTTTCAAGAGGTCCGTGTTCATTTTTGAACTTGTGGGTTCTTTTCTGCCAGAGAAGCTGAAACATCTCCATGAAACATACCCTTGAGGATCTCTCTCTCTTAACCTCAGTGTCTGCCTGAAAAATTGCATCAGCAGCAGCAACAAGAAAAGGAAAGCAAACATTTGATATGATTTCAGCCACATAAGCAAGGAGTTTCCTCCAAGTTTGAAGGGGCCTTCATTTAGCAAAGCCATAGCCCTACAGCACATGTACGAGTAGACCTAAGATTTTCATCTGCTTGTCACTTTCATGACGAGGGCAAAGAAAATGGGAAATTCTGGAGCCAGCGCTCACTGACCCACAGGGCTTTCATGGGACCTGGCTGGAAATGGACGAGAGAGTTGTATGGTCTCCTAAAGGTAAAGTGCAAATATTTCCTCCAGAAAAACACTCCAGGCATATGATCAGATTTCTGAGATCCAGATAAAAAGAATTCTTGAAATCTTTGTTATGGTGGTGAAGAAGGATTAGAATTGCTAATGTTCTCATTGCTCATTACTACTTTATTACTCCCAAAAAAAAAAAAATTCAACGTAGTTGTAGGAGGCTAAAATACAGATTTTTTAAAAGATGCTCTGGATTTTAAATAAAATAATTTTGGATTTAGATTTCCACTCCTATCTTTACAACATGGCATACTATCTTTATGACCTGAGATTTACCAGCCTCAATCAATATCTGCTTCATAGGGTTACTATAAAGATTGAGTAAGATGGTATTTGGAAACAAACATCAAAAGGGTTACATGCCCAGCACATTGAGTGTGCTCAAGACACAGAGCCTATTATTCCATTATTATTACAAATCTGTGTTTTATACCTTAACCAGGTCCTTTTTTATCTAACAAGTTTTATCCAAAAGAAAGCAAGACATGGGTGGCTTCAGCACTAAATGAGGTAATGTTTTTGAAAGGGTTGGCACAGGGCCGGGGCCATCCCAAAGTCTAGCAGGGCCAAGTGACTTACCTTGAGTCCCAGAGGTATGTCACTACTTCCCAAAACTAAGGCACAGATCCAGGGCTGTCTCAGATCCTTTTCCATTCACTATTCCGACATTTAGGGGCTGGGATCAGACAGTGGCTTTTTTTCCTCTTGTTCTTGTATAAGGAAAATAAATCCTTTAAGATGGTTCTAATCACATATATTACAAAGCATAGAAGTTCACAGCATATCAGGCACACGAGAGTTTCTATCCTCTTCCATCACTTAGTGCCCTGGTGTCCATCTGAGCTACAGCAAACATCTGTGCTGCTGGGGGCGGGGCGGGGTAGGGCTGGGGAAGGGAGGGAGACATTCAGTCACTGTATGCACAGGATCTTGGATTTGAGGCTGTCAATTAGGATGGAATCAAGTCACCAATTACTTCCAAATACAGGGGAAATTTCAGTGAGATGTTAATCTGTCCATTAAGAGTCCAACTCAGTGGCACACACCCACCCTACACCCTCGAATGCATTTCAGACCCGCCACAGAGAACCCATCCCAGCTGGCAACATTAAGGTCCCACGGTTCAGAAGGGGGAAGATTTTCAGGGTGGCATCCAACGCCTTTATCCCCCACAACCTATTGGCCTTAGAGACCTTTATACCTGGGACCCATATGCCTTGAAAAGCTATCCATAGAGGTATCAGTCTGTTTGGCTCTTGTTCTTTTATACAATACTTTTTGAAGCTCTGTCTGACCTGTGTGATCCCTTCTCAGTGCTGCTCTGTGGCTTACTTTCCACAGACAAGGAACGTATTGATCCCTGTGATGCTGGTGAATGCTAAATAAATAAACATCTTTTTCTCTAATGTCTGCCCTAAATCTCCCCCATCCTACTGGGAAATGGTAAGATGGAGTTTTTAATTCTACAATCCCACCCCCACCCCAGCCACCCTTTTCTGTCACCGAAGAGCCCAGTGGTGCTCAATTTCTAAAATAGGCTGCACTGCCCTCCAATCAGTAGATGATTCACTTTCGGGAGCCGCCTGCCTCTTTTCTTTTGGGAGTGAGCTCATTGCGATCCTTGCTCCCGCTCCAACCCTGGTGGGCATCTGCGTCTGCTCCCATCAGGTCCTGTGCCCACTCAAATCCTCGTCCATTTCCCACTATTAGATAGGGCCAAATGTCGCCTATTCCGAACAAATGACTCCCAGCTGAGGCTCCTAAAGACAAGAGCCAATTCCCACAAGTGTGTTAATTTATTTGCTCAAGCCCAGCCTTAGATCCCCTGATCTAAGCCATTTTTATTACTCTACTATGAAAATCAAAACAGAGAAACTGACTTTGAAAGTTTTTTTGATGGGATCAATTTGTGCTGGGCTCAATATTAACATCTACCCCAGAAGGCTTATTCTACCAGGCACAAATATTAGATGCTTCTGATGCAAAGATCACCAGAGCAAGCCACCGAAAAGAAAATGTCAGGCACAAAAATGGGGTGTTGCAAGGTTGTTATTAAAATTCTGTGGTGACCTTCATTGTTTGCCAAATCCTAAGAAATATAACTTGATTTTTTTCAGCAATAATGCAATATTCCTTTGGAGATAATATCCTTGCAGCTTCAAGGATACTCCTCAGTCACAGGAGGAATAGCTTTTAAATTCATTGGAATAAGGATATGTCAACACCCAGTCTAACAGCCAAGCAATAGATCATGACCCACATTGTAAAAGAGTCTTTATGTTAAGTATCCTATAAAACACCTCAACTATATCAAAAATCACAAGGCTCTGAGTTTACACACTGCAGAGGAGCTCCCTATCTCCCTTTTGTTCCTTGATAAAAATAGCCAAATGCATTTTGGCAAAAGACAAGGAAATTGATATTCATACCACCAGCAGCATTGCAACTGTGGTAACAAACTCAATGCAACAATGTGTGAAGAGTCAGAACATGTCTAGAAAACCTCCAATGACAGAATGAATGTCCAAAACATGACAGGCACTGTCTTTAGATGCACTGCCTTTAAACCCAGTAAGGACCTTGAACAGTAGACATTGGTCTTCCCACCTTATGGATGTCGGACTCTGATAATCAGAAAGATTAGCCTATCTGTCCAGTTAATACAGAGAAGAACTGATCTGACTCTAAAGCCCTTGGACTTTGCACTAACATTTTCCAAAGGAATAAACACCTTAGTACAAAAGCCTCCAGGAAAATGTTTAGCATAGACTGAAAACATCATACCTTTTCATGATGTAGCAACAGAAAGAATAGGATGTCAGTCACAATAACACTTTTCTTTTTGAGATGGAGTCTCACTCTGTCACCCAGGCTGGAGTGCAATGGTGCGATCTCGGCTCACTGCAACCTCTACCTTCCGGGTTCAAACAATTCTCCTGCCTCAGCCTCCTGAGTAGCTGGGATTACAGGTGCACACCACCACACCCAGCTAATTTTTGTATTTTTAGTAAAGACAGGGATTCACCATGTTGATCACGCTGGTCTCGAACCCCTGACCTCGTGATCCGCCTGCCTTCGGCCTCCCAGAGTGCTGGGATTACAGGCATGAGCCACTGCACCAGCCCATAATAACACTTTGTTATGCATTTCTCCAGTGAAACTTGTTTTTCACTGACAGATCAATTTCACGAACTAGAGCCAAAAAATCACATGCAATGGATACACTTGAAAATAGGTATTTTTCTCTGTGTGTTTTGGTAATGATAGCTCATCTTTCATATGTGCAATCATGGAAACCATACTCAGATAAAGAAGTGCAATTTCAGGTTATCTCCATAACCCCGAAGAAAATAGTCCCAAATATTATCATTCCTCTGAGGAAAAGAAATCACTTTTCAAACAGCTGAAAAATACCCTCTCTCATCTACAAGAAAAACATAGCCCTTGTTGAGCTGAACTTTCCACTTTTACATTTACCACGTTAGCATCTTGCTAAAATCAGATGACTCTTTGCCCAAAACACAAACAAATTAAACTTGGCACTCTTCTCCTAAAGCTGTAGTTGTTGCTGGTGTTTTGATGGGGCAGTGATTTGGGTAATGAAACAGGGAGAGGTCAAACACTCACACACCAAGAGTGATGACCTATTGGAATAACAGGAAGTGAAAACAAACTCGATTGCACTGGAGACAGCACATCAGCAAAGGGGAACCGGAGGCCTCAAGGAGGCTGCAGGCCCGGGCTCCACTTCTTAGTCCATCCCTCCTTTGACTCAGATTTCATCACCTCGCCATCTGATCCTCCTGGCTGATTTCAATTAATTCCCAAGGATAGGAAAACTCACACTTCATTCCAATGCCTGAGAACACCCCAGTGACTGATTTATGGAGAGTGTTGTTAGAAAGGCAAACAATGTCTTGAAATGGCCAAAGAGTTAGTGACTTGCACAATGGTTTATGGTGACCTCAGACGTGGGAGAGGGTTTCAGTTCTTACATTCAGGGTTGAATTACCACCACTACCAAAACAGCTGGGGAAATTTCTTTCCATGATGTCAAGCCAATAAGCAGTGTTTCTAAAGGAAACGAATCACTTTGGTCTTCACTTCCCTTCACTTAACCAAGGAGGGGGCAAAATACAAAACATAGAGGTGCTAGGACTGGCGGTACATTTCCTTATTTTTCTAGAATTTATCTCTTAGCTTTTGTATTCTATGATTTTCTTTTGATTATTGTTGTTGTTGTTTTGTTTTGTTTTTTTGAGACAGGGTCTCACTCTCACTCTGTCACCCAGTCTGGAGTGCAGTAGCATGATCATGGCTCACTGGAACCTCAACTTCCCAGGTTCAAACAATCCCACCTCAGCCCTATAGGTAGCTGTGACTATAAGTGTTTGCCACCAAGCCTGGTTTTTTTTTTTTTTTTTTTTTTGGAGACAGAGGGTCTTACTATGTTGCCCAGGCTGATTTTGAACTCCTGGCCTCAAGCCATCCTCCCGCCTCAGCCACCCAAAGTGCTGGGAGTATAGGCATGAGTCACATGCCATTTCCTAAAGGTTTTCAGTTTCTTTTTTTGTAACAACTCTGACTTTGTTAAACCTGGCTCATTCAGTCCTTTCTCAAACTTAAGAGAAAGTGTCATGTGACTTCTGTGACTTCTTCTGCCCTTGAGTTCACCACCTTTCTTACCTCCAAATACCCACCCAAGCACAAATGGAAAAAACAACAAAACAGTGACCTCAGCAACACACATTGAAAGGCTCCTGTCCTGAATGTAAATCACCTACCAAAATAATTCAGCGTTTAGTAAGGCATCTCTATTTATGAAAACCCATTAAGAAAGAATGTTTAAAATGATGTCTCTAGCAATTTCTTTTTTTTTTTTTTTTTACTATTTTAAGTTCTTCAGTTTTAAGCTCAAAACAGAGAAAATGCTAAGACATTGAGGTATTGAAGTCAGTCTCTCATATCATCAGAACCTGAGAGAATGGTGGGGAGTGAAGTAAAGATGTCTACCAAACCAATCATACAGGAACACAAGGAGAAAAAAATTTCTAAGACCCAGAAAAAAAATGCAAACAATAAAAATTATTTTTCTAAGAAGAGGGAAAACATCCACAAAATGCATTTCCATCTGCCCAATGACTGATTTTAGCAATGTCAGTAGTCTCTACACATGGCTGACTTAGAACAACAGAAGTAATTCTGAGTAAGGAGGAATCAGAATGAATTTTGTATTTCAACAACCCACTGCTCCGTGTGAATTCCTGTTGAGGGAACCGCTTCCCTGAAAACATTCGCTGACAGGCAGAGAGGGGGCAAATTCTTACATAGCGCACTCAGTTTGTGCCAAGTGTCTTGCTGACTGCTTTGCATAAACTCACTCTGATGATGCTCGTGGCCTGTGAGGTGCTAGGGTAATTCCCAAACACGTGAGAGATGGGAAAGAGCATTCTGGCTCTGCAGCTGGGGAATGAAGTGGTGGAAGGGGTGGAGGTCAGGAAGGTGAGGTGCATTGGGGACTGGGAGTAGATGAGTCAGGCTTTCAGAGAAAAGTCACAGAAGCTAGACTCGAACATGCGCTTGGAGGTTAGATCTTTGGGCTCCTTTGTTGCTTGTGTAGGGGTGATCTATGTCCAATGTTAGGAAGGTGCTGAAGACCAGGGGTTTTATGTAATCCATGAGCTAAGTCAGGACATTCAGTTCTTTTAGTTTCCTCTCTGTCAGTAATTTACAAGTTATTGTTGTCGTCCCAGTCGTGTCTAAGAATGCCTGTCCGTGCTTTTATACCCTCCTGTGAGAGGGCACGGAGAGGGAAGCTTTCCACGTGTTACTCACTCCATCAGCCGCAGCTCATTCAGGCAGCAGGTCAAACCAGAAATGTCAGGACAGGTGAAGCCAGGTGACAGGGAAGCACACAGAAGTTCTCCAACTCAGCTTCAGCCAGGAGAGATTTCCCTGTGGCCACACATACAGTCTTACCCACACGGCGTCCTTACCCGCAATTCCCAGCTGCTCCACCATGGAGAGATGCTAGGTGTACGCACGGTGGTTGTCAATGTTGCCTGCAGAACAAGACGTGGGAAATCCTACAAAACTCACAAACTCAGGTCAAGTGCGCCTATCGAAGCAACAAGCCAAGCCGTTTTTTTACATGAATAAATCCTGGAGAATAAGATACCTAACACTTCACTGGTTTTGTTTTCTTTTGATTTGCTTACTAATGAATAAGCATAAAGTGTTTTTAATATTTAAAATACTATATGACTGGCCAAGCACGGTGGCTCACGCCTGTAATCCCAACACTTTGGGAGGCTGAGGCAGGTAGATCATGACATCAGGAGTTCAGCCTGGCCAATATGATGAAACCCCATCTCTACTAAAAAAAACAAAAATACAAAAATTAGCTAGGCATGGTGGCACATGCTTGTAACCCCAGCTACTCAGGAGGCTGAAACAGGAGAATTGCTTGAACTGGGACCCTAAAGGTGGAGGTTGCAGTGAGCTGAGATCACACCACTGCACTCCAGCTTGGGCTACAGAGCGAGACTCCATCTCAAAAAAAAAAAAAAAAAAAAAAAAACTATATGACTATCATGTATTCATAAAATTTAAAAAATTTTTACATCAAAGAAAAAAATACTAAATAAGTATTTACTGTGTTTGCACTGAGTGTGGAGATAATAATTTCTAGAAGAGACAATTAAGGTAGATGGATTGAACAGAAGACAGTACGATGACTAATACGAATTTTTCCTCCTAGACAAAGTTTGGTGTATTGTAAATGGCTCAAAGAAAGGAAGTGCTAAAAGATGCTTGTCTGGGTCACTAAACATTAATACCTACAGGATGTAAGAAAATGTCGTGCCTCAATTTTAAGTAATCATCCTGCATTTGCCTCCTGTGTCTACTATCTCATTAAGCCTGTGCGAAATGCATAATTACGATGCAAGTGACATTGCTTTACCAGCATTAGCATGAAAGTCTTCAAAGTTTCTGAGAGGTCCCCGAGGGCAGAATCAAGACACACTTCTTGTGCACAGCACTCCTAGCCCAGCGTCGGCACCATCGCACGCACTCTACAAACGATCCTGGAACTCTTCTTGGAGAAATGCTCCCGTCCTGTCAATGTCAGTTCCATTTCTGAAAGGAAGAGTGGTAGCTCCCGGTCACAGTTTACCCTGGCCAATGCTTTGGATAAGACCCCAACATCTCTCCATAGGAGCATCTTATCAGGCTCCTGGATGGATCCCAAACTCCTGTCTCATTGCCCTCCAATTCCCAACCCATTCCAACACATCAGAGGGATATTCCTGTTATGCATCTGCTAATGTCTTTCCCTCTTACTCAGGGAAAAAAAAACAAATTCCCTTACATGTCCTGGAGAATCACTGCTTTTTGCTTACAAGAACAATGCTCCTTGGTGAGATAACACATTGACCTGAGATCACATGAGGTTGCAGGGATGGTGACTGGAGAACATTCCAGCAATTGTCAAATGGAGCTAACTTAGGGACACTGGTCATTGTGGCAAGAGGAAGAGCATAGAGAAAAAGAGATGGGCTGTGTGGATGGTGACTCAGCTGTGACATGCGTCTCAGACCACATTCTAGTAGGAGGATGTCAACCTGAGGATCATGGACAAGAGCCTCCATACCATCGGACTTTGCTGCGTTTTCAGTCATTTCTTCCAGAAATGACTTCATAGACAGCTGCATGGATGCGAAGTAATACCGAGGTGACTTCTGGGAGATCTGAGCTGAGGCTCCTATCAGATGAGCGACACCGATGGATTTTTGGTCTGTTTTCATCATACAAACCATGGGAACATGAATACATTCATGGAGACTTTCTTTCCTTCCTTCCTTCCTTCTGTCCTTTTCTTTCTTTTTCAGAATCTCTCCAAGTGAGACTCTGAAAAAGAAAGAGAAAGAAAGGAAGAAAGAAAGAAAGAAAGAAAGAAAGAAAGAAAGA
>NW_022437054.1:3679181-3731205 GCF_009761245.1 Sapajus apella
AAAAAAAGAAAGGAAGAAAGAAAGAAAGAAAAGAAAGCAAGCCTCTGCATGCACCCAGAGGCTGGAGTGCATGCGGTGGCGCAATCTTGGCTCACTACAACATCCACCTCCCAGGTTCAATCAATTCTCCTGCCTCAGTCTCCCAAGTAGCTTGAATTACAGGCACCCACCATGACGTCTGGTTGATTTTTGTATTTTTAAGAGAGACAAGGCTTCACCATGTTGGTCAGGCTGGTCTCAAACCCCTGGCCTCAGGTGATCCACCCACCTTGGCCTCCCAAAGTGCTGGTATTACAGGCGTGAGCCACCGTCATAGAGACTTTCAAAGTACTCTCTCCTCTCCACTTTGCTGCTGCCTGTGAATGGAAAAGAAAAAGCCATCTCAGATGTTGCGGCAGGGGCTGCCTCTAGCTACCAACTCGGGAGGAGGTCCCTATCTCCTGCTTTCTCTACCTCCTACTTTGCATAGGTTGCATGTCCTATCTTTTTCATTTCCACACTGTCCATTCCTAAGTGTGGTGAGAGCACATCACCACCACTAGGTATCCATCCGCCTGAAGATACGGGGAAAATGCTGTGTCTTAGACATTGCTTGGAACAATGCTGGTGCAAAGCTGAAGCAATCAAGCTGTGGAGAGGACAGTCCTAACAAACTGCCATTCTCCTGTTTTGCCCTCTCCAAGCAAAACAGTGGTAGATTGCTTGTATGCTCCTATTGATTTACAATAGCACCAAGCCAGGGAGAGGAACTCATGCCATGTAATGAATTTCGCCCAAGACATAGCCACTTAAAACAAGAGACAGTGGGTCAGGAGTCCAGAAGTGGCTTGCCTGAGTGGTTCTGGCTCAGGGTCCCCCACAAGGTTGTGGTGGAGACAGCAGCCAGAGTTGTGGTCCTGGAAGAGCTGGAGGGAGGTGGCCCTGCCTGAGCATGTGGTGTGGAGAAGGGGGCTGGGAGGGGGCCACCCTGGGCCAGAAAGCTGCGTCCTCCCTAGACTGTGATGCTTCTACCATGACAGACACCAGTATCCACACTGGGGGCAGAGGGTGGTCCCTCTGGAAATGGTTCCGCCACTTGCAGCTGGAGACATAAGTTGCTGGTATTTGCTAAATACGATTTATGGGAGGCCACTGATTTGGAGTGAGCTCTGAAACGAGGCCTCAACAGACCACACCAACATGGAGTCACTCAGGCTAAAGTCTCATGCCACCAAACAGAAATGAAGGTGTTTATCTGGCCTTCGGAGAAATCAGGAGAGATAATAGCCAAATTTCTAAGGAGGCCACTTTTAGCCAGCATGATAAGGATATCCCCTCTGCTTTAACCCTTTGGAGAAAAGCAACCTGAAATTGCCAGATGTTAGCCCCCCTGCTATTTGTATCATGCCCTTTCCCTGCTTCTGCTGAGGCAGCTTATAGAAGCCAACTGTTCTGTCATGCCCAGTGGGGCACCTGTCTACATCTTTCGATGGGATATGGCCAATAACAGCCAACTCAATCTTTCAACTCCATTTGTTGAAATTTTGCTTTTGGACACACTGTGGAGATGAAGTGAAATGTGGATTAGATAAGAAAAAAACTCAGAGAAGGGGGACCCTTGGAAGTCTGTAAGGCTGGCCCAGGTGAGAAACATTGACTGCGTGTCCATAGCCAGGTTGAGGAAGACCATGCAGGTCACTAGGACTCGAAGGACACTGAAATGTCCTACAGGGAAGAGGGGAAAGCTTCCACAATACATGCACGGTGAACATCACACAGGAGCCCAGCAGCTGCACCTGGTGCCTGGTTAGGAGAGTGTTTCGAGGTTCCAGGCTCTTGCTGCCCCTTCAGGTCAGGTTGCTGCAGGCACACCTCTGCTGCTCCACAACCCTACCCATGAAGTCTCGTCTAGCAGAAGAAGTGTCTTAGCAATCACTCAAAACATTTATTCAGAATGTCCTTATAAAAGTACATTTGTCTCTGGGAGAAACAATTTAAAATTAGTAAAGTCAATATTTAATTTGGACCTAGTTGGAAAATGTGGAATTTTCCATGGAGAATCAGAAGTGTCACCAGGATACGGTGAATTGGAACCACAGCCCTGGTTCCTGCATGTTGAGAAGACAGAGCTGCCGGGCTCCAGGGTGATTCAGGGTAGGAACGGCAGTGGCTCCACCAGCCAGTGGCTCTAGCCAAGACCTTGGCTAGACAATCCCTCTGCAAACATCCCCACCACCGCATGTTCCTCCTGATCTGACTCAGCCCCAGCTCTGCCCGCCAGCCCCCGCCCCAGCTCCAGGCTGCTCTTTTCCTGGAGGCCTTGGCTGTTTGTGTTTCCCTTTTTGTTCATATAAGAATATTTAGGGTGTGGAGAACACACAGTTCTTTGACCTGTGACACACAGACTCCCAGGAAGGGTCTCGGACCCTCCACTACCCTCCATCATCCAAGACAGCGCTGAAAAGACTCCCAGATCTTTCTGTGAGTGAGAAAGAGACCAGCCCAACCCTATGAAGCCCCCAGAGTGAAAGAAAAAGACCCTGCCACGATGGACTCTCCTCCTCTTCGTTTAGCTAAAGGCTTGTCAACCCTTTGATCTTTCCGAGAAATCATCTCATGGTTTTGTTGATTTTCTCTGTGATTTTTGTTTTATTCTCTAGTTTTCATTTCTACACTCTAATCTTTATTTTCTTCCCTGTGCTGATTTTAGGTTTAATTTGCTCTTCTTTTTCTAGCTCCTTAAGGTGTATGACTAGATTATTAAATTGAGTGATTTATTTTTCTTTAATGTAGGCATGTGCAGCAATCAATTTCCCTGTGAGCACTTCTAATGCACCCCGTACATTTTGGTGTGCTGTGTTGACTTCCCTCTTTATCCATAAAAATAATCACACCACCCTAGGGACCACAGAAGGGACGAGGCAATACAAGTGGTAATTGAGCTTTGATTTTCCTACTCAGAACAGGTGGCTCTACCTGTAAATTGAGTTCTTTTGCCTAAAGTATAAGCTATTTTTTGCTAATCAGATTTTGGTCCAAAAAGAGACATTTTTCTGGGTCTTTTTCAGGATCTGTGGCTCATCAGAGTAGATCAATATGAAGCATGGCATAGACCAGCAGTTGATCAATTTGTGGGAAATATTTCTGAAGTTGGAGAACACACTTTATAGTAACCAGAAAGAATTGAGTGAATCTCTGCTTTCTATCACCCAGGGCCACTCCCTGTTCCAAATCTTGTTGCAAGGGTCGGCCCACCCTGTCTCTCGTCCAAGACTACCTCTCCATGCTGTCCAGCCCCCCTGTCAGCTGGTATCAAAAGCCAGCCACATTTCAGAGAACCATCCACGGGCTTACAATCTGGGACATGGATGATTTAACAGGTGAGCATGAGCTAGGGGTGCTGAACAGAATGGAGCTGACTTTCCTAGGCAGACGTCAAACTAATGTCCTGGCCTTTTGCAGTTATAAAAGCTCTCTTACGGCACAACTCAGCCCGGAAAACTTCCCAGGTGATTTCAGTTGGAAGAGACTTTGCCCCTGACTTCCAGGCCTGCATTGTTTTGGAATGTTGCTATGCATTATTAAACAGCGGCCACATTTTGTCCAAGAGGTGGCCGCATTTCAATGGTAGTGAAGTCATGCCTGTTTATATGTGCGCTTGCAAAGAGTTTTGGAACACTCTGGCACAAAAAGCATCTTACAATACATCATTAGTGACTTCTAACAATCACTAATTGAGAAGGATGAAGGCTCTCTCCCAATCCATATTCTTTAAAATGGGATTGTCAACCAGAAACAGCTTCTGATGGGTTCTCTGCCTTTATCCAGTTGATTGAAGTGCTGCTGAGACTGTCACTTTAATGGTGAAACAAATCTTAAGGTAATTTCTTGGAATGCGTATCTGATGAGACAAGACCAAAAAACTAACAGTGAAGCTGAACAACCATCTATATATTTAGCTGCCTGGAACAGTGCGAGCCAGCATGCTAGAAAATAACTTGTATTTTATTCGGACATATAGCTTTTGCAATCATCGTGTGCCGGTAAGCCCAACTGATTGTGAAAATCAAATTATTTCCTTCAGAACACTGGCCAAAAATTATTGCTAAACTTGGCCCCTTAGTACGAATCAAAAGCTACAGATTGCCTAATCACATATTGTATTTTGATAGCTCATTTCTTCTGAGAGGATAAAATTATTTCACAGGCAGCAATCCCGAGTATTATTAAAACTGTTTTCCAGCGGAGAAACTAAAGAGAAAGTCATTCACTCAGCATCTCGGCTGAGTCACAGCAAACCTAAGAAAAGAAACCCTTTTTCTTCACCCTGTTCGCTTGCCCCCTTCAAGCTCCAGGTCCTCGGGCAAAATAGCTCCTTAGCTTTATTTTGAATAAGTTCTCAGATTTAGGCCAATTCAAAGTTTTATTATGAAGTAAAAAGAGAAAAAAACAAACTCACCAAAAATAAGCAGATTAAGCCTTTGATAAAATGTGACTGAAATGCTCTCCCAGAAACAGATAGGAAACAGCATCACATAGAGAGATATTCCTTTTGATGTTTAAGTCACTCAGCTTCTCCATCAATCCTAACTCTGAGCAAATTCCCTCACTTCCAATTTTCACAAATTTCTTAATCTGCGGTCATTTTTTCAAAGCATAAAAGCGTGTAGTCTTCTTAACAAAGCTAAGAAGCACAGTTCTGAAGTCCTTCGAAACCAAGAATAGACTATTTTTAAAGACTGCTGCAATACTGGAGGCTTAAGTTTGCACCCCATTTACAAATGCAATGAGAGGCATTAAGCAAAACACATCAGGCAAAAATACAATTTCCCATGCAATTCACAAACGGTGAGTTTTGCATAGATCTGCTCCTTCCTTATCACGTCTCTGTATCTCTTACCCTCACCCACAACTCTGCAAGCTGCAATCTGAGAGTTCTCTAACCAACACTGGGTTCACGCCAACTTACAAACTTCATATTGGCTTAGCAAACATCAAAGGGTGAATAATGTGTTGTCATTCCCTGACCTTACAAGAAGGTTGAATATAAAGTAACAACCTTAGTCACCGTGTAGAATGACAGCGCTGAAGCAGCTTACCCCTTGGCCTGGATTCTTGCCTTCTTCATTCAAAAGGGAACAGCCTGTCGCTTTGCACAGGGTGGGCACCCCACACATATTGTTTCATTCTCCTGACAAGGCGGGCAGCCAAAGCAAGAAAGCTGAAAAGACTAGGACTGCACCAGGCTGCATTCAAGTGCTGGCCTGCTCCCCAGAACCGGCTGTGTGGACCTGAGCTCAGCACCTCACCTTTCCGAACTTCAAGCTGTTAAAGGGAGAGCACGTGACTTTCAAGGACTTCTCCTAAAGGTCCAGGATTCAAAGGCAGTGAACCAAGGCATCGCTGTTCCCAAACCAGCAGGCAGTCGACCCCTGCAGGCCAGGGCCACCTCCCGCTGTCTCTTTTGGGGCTCCATCCACTGGCTGACCCTCTCGTCATCTCTTGCCAGATGCATTCCAACCCGTGTTCTCCTTCTTGGATTATCTTTCCCTGCTCGTCTGACTCAGCTCTCTTTTCCAATGTGTCATGAGCAGCATGAGGTCAAACACAACCAGGTCTACACATGTTTGTGTCATTCCACAAGGTCAGACTTGTATGGATGCTATTTCCATCATAAAAGCCAGGAGGCGCTCTCCTTGGCGCTGCCCACTCACACGGCAGTCACAGCTGTAGACACGCAGGCTCAAGCCGCTCCACAAGCCAGTTAACACCGCAAACCGTACGTTGTAGTATGCTTAATGTAGAAATATTTTAGGTTAAAGTTTTCACATCAAAAAGAGTCACATTGAACATCAAGAGAAAAATGCAATAGGAAAAGGAGTTGAACCAGTCCAAGGAGGGTGATGTGAGCAGGAGAGTGTCCCAGGCTGACCCAGATGGCCACCAACATTTTGCAAGGAAGAGTTTTTGATTCGGGCAGAGTCTTCAGGGGCAGATGCAGTCGCTGACCCTGAGTGACTGCAGAACAGCGTTTAGCGGGATGGCTGTGTCAAACTCATGATGTCCTGCCCTTCTGATAGCCCTGGGGTCCTCTGCTGAGGGCTGACAGGAAAGAGAGTGTCTGGTTACACCCTCCTCTGGTGGGCATTGTCTCTACTGATTAGGTGAATATCAGTCCTGTTGGCACAATGTCTTTTGAGCTGTAAGACAGAGTCTTTTACTAAAATGGAGTTACTTCCATCAAGGGCGCTCTATATAAAAGGCAGTCCAGCCACTCTCCAGCCCCTGTGGGCAGTGTCCCTGAACAGGGTGTCACAATGGGGGCCCACCCTTCCCTGAGCTCCCCAGGCACCCTGTGCTCCCCTACCAGGACCTCTCCCCAGCCCTCCTCCCAGCCAGATGGGAGGCTGGTCCCGCTATGCCAACGCAGAGTAATGATCATGGTACCCACTCCCTTAGAACACTTCACTTTTTGACTCACAACCACTGTAGTAGGTAGATACAACTATGAGCATCCTAGACAAAGGAGGTAAGGCAGAAAGAAGTTAGCTCACCCAATGTTTCCAGGAGTAACGAGTCCCAGAGCTAGCATGTGAAGTCAGTGCACCCTGGAAGGCAGAATCCGGCTTCCTTGATGCACCCTTGGTGTACCCTCAATCCCCTGAGCACACCCGCCTGCAGCCAGGTGCACGTGCTGAGCACTGACGGAGGCTCCAGCATTCCCACTGGGCCCTGCCTGCAGCCACCTGTACCCTGAGCACTCTCCATGCGCTTCAGATGACGACGGCTCACAGGCATCTTCCCCTCCACCAGTGCCTTGCACTTAATAGACGCTAAGTGGCTATTTACTGAGTGAATAAAGGCATGAATGAGACTTTAGTGTTCATTCAGTTAATTATGTATGTGCTGTCTTGGGGGGAAAAGAAGACACGTCCCGAAGATACAGTAAAATTGCCCAAGAGAATGCAGCGGACTACGTTAAGATATATAGATATAGATAGATGATTTTCTGAGAATATTAACATCACTCAAGCCAAATTGAAAGACAATTCCATGTCAACGAATCTGAAATAGAAGATTCAACTAGGATATCTGAGAGGATGTAACACAGAAAGAGACCAGCAGCAGAGAGAAACACTCAATCCCTGTTCACTCAACGGGTGACCAATGGCCTCCAGGGAACATGAACACACGCTTGGTGTTTACAGATTTTAGCCCCTCAGACTTACATTCATTGCTCTCAGAAGATGTATTTATACCTGCCAGTTTGCAGTGGGCTGTCTGGATTTCCATTCAGACGCGTGCACGCTTTTGTGACTGTGTGTGGCGTTGTAACCCTGTCCTCTTCTTGTTCATGCTATTCCCCACGTTTTCTCTTTTTCTGTCCCAGGTAGTATTTTATTTTCCCCAAAGCCAACTGCATTTTCTCCATATTTTTTCCCTCAAGTTCTTACTCAACACAATGACACTATTTGGAAGTTATTATGAAACAATTCCCAGCTGGTTGCATCTGTCATTCATTCTTTCTGTGCTTCTCTGACACACACATTCTCTGCCTCCCTTGGACAATATCCACGCCTGATGGCAGAAGCACCTTCTTGCATTCACTACGATGGATTCACTCTACCAAATCACTGCTAAACACTATCATCTCTTTTGAAAACAAGTCAATATTAGAGGTGTGTGTCTGAGTGGGGATTACTTGCAAGGAGATGGGCCATGAGTGCATTATTGATAAAGCTGGGTGTGAGTACACAGGAGTCCATTACTCATTTTGTAGCACTTGGAAATTCTTCATCATAAGAAGTTAAAAGTGGAATTATTCAGCAAAGAAGTAAAAACCTGTTTTAAAAAACCAAAGGTGCCTGGGAGTGGTGGCTCACCCCTGTAATCCTCACACTGTGGGAGGCCAAGGCAGGTGGATCACCTGAGGTCAGGAGTTTGAGACCAGTCTGGCCAACAGGGTGAAACCTCATCTCTAAAAATACATTAAAAATTAGCCAGGCGTGGCGGCGAGCACCTGTAATTGCAGTTACTTGGGAGGCTAAGGCAGAAGAATCGCTTGAACCTGGGAGGTGGAGGTTGCAGTGAGCCAAGATCACGGCACTGCACTCCAGCCTGGGTGACAGAGAAAGACTCCATCTAAAAAAAAAAAAAAAAGGCCTAGACATCTGCCAAGTTTGTGCCACTGCACTCCAGCCTCCAGCCTGGGTGACAGGGGGAAACTCCATCTCAGAAAAACAAAGGCATAGACATCCTCCAAGGATCTCTCACATTAGACTCGAAATGCTCCTATCTGATTCAGGTGCTAGCACTAAAGGCTCTATCTGGAGGTTTTCTTCAGACATTTAGCTGCTCAAGCTTGTAGCGCATGTTGCGAGTAAATGCAGAACTCACGATGGCTGTTCTCCAAGCCAAACAGCCGGGAGACAGAAGGCAGGCCAGAAAGTCTCCGCAGCTGCTGCTAGAGAGCCTTGCTGGTGTTGTAGCTACAGGAAGGCTAACGAGAAGAAGTCAGCAGAGCCAGCAGGGTCTTCTCACCCACGACTGAGCTTGTACCAGGCCTGCACTATCAGGCCTCTCCCTACAGACTCCATGTCTAAGTACCAAGTCATACACAGGGCCTGCTCAAAGCAATCACCATCTTTTGCTAAGTCTCCTTCAAAAGGAATTAGTCATTTTGGTAAAATAAGATGGCAGCTCACCAAAAATATTCTGGACAGAAGGACCCATCATAACCTCATTGCAGTAATGAGATAACCAAGACTTTAACAAATAGAAGATAACTTGGATTTGTTATTACCCAGAATCAATATGATATGAATGAGACAGTTGTCAGATGGTATTTCGGAGATTACGATGTTTTCTTTAGTTGCCCATTCTTCCCACTTAAGCCTGGGTGAACTTCAGAAAAACTGCTGCCGTATCAGTCCATGTCTTTTTGGAGGAAACCTGAAAACGAATCCCCAAGCCAGAACACCTTCAGCAGTGATGTTTAGCATTTAGCATTCCTAGGGAAGAAAAATGTCCCCACCTGTGCTGACACCAGAAGTGAAGCAGTGATTGCAATGGGCTCGTCCAGGACCATCCATTCAGCCAGTAGGCACTGGGATGGCTGTGCCAGGTGTTAAGATACTGTAGTGCTTCCCTGCCAGCTGGGAAGCAGCCACTGACCCTAGATCACGCAGCGCTTCCCTATTACCCTTGCTGCCAAGCTGCTCTTCTGGAGCCTCGGGGCCCTAGTAGGGGGCCCATGAGGCTTGCCCCAACACTTTAGCTTATGTCTATAGCAACTGGTTGAAGAATGATGGTGTCCTGGTTGAAAAATAGTTCACCTTTTACCCTGGGCTAGATCTGAGCTACTATCTTTGCTACATGTGCAGGCAGCATCAGCAGCTATGCTCCTGGGCAAAGGTCATGTTAGTAAAGTTTTCCAGAAAAGAAAGCTGCCCAAAGGGAGGAGAAGTTGAAAGAAGCAGGGTTCTTGGGCACCTTGCTCATCACCCCAATGGCTGTAAGAGGATCCTGGTGCACTATGAATATACATCAGGGAAGAAAATGCCACATAAAACCAACATGTGAAACTTTTTTTAATTAATAAAAATTTTGCTTGAGTTTGGCATTTGCAAAGAAAGGGAAGGGAAGGGAAGGGAGAAGAAAGAAAGAGAAAGAGAGAAAGAGGAGAGAAAGAAAGAAAGAGAGACAGAGGGAGGGAGGGAGGGGACAAAGGAAGGAAGGGAGAGAGAGAAAGAGAAAGAAAGAAAGAGAGAGGAAAGAAGGGGAGGGAGGGGAGGAAGGAAGGAAAGAGAGAGAAAGAGGAAGAAAGAGAAAGAAAAAAGAAAAGAAAGAGAAAGAAAGAAAAAGAAGGAAGGAAGGAGAAAGAAAGAAAGAAAAAGAAAGAAAGAAAGAGAGAGAGAAAGAAAGAAAAAGGAAAGAAAGAAAGAAAAGAAAAGAAAAGAAAAGAAAAGAAAAGAAAAGAAAAGAAAGAGAGGGAGGGAGGGAGGGGAGGGAAGGGACAAAGGAAGAAAGGAAGGAAGGAAGGAAGGAAGGAAGGAAGGAAGGAAGGAGAGAGAGAAACTGTTAATGAGTTGGATACCTTGAAAACTTATAATGAACCAGTGTAAATTTGTGAGTTTTATTTATGGATAAACTTGGCAACAATCGCAGGCATTCAATATCATCATCTCAGAGTGGGCCAAATTTCTATAACAGAGAGATGATCAATATAAGTTCTTAAAGATCATGATAGCATCTTAGTCCCTTTTCTGCTGCTATAAAAAATAGCACACACTGACTAATTTATGAAGACTTGAATTTTGTTTGGCTCACATTTCTGGAAGCTGAAAAACTCTAGAGCATGGTGCTGACACCTGGTGAGGGTCACACTATAATAGTCACTCTATAAATAGAAGAGGGAAACATCCTCAAGACAGACAGAAAAAGACAGCCAAACTCATCCTTTTATTAGATGCCCAGTCCTGAAAAAATGCCATTCATCCATTCATGAGAACAGAGCCGACATGACCTCTTAAAAGCCCCACCTCTCAACACTGTTGCATTGGCAATTATGTTTCAACGTTAGTTTTCGAGAGGACATTCAAACCATAGCATTCACCCCGTCCCCCAAAACTTATGTCCTTCTCACATGCAAAATACCTTCATTCCATCCCGATAACCTCAAAGTTCTTAACTTTTTCCAGTATCAGTTCCAAAGTCTAAAGTCCAGAGGCTCATCTAAATCAGGTCTCTGTGAGACTTAAGGCATGGTTCATCCTGAGACAAACTCCTCTCCAGGTATGAGCCTGTAAAATCAAAACAAGTTAACTACTTCCAAAACGTAAAGGTGGGATGGGCACAGAATAGACATTCTCATTCCAAATGGGAGAAATGGGCAAAAAGAAAGGGCTAACTGGTTCCAATTAAGCGTAAAACCCAACAGGGAATGGAACTCCAAGACTTAAAGCTCCAGAATAAGCTCTTTTGACCTCATTTCCCACATTCTTGGCACACTGGGGTGCGAGTTGGGCCCCAAGACCTTAGGCAGTCCCTCTCCTATGGCTTTGCTGGGCTCAGTCTCTCTCAGTAAGAGTCTCATGCCAGGCAGCTCTCCCAGGCTAATGCTGTATGTGAGCAGCTCTATAGTTCTGGGGGTTCGAGGGCTGCCCCACTCCCACAGCCCCACTAGGCACTGCCCTAATGGTAATTCAATGGTAGCTCCAACTTCAATCTCTACTCAGGATTGCCCAAGTAAGGATAGGGCTGGCTGCTGTGGCCCCAACCCTGTGGTGTCTCTGACTGGGCCTCCAGGCTGTCAACAGCATCTTCTGAAATTCAGCTGGAGGCTGCCTTGGTCCCATGGCTCTTGCATTCTGCCCATCTGCAGAGTCCACACCATAGACACCACCAAGATGTACAGCTTACACCTTACAGATCAGTGGGTCAACAGCACCTGGGTCCACCTGAGCCATGGCTGGGATGATCAAGGAGCACTGTGACAGAATGCAGGGAACAGAGACCCTAGAGGGCTCTGGTAAACAAGCCCATGGCAAAACCGGTTTGTCTCCCAGAACCATTCTGCCCTCCTAGAGCTCTGGGCCTGTGATGGGAGGGGAAGCCTCAAAGCTCTCTGAATGCCTCTGGGATCACTCTCCCATTGTCTGCAGCTCCCTTCTGTCTACACTATTCTCCTTAACAAAGGGTCACTTGCTCATGTCCTTGGTTTTCTCCTCTGAACATGCTTTTTCATTCTTCACGTGACAGCATAAACATTTTCAAAATATTCCTGTTCTGCTTTTTTTAAGTTATAAATTACTTCTTCAAGTCACTTCTTGCCGTTTGCATCTTACTGTGTGGGTTCAACGTAGCCACACAGCTCCTTCACGTTTGGCTTGGAAATGTCTTCCACCAGATAGCCTACTTTGTTGCTTCCACATTCTGCCTTCCATAAAGCCCACAGGCATGGACAGAATTCATCCAAGTTATTTACCTCCTTATAACAAGGATGGCCTTTACTCGAGTTTCCAATATTTTGTTCTTCATTTCCATATGAGACCTCATCAGAATGGCCTTTACTGTTTATGTTTCTACCAACATTCTAGCCACAATTACTTAAGTGATTTATTACAATTACCCTAAGATTTATACTTTCCCTACAGCTCACCTCTTCTCATGAGCCCTCGCCAGAATTACCCTTAATGCTCCAGTTACAGCAATCTAGGCTTGTCTTCACCTCCAAATTCTTCCAGCCTCTATTCATCACCCACTGCCAAGGCTGCTTTCCCATTTTTATGTATTTGTTATAACAATAACCCCACCTCTCAGCACCAATGTTCTGTCTTAGTCCATGTTCTGCTACTATAAGAGAACACCACAGACCAGATAATTTAAAGAAAATAGAACTTTATTTTGGACCGTGGTTCTGGAGTCTGGGAAGTCCAAGAGCATGGTTCCAGCATCTGGCAAGAGTGCATCCCATTGTGGAGAAGCACAGGCATGAGACAGAGGGAATATTGGGCCAAACTCATCATTTTAGCAGGGACCCACTTTTCCAATAACCCACTCCCACAATAACATTATTAGCACGCTCATGAGGGTTCTAATCACCTCTAGAAAGCCTCACCTCCCAACACCATTACACGGGCAATTAAATTTCAACACGAGTTATGGAGGGGACGTTCAAACCAGAGCAGATGGTATTGGTGATGATGACAAGAATGATCATGACCTTTGTTCTAGTTAAGTATGCTAAGCCAACATTTTCCCTTTTTTTGTTCCATTGCCTCCTAATTGTGTTTAAAGCTATACATATTCCTCTCTACAGCAATTTAAAAATGATCCCTAAGAACCTAAGAACAAGTACACTGTCATGCCATTGTTGACAGCTGTCACAGCACCTCACACTTCATTAGAAAGATATGAAAACATACTTGGCTATGAGAAAACACTTTTTTAAATAAAGCCGGAAAACAGCTCTTACAGCAATCCTAAGATAAGTCTACATGGTATTACTGAGTGCTCATGGTTGTGTCCTTGGCAGAAATATAGGACAAATGAGTATTGACTGTATGACTTCCCAGTGTTGGTGGCAATGCCAGCTGGTCCTTTGGGAGCTGTGAGTGGGGATCACCAGTGATGCTAGATGGCCATTGCCTGAAAGCGTGTGGGGCCGAGGGCATTTTCAGTGCTGGTAGTGGTAGTCAAAGGTAATGCCAAAGCAGCTCGTGGAACCATGGCCAACAGTGAGCACACTTTCATTGCGGTCAAGCTCCGTAGGGTCCCGTGAGGCCTTGTTGGGGAGATCACTGAGTGTTTCAAGCAAACGGGATTTGTCTTGTTGGTTTCAAATTCATGTAGGCTTCTGATGACCTCCTCAAGCATTCTGTGAGATACTGGCAGTCAGGGCCAGTGGCTGCTATGATCTGGGAAGCACTGAATGTAAATACAGGCCACAGAGGAAGCCAGGGAGACCAGCCCTGTGGACAGCAAGCCTGGGACCATCCATAGGAGCTCTTGCATTGAAGATGGCAGGAACATTCTTTATGGCAGCATGTCTGTAGAGAGTGCAGAGAAGGAGATTGGCCTGTGCTTTCACACTCAAGGAACTGGTGGATTGCAAAAGTGATGCTCAGGACTGCATCTATGCATGACAGAAGGTAGGCCAGGATGCGTTCCCACTCCACTCCCCTCCCTCCCATGGGCAGGAGACCATGCCGTATCAAATCTAGTCATTTCCATAAATTTCCTTGGAATCTAGAGGGGAACTCTAGGAGCTGGAAATACTCCCTGTACAGTGTCATAACCTACCATCAGGTGAAAATATTTCATCCCAACATGGGACAAAAAAGCATAAGAAATCAATGTTTGCACAATTACAAAGGTTCAGTGATGTTGGCAGACAGGACCTGCCCCAAATATTATCCTCACACTAATGTGGAGCCTCAGACAGGCCCTGTGCTGCTTCCTTCATCTGAAAACCCAAAGTTTGGTTCATTTTCCTGCAGTTTCCTTTGCTCTCCACCACTTACCCTGTGGCTTAGGCAGCTGGATAGGCCTCTGAAACATGTGTGAATACCCTTGTAATCTCGAGAGTAACTCCTGGAGCTGGAGGTGCTCCCAGCTCCAAGTACAGCTGGGAAGTCATGCAGTTGTCCTTTGAGACAAGCATGCACGTGAAGGAGCATGACACTCCCTGCGGTCAGGTGCTGGTAACCAGAGCAAGAACCAGAGGGCCACTGTTTCCGTGGCCAATCCAGCTAGCTAAGACACAGGGTAACAGGTAGGGAGCAAAGGAATCTGCAGGCAAATGAGCCAAAATTTGGGTTTTCAGAGGAAGATGTCAGCACAGGGTGGAGCACAGGGTGTGTCTGAGGCTCCACGTTAGTGTGAAGACAGTGTCCGGGGAGGAACGGGTCTGCGACCATGGAAGGGGCTAGGTAAGTTGTGGTGACTGTGGAAAGCAGGCAGAGAATATATCCCATTCACAGATGCAGCAAAGTCCAGGCACATTTATCTCAGATGCACATAGTGTGTGTTGCCTTAACCAGAGGGCAGATATCCCTTGTCCATTTTCAGAGGTTGCACAGAGACACTCTTGTAACTGTAAAGGGGCAGCGGATCCTTCCCAGCTCTTCCCTTCTGTCACGGTAAACAACTGGAACTCACAGAGTAGTCAAAACAGCCCATGTGCATGCATCTCTGCTGGTCACAGCCCCCCAGAGTTTCTGGAGCTGACCACTTCAACCCAGTTTCCCCTACACCATCAATAAGCAGTCTGTATTCACAGAGAGAACAGCATTCCGGGGACTGGCGTTGTACACCGTGGCCTATTAGTAGGTCATGAAATCAAGTTAGTGTCTCACAGAAAGGATTTCTTCAAGGAAGTAGGGTAGAACAGAATGAAAGAGAAAATAGAATAATACTCAGTAGTGTACGTGTCGCATAGGCAGGGGTATTGGATTACGACATTAAATGTTATTCTAGCTTTTAATCAAAATCCAGCATGTTTGAAAACAGCTGCTTTAGAGTTTCATTCGCAGCGCATGAATGTGTTAGGTGATGTGCCCCGATTCAGAAGCAGAGTTGTTTAGTCAAAGATGAAAAGATGTTATTTTGCATTACAAATTTAAATATGCAAATAAAGAGCACTTACTTTTCCTACACTGAAGGCACAGGTTGGCCAAGGATAGGGAGTTGGTCTCCTGTATGATGTAAAAATGTTGATGAAAAGCAAGTAGACACAAGCTGTGACTGAGCCACCAATGCAGAAACTCCACTGTCTGCAGGTTTTACACGGTCCCCCCTCCCAAATCGCAAGCGCTAACCCCACATTTTCTCATTCTATGCAGAAGGAAAATTAAACTGGTTGTCATGTTTTAAACTCACAGTCCAAAGGCATTGCTTTTGCTAAATTTTTAAGTGAATTGGAATAAGTAATTTTGTGCATAAAATTTTAAATTTTATGTGCCCAATAGCTAAACTGAAGTTGTTCCCCTCCTAGTTTCTGCAGGTTAGCTCCTAGTTATCCTGTCCAGAGCAGCAGTTCACATTAATCTTGAGCATAAAGGGCCTTCATGAAGCCTGAAGACAGAGATGACAACTGAGACCAGGTGGGGCATGCCATAAAAAACACGGCAGGATGGGGAGGGACACTGGGGTTGGGCCACCCATCAGAAGAGAAGGCACTGCGGAAGCTCCCCTTTTCCTGTTTGAAGCACTCTACACCAGGCAATACACCCCACAGACTCGCTGAGCATTCCGTGTCGATTATGGGGCACACGCTGCCCAATAATTTGATGTGGGGAGAAGCCTCACGAACCCATAGCTACAGATTTGATGGAAGAAGTTGTCTATGGATGTCTGAAGTTTCTGCCGCCCAGAAGGAGTCACACTACAATTAAATATATGTTGGGGAAAAAAATGTCGAAGTGGCCCATGGAGAAAATAGGAAGAGCTGGGTTTAGTGCAGGAAATTGGAATAAGTTGCATCTGTAACAGCTCCAGTTGGTATGCTGAAATGGGCCATTCTAGAGCCACATTCCACCACACCCACTGAGGGGTGCCAATATGGTTAGGATCTGTGTCCCTACCCACATTTCATGTTCAATTGTAATCTCCATTGTTGGAGGAGGGGCCTGCTGGGAGGGGATTGGATCATGAGGGTGGATCCCTCATAAATAGTTTCACACCATCCTCTTAGTGCTGTTCTCCTGACAGTGCGTTCTTGTGAGATCTGGTTGTTTACAAGTGTGTAGCACCTCCCCCTGCCCCTTGCAGCTGCTCCCATCTTGCAAGACCTGCTTCCCCTTCACTTTCTGTCACCTTTGTAAGTTTCCTGTGAGCTCTCCAGAAGCCAACTTTATTTCAGTATCATGCCTCCTGTGCAGCTTGCAGAACTGTGCGCCAATTAACCTCTTTTCTTTATAAATTACCCAGTCTCAGGTAGTTCTTTATAGCAATGCAAGAACCAACTAATGCAGGTGCTGACAACAAAGTCAAGCAGGCATCATCTGGGTACCGCAAGCCAGAAGCGTCCTGCGCCTACCACCTGACAGCTAAGGAGGTGGAGATTAACATCTGCCATTAGTTTGCATTTAAACTTATCTTCACTGCCAAATTCAATTGTAACTTATGTAATGCAGGTCATTAAAACCAATTACACATTTTCCCTCCATCAAACTTTAGAATAGAGTGTAGGTCAACATCAAGTCTAAAAGATTCAATAATAATTTCAGTCTTGAAAAATAAAGGTGCTCTCTGTAAGCCCGTTAAGCACAATAATGTATAAAGAACTATCTATAATAAAAAATGCTATTGGGTGGAACCACTCATATTGGCTGGGGTGGCACTAAAAATTACCACAAGAATAAAAAGGAAGAAAAGGCTTTGACTGTGAGCAGTAAAATAGTAGGTGGCTCCAGAGACAGAGGACACAGAATTGGAGATGCACTAATTTGCTGCAATAATTCCAATACTTGGAATCCAAAATGCTACTTTTCTTGTAAGAGTTTAAATCAATATCACTTTCTTCCATCTCCTGACCACACTAGAAACTTGCCCATGAAAGAACAACAAGATTGGACAGCCCTGGACGGATCTGCACTTACACATATGCAAAGTCAGGAATCCACAGATTGGCGGGGCCAGGCATATTCCTTACCCCCACCTCTACTGTTTTAAATCACCTCCACTATTCTAATGGAATGAATGCCCAGAGACACTGTTTTAGACTTGCCTCTTAACTGAATGTTTTAAATGTTTCTAAACAAACAGTTTGAGCAACATATAATTTCAAAAGTATCTGACTGAGATTGTCCTAAGAGCAAATATTGATGGGAGAAGGGGAGAGCAGACCCATGGCTGCACCAGGCTACCTCTGGAAAGTGAGGATGAATCAGTACAGAGGAAAGATAAACACTTTGTCTGTGAGCCAGGATTTTGCATGAATTTGACTTTAATCTGTGTGACCACTGGCCACATAATAGGACTTACCAAAGGCTTGTTGGTAGCATGTTGAATGAAATGGGCATATTTATGGAATGGATGACTCTTAATCACACAGTCACTTGATTATAGAAATAGTTCAAGAATAAGACAAATGTAAAAATCATGAAGAGCCACTAAAACATAAGACCTAACACCGTAAAAACCCTAGAGGAAAACCTAGGCAAAACCATTCAGGATATAGGCATAGGCAAGGACTTCATGACTAAAACACCAAAATCATTGGCAACAAAAGCCATAATAGACAAATGGGATCTTATTAAACCCCAGAGCATCTATACAGCAAAAGAAACAATCATTAGAGTGAACTGGCAACCACGAGAATGGGAAAAAATTTTTGTAACCTACCCACCTGACAAAGGGCTAATGTCCAGAATCTACAAAGAACTGAAACAGATTTACAAGAAAAAAACAAACAAACCCATCCAAAAGTGGGCGAAGGATATGAACAGACACTTTACAAAAGAAGACATATATGAGGTCAACAAACATATGAAAAAATGCTCATCATCAATGATCATTAGAGAAATGTGAATCAAAATCACATTGAGATACCATCTGACACCAGTTAGAATGGCAATCATTAGAAAATCCAGAGACAACAGATGCTGGAGAGGATGTGGAACACTTTTACACCGTTGGTGGGAGTGTAAATTACTTCAACCATTGTGGAAGACAGTGTGGCGATTCCTTAAGGATCTAGAAATAGAAATTCCATTTGACCCAGCAATCGCATTACTGGGTATATATCCAAAGAACTATAAATCGTTCTATTATAAGGATACATGCACACCAATGTTCACTGCAGCACTGTTTACAATAGCAAAGACCTGGAACCAACCCAAATGCTCCTTGATGATAGGCTAGACAGGGAAAACGTGGCACATACACACCATGGAATACCATGCAGCCATCAAAAACGATGAGTTTGTGTCCTTTGTAGGGACATGGATGAACCTGGAAACCATCATTCTCAGCAAACTGACACAAGAACAGAAAATCAAACACCACATGTTCTCACTCATAGGTGGGTGTTGAACAATGAAAACACATGGACACAGGGAGGGGAGCATCACACACTGAGGTCTGTTGGGGGGAAATAGGGGAGAGACAGCAGGGGGTGAGGTGTTGGGGAGGGATAACATGGGGAGAAATGCCAGATATAGGTGATGGGGAGGAAGGCAGCAAATCACACTGCCATGTGTGTACCTATGCAACAATCCTGCATGTTCTTCACATGTACCCCAAAACCTAAAATGCAATAAAATATAAATAAATTAATAAATATTAAATAATAAAATAAAAAATAAATGTAGAAATAACAAGACGTCCAACTACAGCCAGTCCTAATATGAACGCTGCATGTCTAGTGAACATGGGAGGCGCCGGCTCTGTTAGTGCTTTTGATGCAGGTACCTGCCCTCCAAACTCTGCGCTTCCGTCAGGAGTGTCCCCACTGCTCATGTTGTGTGTCTGATTATCTGCGGTATCACAAGAGCGGTCTTCCAGGCCCTGTGAGGGTGGTGGTGGGTCAGTGACATTCAAAGGACAGAAGAGTTGGAAGGGGATGCTCGGTTGGCAATTTTTTTAAGTGCTGATAAATCTGTGCCTACGAGTTGACCTATAAACCAGCACTCTCACCAGCACATGCAGAATGGTACCCTTCTTTATTCCAAACAAGCAATTTAGGATCCATTTTAGCTTTGTTATTACTTTTCACTTTTAGAGTTGCCTTTGATGTTCATCTGAAAGGCATTTTTATTCCATGAAAACATTGTGCCGGGGGAGGTGGTGTGATTTGTCCCAGTCCTTTAATCCCTCTGTCTGGCCTGGATCCTGAACTCCCAGGGATGAGCAAGGGCTCAAGCCAAAAAACGTGTATGGGGCACTTCTTATACAAGGACTATATTGAGGAATTATGGGAGACCCGAGGAGAAACCTGACATGGGCCCTGTCGACAAGCTGAGGCTCAAGAGTATGTGCATTACTATAAAACTAGCTACAGTATGGTAGGTGCAGCAAGAAAACTTCAAAAAAGTTTCAAAGGCCAAAACGTATCGTTCTGTTGCTGGGATCGAGCGTGGAGGCCTTTGTCGGGGAAGTAGTCTATAAATACTCTAATGGAAAGCAGATTCATCTAGTCAATGAAAATAATACTTCCCAAAGACAGCATGCCCCTCCTCCTCCGGGCTTTTGGGATGTGTGGCACCTTTTCTCGTATGTGCCAAGGGGCTCCTTGCATGTCTTAAATGGCTCTGTCCGCCTGCCCACCTTCCCTCCGGCACCATCCTCTCTCCATCCCCATGCTCCCTTTTCTTAGTCACCCTCCCAGGTAATAAAGGCAAGTAACAAATTACTGTTCTTGGCCAGGTGCGATGGCTCACACCTGTAATCTCAACACTTTGGGAGGCTGAGGCGGGTGGATCACCTGAGGTCAGAAGTTCAAGACCAGCCTAGCCAACATGGCAAAACTCATCTCTACTAAAAACGGTGGGTGCCTATAATCCCAGCTACTCAAGAGTCTGAGGCAAAAAGAATTGCTTGAACCCAGGAGGCGGAGGTTGCAGTGAGCTGAAATCATGCTTAGGCAACAGAGGAAGACTCTGTCTCAAAAACCAAACAAGCAAACAAAACAAATGTCCTGGTCTTTCACAGCCTGGGTCTTGAGTTAATACTCGGCCACAGTCATTTTTCTGACATGCCTTCATAACATGGGGCCTCTCTCATATACTCAGACACCAACTTTTGAATTGCCTTGAGGTAAAGGACCTCTCAGGAAGACCAGGCTCTTTGAATTAACAGCACTCTCTTTGAGCAAACTATCTAGGTATGGTTTTTTTCATGCGCTCCTGATCACCTGTCTTCTTTCTTGTCTGTTTTAACCAGAGAATTTGTCATAGCAAGAGAATTCCAAACCTCAACATGCAAAGAGTCATAAGTCCCAGAGAGGCTAAAGAAAAAAAAAATGGTTTAAATTGTTGCAGATTTTCCAGAGCTACTGAGAAATTTACCTAAGCAACTAGACTAAAATCTTGAAGACGCAGAGGATCAGGATTTGAAGTCACAGGCACCCAAAAGTAAGCTTCAGCAAAATTCATTTTTAGGAACTATTTTGACCCTGAAGAGTTTTAGATGAATTGGGATCGAACCCACAAGTTTAGAAGTGGTCTATTTCCAAGGAGCCAATGGGCACGAAGCAGTTGTGAATTCAGCAACAGAAAAGGGCCTCCTCCCCTGCTAGGAGGTGAGCAGATGGCATCAAGTGATGTCAACATCTTCAGGACTTGGGGCAGAGTCACTGGGATTCTCCCTCATCTCCTTGCATAGTTTCTGCAGGCCCAGGTGCCTCAGCAGGGCCCAATCCTTCTCAGTTTACCATAGAGATGACCAATGTAGTCAAAATACATGCCTTCAAAAATTACAATTATCTAGAGCACCATGCATAACACTAGCTTAATGTTTGCCTCACATATTGATATAACTTTGCAGTGTCTGCCCCTTACTGGGCTGCACACAGTTGAGGATATGAATTGGCTTGTATGCCTTTGCATGACCTCAGTCCAGCCTTGTACTCAAAAAGGAACTTTGAATCGACCTGATAGATGCACCTGGCTTTTCCTGCACCTTGCAAGGCATCTGCTATGTTTCCACTGCGTGTTACAAACAAGGGAAACCACACATATCCACAGATGGACAGTGTGAGTTCTGCGTTCCAGTTCCACACCAGGTTGAACAAATTTCTACCGAAATAACAGGATAAAATGCAGTCTTGGGAAATATTCATTAAAAAGTAAAAGTGGTTGGCATATTTTAATTAAGGTACTTAGTTAATTAGAGCCCGTTTTATACGCCAACTTGTACGTGGTCAGACCTCTCAATTGAGAGGCAGACTGTTAGGCGCATTAGATCAAGACTGAGGCACTGGAACCCACTCTGGGAAATCTGCAGCAAATCTCCCCCCACCCCCAACAAGAAAAATTGAGAGCCTTTCCTCTAACCCTGCCCTCACTCATTCTGCAAGTTTCTCCCAGTTGACAATGGCTCTGCCCTGAGGACACCTCTGGAAGGGGCGTGACTTTCCAAGGTCTTTATTGAAAGAGCCACCTGGAAGAAGTGATTACCTAACAATTTGCCAAAAGGGAGGGCTGCAGAAACCTCGGCATTTTTGAATTGCAACTGTTTTCTGTCATCGTAAAGAAAAAGTTAATCATTTTTTCCAGCAAACCACCGCCCCCTCCGTCTCCTCCACAGACTATTACGAAATTGCTGAAGACCACACACTTGGCTTTCGCTGTTTCCACGGTTTTCAAAGCCATCATCAAAAGGCAAAAGGAGCCCGGGATGAGGATTTCTTTCCAGCACAGCATCTGAAGTGGAATTCCATCGGTAGAATGCTGTTTTCTTCTGGCTACCTTCCATAAGTTCCATCTTCTTATTAAGTGTTTATCATCTCGCGTAAAGAAAAAGGAGACAAAAAAATCTCAAACCGTGTCCAGCTGGGAAAGAGCCATCCAGCCTTAGAGTAGTGCTGTCTGTCGAATATTCTGGAAATAAATTTTAAAGACCAAAATATTCAGCTCATAATATAAAAGTTCAAATTTATGATAGCATTTATCTCCACGTTAATAAGGAATTTGCAAACAAAGAAGATTATCCAGGTCTTTGAAGATGTACATCATGAATCAATCCAGAACATATTAGTGATACAAGGCAGTTGGTTTCAGCAGACTTGGCCCAACGTAAGATGTTTCTTTTTTATGTGAAATTATGTTGAGAGAGTTTTGAAATGCACACCATCTGAGTCACAGGCGCTGGCTTCGAGGCAGGAATTTTGCACAAACATTTTTTAGCAGCAGATCAATGATGTAAAGTTTGTTTTCGAGGGGGAATAAAATAAACGTCGCACTTCCAAAACCAACCAGACCCATGGGCGGGAAAGAAAATGTCACCGGGCCCAAAATTTAGAAAAGCGATTAGAGCTGCTAGTCAGTGCACAGCACATGGCCCTTTGGGGTCATGCCCCTGCCTGTGCTGTGCTGATAAACGAAGACCCCCGCTCCGCCTGCCCAACGTCATGCCCTCTTTCCAAGTAGCCATCCCACTTCTCCCGGGCCTCCAGGGCTGCTTCCAACCTCCCTGTCATCCTGCAGGAATGCCCTCCACCCTCCACTCCACGTCACCTTCCCTCTGGCCTCCTACATGGCCCCATACAATTCAGGCCTCCCTCACAGACACACACTTGTGAACGGATGCAGGTAAGATACTCTTGGAGTTTCTATGTATCTTCCCATTTATATTTTTACCAGCTCAGAAAAAAATGCATCTACTGTAGAGAACAG
Source organism: Sapajus apella (assembly GCF_009761245.1). Classification (NCBI taxonomy): domain Eukaryota; kingdom Metazoa; phylum Chordata; class Mammalia; order Primates; family Cebidae; genus Sapajus; species Sapajus apella. The sequence continues at coordinate 3,701,999 of NW_022437054.1, forward strand.
CATCCTTAGTGCCTCAGGTTGCTTTTAACAGTACCTGTGCTTAGCCCATTCCTACTACATGAATTTCCATCCTGTGTCTGATTTTCCCAACCTAACTCATGCTTCCAGACTTAATTGAAGCATTCTCTCTCTTAGGAAGTCACCCTTTCTTCTCCTGCTCACTCACTGTAATTCTTCACTTCTCTCTGTTGCTACTCCACCTAGTATCTGCTGCCACAACTCAATATGTATTTTCTACTTGGGTATTAGTTTTGGTTTTATTTTTTGAGACAGGGTCTCACTGTCACCCAGGCTGGAGTGCAGCGGTGACGTCATGGCTCACTGCAACCTCTTCCTCCCAGGCTCAAGTAATCCTCCCCCCTCAGCCTCTCAAATAGCTGGGACTACAGATGTGGTCCACCATGCCCAGCTAGTTTTTGTAGAGGTGGGGTTTCACCAGATTGCGGAGGCTGATCTAAGTGATCCTCCTGCCTCAGCCTCCCAGAGCACTGGGATTGTAGGCATAAACCATAGCACCCAGCCCATGTTTTTTATTACTTTGAATTGTTTCAAGAGTGTACTTTGGTCTCCCCTGTAGACAGCTCAGGCAATCTGAAGAGATGCTTATTCATCTATGACATTCCCCATAAGGCTTGGCTGCAAAGCTTCACTCAGTAAGTAGAAATGGATGGATGGAAATACACCCATCAAACTTTGGGGGAGACAATAGCTGACGTAGTAATATATTCATACAAGTGACCGCCAAAGCATTGCCTCAACTAATATTGAATTGTTCTATTTTGAGACGTAATTGCTGTCATCTTGAATCATTCATTTTATGTGGGGGAAACAGGGTGAGTGGGTGAAGGGAAAAAGACTGGAAAAAATGTCCAAGGCTAATGCGCCCTGTGTGGTCAAAAGGAACTGTCTACAAATATTGTAGTGTATTGGAATTGCCGGAGTAGCTTATTAATACAAAATTCTTAAGACTCATTCCAAAACTGCTTAAAAAATACCTTTAAAGGTGGGATCAGGAACCAATCACTATTTTAAAAGCTCCCTCAAGGGTCTGGGCAGCCGGCTTGGCACGGGCTGTTGGGTGGGCATTTGAAAACCCCTCCCGTAGACACTGGATTCAAATCCTGACCCTGAAGCTTAGAATGTAAGATAAACTGTTTCAGCTTTCTGATCTCATTCACTCACCTGTGAAGCTGGGAGAATTCGATCCACTGGCAGTGAGGAGAAGACCCTGTTCTGATGACTATGTGCGGTGTTGCTCTGTCTTCTGGACTGTAAACAGAGGGCTGTTTCTCCATGACAGAGAGGGCCAGTCACCTCCTGGGAAGAGAAGAAGCTGAAGGCAGAAGTAGACTCTTCCAGGGTGGCTTTAGGCTGGAAATTAATCTCAGACTCCCTCTTGGCCTCAACTTATCCCGATCTGGATGTGTTCTGGAGTGCTCCTGGGTAGGGGGTGGGAGGGGTGAGATGGCCTCTGCGCCAAGGAGCTCAGAGCTCACCATAAGATTCCTTGTGGGGGACCCTATGAGATGGGTTTTTGCTTGAAGGCTTGAGAAGAATCATATCTGGTGGCAAGTTGTATATTGTTCATTATATAAATTACTCTTTCTATTATCCTGAATATTTAGCAAAACCTTCTCAACTGTTAAAACCTGATTTGAGCTGCACATTAGAAACTGTCTATGCCTGGATTAACATAGTAAAGGGGAGGCTAGAATAATGGCTAATGTCAATGGCCCCCTGCGGGGAAGGTAGGGCATGTGAGAAAATGATTGAAATGATGAGTTTCAGACTCCACAGTGAGTGTTTTTTTCTTATGCCACTAAAGAAAGTTGGCATCTTTTTATACAACACGCTGTATTTGTTAAAAATGCCTACTGACTAACCTTAATAATACCTGAGCCCACTGGTCCTGGTTAAGGATATATGGTGAGCTGCTGTACCAAGGATTCCCCACAATGTTATAGAATGGTTTAAACAAGATAGTAAAAACCCAGATGGCAGCACTGCAAGGCGGAGAGTGCCCGGGCTGTCCAGAAACAGTAGGAAGAGTCTAGGTCCTTAGCATCAGCCTGAGTCCAAGTCTTCACCCACCACCTTGTTGATGGCTTTTTGCAGTAGGCCACGGAGGAACACTCAGCCTACTTCAGTCTTCTCTCTCTGCATATTCCCAGGCTTCTATTCTGGTCAATTACGGCTTCTACTTACCCCCCACTGAAGCCCACAGAGGAGGAGGAGGATGAAGAGGAGGAGCCAGGCTCCTTTTATTGGGAATCTGCCCATGTCACATCTACTCACACTCCACGGGCCAGAATGTAGACACAGTGGCCACAACTCCATGTAAGAAAGGCTAGACACCATCCTTTTTAACTGGGGACCCATGTGTCTAGCTAGAACTTCTAGTACTAGAGTCAAAAAGGAGGCTAGATAGTAGAGGCCAAGAAACTGTTTTTCCAACACCACCACATGGATGCTGAGGCATCAGATACCTTCCATTCTCCTCTCCAGGGACTCTGTGCTGCCTGCCGTGGAACCAAGTATACCACGGGTGTCTCATTCAGAAGTGGCTGAGTTCTTTGAGTGAGTTTAAGAGTGAGCTTTAAAGGTTCTACCTCAATCACTGATTTCTTCTTTAGATGTAAATAGCTTGATTAACTAGGGACATACCTCCCTTCAAGGGTTTATATGTTTGTCAGCAAAAAATACTATGCAGCCATGAAAAATGATGAGTTCGTGTCCTTTGTAGGGACATGGATGGAAACCATCATTCTCAGCAAACTGACACAAGAACAGAAAATCAAACACTGCATGCTCTCACTCAGAGGCAGGTGTTGAACAATGAGAACACATGGACACAGGGAGGGGAGCACTACACACTGGGGTCTGTTGGGGGGAAATAGGGGAGGGACAGCGGGGGGGGTGGGGAGTTGGGGAGAGGTAGCATGGAAAGAAATGTCAAATATAGGTGATGGGGAGGAAGGCAGTAAATCACACTGCCATGTGTGTACCTATGCAACAATCTTGCATGTTCTTCAGGTGTACCCCAATCCTAAAATGCAATTAAATAAATAAATAAATAAAAGTGGCATATATCAGATGTTGGCTAGGAAATAAGAACATGAATCACATTCATTCCCTGCCCTTGGGGAGTTTGCTTTACTGAAAGGGATAGCCCCAGGAGGAAGACAGCAAGACCTAAACTCACAGCATGAATGGGGTGGGGTGGGAGGCAGGGAAGAGCAGGCTCTGTGCAGGAGGGGAGGGGAGCTTTCTTCTTAGTGGAAGAAAGGGTGGGACTGGGTCAGGAAGGCCAAGCGTGGAGGAACAACGAGGTGAAGTGTGCCTGAGGCAGAGGCTAGGGGAGGAGCGGCAGGAGAGGGGAGTGAGATTTCAGACACTGGGCACAGCCCCAGGAGCCCTTCTATGCCCACTCAGGAACAGAAACGTTTTCTTTCGGGCAGCACAGACTCAGTGTGGGACGTCGGCTAAGCAAAGTCCATGTTTCCGGATGATCATTATGGCGACAACGTGAGGTTGGTGGAGAAGCTATGGTGAGATTAGGCTGGAGGCTCTTGCAGTTGTGGCAATAATCCAGCAAAGAGATGATGGATAAAGGCTTGGACCAAGGCGGAGGTGCTAATGACACAGAAGGAGGAGGCTGGAGACCCTGCAGATGCGGGATTGCCGGGATGTGTGAGGAGCAAAGGTGGGGGGCGCAGACGACAGAGGAGAGTTCTCCAGCCTGAGGCGCTAGCAGGGAGGGAGGCCAGCAGCTGGAGAGGAGAGGTGGATCCTACTCTGTTCCGCCGGTGGCAGCAGGGGCTCCCACTCTGTTCCAAGGTCACAGGATTCACAGGAAAGTGAAGGATGCCTCTAGTCCCTATAACCAGTTTCAGAAAATTATTCCTCAACCTTATCTAGTCTCACATAAAAACGCTTCGAGACCCTTTGTCCTCTGCTTCCCCCTTCTTGGCTGCTTCCTGCTGTCCTGTATCCAACCCCCCCCGGCCCCGCCCAGTTGTCCCATTGAAGACGTTCTGCCTAGGCCATGACCTCCCTCTCCAAATCCACATGGACAATCCAGAGAGCATTCTAAATTCTTGCAATGTTTTTATACCTTTGCAATTTCACTGACTGCACCAGCTTCACTCAGACTCATACCTTTCAAGAGGAAAGAACTTTCTGTCCATAGCCTTACGTTGGCCATTCACATAGGGAGACAATAACATGGTTGTGAGGGAGCATAACATTCATCAGTCTTTCTCCTAAGCTGCTGCGTGGGCTTCACTCTAAAGCGGAATTCCATACAATCCACTTGGTGGGGACCGATGTAATGCAGGTCTCTTACCACCACCAGCCCCCAAAAAAAGAGTTCTTTGGTCAAATATTTGGAAAATGGTGGCCTCCACTTTTTATAAAGATCCCACAGTGCAATTTGGGGAAGGATGGTTTAGAGGATCTAGCCCAGTGCCAATCTCCTTGGGAGAATGAAAGGATGTTCTGTGCCTCTTCCAGGCTCAACATTCGTCACAGCCAAACTCTGAATATGTATGTCCTGACCAGGACTTTTGGTTTTTTTTCCCCCGATATGCCTCTGGATCACATGAATCTCATGTTGCTGGTCATTATGGGATGGAACTGCTCTCAAGTGAAAGCAAATCTCAAGGCAGCCGCTGTAATTGCTGCCTTTCTGTCCATTGAGGAGCCTGGCAAGGACGCGCATCTGAGCTGAATGCCAGCCTCTTCCGCTGTGGAGTGGAATCTCTAGCGGAAGGTTCAGGAGGTGAGGCCGCGATTCTTCTCCATGTGTAGTTAAAGCACATTTCAGTGCCTGGAAAAAGGAGCATTCAACCTCCCCTGCCCACCCACCTACTCAGGTGCAGCCACAGAAGGTGGCTGCGATCATTTTAGTCTGAAAAACTAAATATGGTGTTCTCCTTAGCTTAAAAAAAGAATCTCAGTAAAGTGACAACTGCATAGTTAATGCTGCCCTCTACTTCAAAAGAAACTTATCGGCCAGGCGCGGTGGCTCACGTCTGTAATCCCAGCACTGCGGCAGGCCGAGGCAGGTGGATCACGAGGTCAAGATACCGAGATCATCCTGGTCAACGTGGTGAAACCCCGTCTCTACTAAAAATACAAAAATTAGCTGGACGCGGTGGCACATGCCTGTAGTCCCAGCTACTTGGGAGGCAGGAGAATTGCTTAATTCCAGGAGGCGGAGGTTGCGATGAGCTGAGATCATGCCATTGCACTCCGGCCTGGGTAACAAGAGTGAAACTTCGTCTCAGAAAAAAAAAAAAAGAAACTTATCATAAATTAAATGATAACAAATAAAGTGCTTGCCTACAAAGCTGACTTAATTTGCTATATGGAGTTGCTGACCCTAACTCAGTTGAATGTTGAGGGCTTCTGACAAAAATAGTGACTTTATTTGCTTGTAGCCCTTTATGAGAGTTACTAATTAATTAGTTAACAGTACTGTTGTGCGTTACAGTTATTCCCATTTCATAACAAGGCACTTCGTCTACATTCCAGAGCCTTTGGAAGCCATCTCCTGACATTCACATGGACACAACCAAGCTGACCTGCCTGGCAGGGAGAAGCACACGACACAGAGCAAGGCAGTCTTCCGACTGCAGCAGTAATGTTTTCCATAAACTTGGTTAAGGACACTGCCAGTCCACAACAGGTGAAAGGCACTCACACACACCTTCGTCCCCCCTAGAAGTCTTCAAGGATAAGTCAGACACCTGGTTGCTCTGTCTGGGGCTGGGATTGTAACTACGCAAGATAATCACTGTTTCCTCTGTCTCTCCTTTCTTGCGGTCCTTCCTTCTCTTCTTCCTTTTCTTTTCTGCCTTCCTTCCCTTCCTATCCTTCTGTCTTTTTTTCCTTCCTCTGTCCTTCCCTCCCTCCCTCCATGATGCTCAGAGAGCATCTATATAATGCCTTAGCTGCTATGCTCAGCACCAAGGATAAAAATAAGACATTCTCTCTGCCCTCAAGGAGCCGGAAGTCTAATAGTGAGCCTAAATGCTCAATAACTGATTACTAGCTGTTTATGCCTTTGACGTTAAAAAGGGAAAACTGCACCAGCAAATTAGCTATTATTTAATACATTCCATTTGGGAGGCAAGAATCTTTCTGAGGTAGAATAAATGGAGCAAAAACAAATAAAAGGGAACTTTACTGGTGAAAATGCTGGAAACTCAGGTGATTCTTACAAAATCAAATACATACATACTAATTAAGCATCCATTCAGTAATTATTTGTTTAAATTTCTGTACAAGTCAAAATTAATAGCCTATTAATGAGAAAAATAAGATTCAAGTTATTCGTGCTGTTAAAAATGTGTGCATATAAATTACATTTTTCTAAATAGCCTCTATTATTAGTGAGATATATATTAACTTATAAATAATAAAATATGCCCTTCAATATTGAAAAAACAAGAAAATGTTTACTATTTGGTGAGCACCCAAAATTGTTTCTCCATAAGCTTTAGTTTCACCAATCTTTCCAGGAGAGATTGTAGGAAATCTATCTGATCAGCTAGAGAGGAGACCCCCTGGGAGGCTTCTCAGAGCCTCTGTGCTCCTCATTCAGAGGCAGGATTGGGAAGTGCCTTCTCCCCGTCATCTGTGGGCTAAGCTCACCCAGGGATGATGCATCCAAGTGAATTATCGGAAAGAAGGTGAACACCTGTGTTTGGTGGCATTTAAGGTCTCCATTAGGAGAGAGACCACATCTAGGTTCATGACAGAGTTCAGCACATCACGGGAGCTCAGAAGCTGTTATAAATGTTTTTAAATCATCCTCATTTCATTTGCAGTGGAAGAGGTACATCTCTCTAACAAGCGAGCCACTTAGTGAAATCACATGGGACAGAGAGCAAGGAGAACGTCCTGTTTGACCAAAATTGCAGGAGTAATTTAAAAAGTCAGAAAGTCATTACCCTACTTGGAATCTGACCAGGAAACCAGGATTAACACCCTGAAGCCTTTAGGTGAAGTGCCAAAAGCTCTTTAATGACCTAATGGCTTAGGGTGTTGGGGAACTGATTACTAGAGAAGCTGAACAACCCTAGAACATCCTTTGGGATAAAAGCTATGCATAAATTACCGTCGTGACTTATGAATAATTTTGATAGTTAATTTCTTAACTGTTTATATGGAGTCTACTTTGAAGAAAATATGAACACTTCATCATCATAAATTTAGTAGTTAAGTAAAATTTAAACTCAAAAGAAAATAAATGCAGGAAAACACATTTCCTTCAGTTCAGGTTACCTTAGGTCTTAGTTGAACTTCACCTGATAGTTAAATAAAAGTCCCAATGACAAATAAATAGCACACTGGGAGATGTTATCGGCACTCAGTGTGTAGACTAGAAAGAGGTATGGATACATATTCAAGAACTTGTTGGGAGGCCGAGGCGGGTGGATCACAAGGTCAAGAGATCGAGACCATCCTGGTCAACATGGTGAAACCCCTTCTCTGCTAAAAATACAAAAAAAATTAGCTGGGCATGGTGGCATGTGCCTATAATCCCAGCTACTCAGGAGGCTGAGGCAGGAGAATTGCCTGAACTCAGGAGGCGGAGGTTGCGGTGAGCCGAGATTGCGCCATTGCACTCCAGCCTGGGTAACAAGAGTGAAACTCCGTCTCAAAAAAAAAAAAAAAAAGAACTTTAAGAGGCTATGCGGCTTTCCACGCATTGATACTCTGAACATCTCCAAAGCTGAATTTACTTGGGATTTTTTTAAAGTTGGGCAAGAAGCCATGTGAGAACAGACATGCTGCATTATTGTGCCCCCATTCATTTCCTTCCCATAAGATGACACACATCCTGCCTGCTGGTCTGTAGCTGGCAATGCCTCCCTGCCGGCAGAATACAACTCCCCATGCCATTGTATACAGCCCTGAGGCATTATTAAACTAGGGAGTGGGGAGTAAAGGGGATTGTATGCCAAAGTACTGCACGTTTCACCCAGATTTCTTACATTCATCTTTTTCTACCGGCATGGATTTTCCCCAGTAGACACTGTGCCTTTAGCCTAGGCAAGGATGAGAAGGTGCTCAGTGCAGAGTCAACAGACCCAAGTGGAACTGTGGCTCCTACCACCAACTGCAGTCACCGACATGAAATGACAAGAAATGAACATCTTAGAAACCACAGACTTGGGGATTGTTTGTTACCACAGAGAAGCTGCCCAATACATATTGTTCCCTGGTATGAGATCAATGCAAATAATTTCATAAAAAAGTATTGTTCAGTTAAAAATTGATCACAAAGACCTGGTGAGAAGATGTGAGCTGCTTCCTCTATATACATGTCTCCATATTATCTGCTTTCAAACCTCCTCCCCAAGGAGTCCAAGCCTTTCAAGGTGTCCTGGGACCCTTATTACACAATCCTATATAGCCTACCACTCACATCCTCACTTCCTGTCTTCTATATCCTGCACGCATGTGACAAGGCACAGGAAATTCAAGACCCTGAGTCCTCAACTACCATGGCAACACTAGAAGATCAAGGCACAGTTAAGGGGGAGTTACTTTTATTGGAGTAGTAAAGATCTCTGGTTGCCCTACAATCAGACACAAGACCACAGAGAATTGGCCTGTCTTAAACATAAATAACCCTGTCTGAAAGATTCAAGATGCTGGGGCAATTCCGCAGAGGATATGAGAAGGATAAAATGAATCCGAAAGTCGGAGGCACCCAATAGCCAGGTGGAAAGCTCTTCCAGGCCTTTGAAGAAGTTGGTGAGGGAAGAACAGGAATGAGGACATTCTTCCCTTCCTCTATTCATGTAAACATTCACAATTGTTTTCCGAACAAAGGAGAGCAGCTGCTTTCCAGCCAGTGGATCAAAGTGTGAGCAGGTGACGGTGACTGCTCTCTAAGAGAAGCTTGTCAGGCACCAACGTGCAAAGGTGACGATTAGAATGGATGGGGTGAGTAGGTGTTGAAATATCCACACGAGATTTCCAAAAGTTCAGAGATTACTGTAGATTATGACCTGGAGCTGGGAAAATGTTTGAGTTGGGAGGATTTTCGTTTTTGCCTGAAGTGATTCTCCAAGTTTAAATGTATACCTTTATAACTGTGACATTTCTGTAAAACAAAAGATCTCATTGTTCTTCCTTTCATTGGTGAACTCTTATTCAATTCACATAGCACAGTGGAGTTCTTTCATTTCTCTTCGGTTTCTAGCACAAAACTCTGTGACATCTTCCTAACTGACAGCCAAATGTTTATAAGCCTACCTATCCAAGACAGGTACTTTTTATTTGAAATGCCATTGATAGATTTAACTATGTTCAACTTTCTCAAAAAAACAATCCCACTGGCGCAGTGAAATATATTGAGTTTGATGTGTTTGGCTGCAAAAACTTTCATTTGGCCAAAGCTACATCATCTGAAGTCTCCAAGTGTAAATTATAATGTTATTTGAGATGAAATATAGAGTCATTTGTGGTGCTTGGGCACGACACATGACGTAATCTTACACTCTATCTGCAGGTGTGATATTGGATTCTGCTAGGACAGGCACCTGGTATCAATGTTCAGTCTGGCATTGTTTCAGCACAGTCAACTGTCGATGAAGATGACTAAAATAAAATAGCACCCAGCTACAGCAGGGTTGTTTTGTTTTTTTTTTTTTTAAGAGGAGGACTGACGGGCAACAATTACCAATGATTTAAATGGTGTCTGATTACTCTCTTTCCCTGAGCATCACAAGATTCTTGCTCTTGACGGTAATAGTCTCAGGACTATGAGAAGACAGAAGTAAAGTCATGTCTTATGAATAACAAATATAACAATAATACATATGCATGTATTATTAGTAATATGTAAACATATAAAATAACATATAATAATAATAAATACACATGAAAAGGATGCAGATATTGATGGCTTATTTTTCTTTCTTCCTTTTTTTTTTTTTTTTTGAGACAGAGTTTCGATCTCGTTACCCAGACTAGAGTGTAATGGCACGCTCTCGGCTCACCGCAACCTCCGCCTCCTGGGTTCAGGCAATTCTCCTGCCTCAGCCTCCTCAGTAGCTGGGATTACAGGCACGCGCCACCATGCCCAGCTAATTTTTTGTATTTTTTGTAGAGACGGGGTTTCACCATGTTGACCAGGATGGTCTCGATCTCTTGACCTCGTGATCCACCCGCCTCAGCCTCCCAAAGTGCTGGGATTACAGGCGTGAGCCACCGCACCCGGCCGATGGCTTATTTTTCAAACATAGTTGATGGACAAATACTGAGCCATATCTTTTCTCTTTATGACATTCACCACACTAGTAGTTACTTACAGAATGCCTATCTCTACCTCTGGTCTCTAAGCCAAGCAAGGGCAGGTGCTAACAGACTCTCTGGCACCTAAGAGTGGCTCAGTACATATCTGCTCAGTGAATGACTGTGTTCTCATTTTCTTTCTCATGGTCTGATCTTTGCAGAGGCATTCACTCGCAAACTACACAGTTACCTGGTTGAGGGTTTAAAGGTATGGCCCCTAATCATGGAGTAGAGAAAGCCAGCTATCCCATCTGAGAACAGTACCTATGATCTAACAACATTGAGACATCTGTGTGGTGCTCTAGCATTCTCAAAATGCACTGCCATGACCAGACGTATCAGCAGGTGAAAGATAATCTTTTGGGTATTTTGGGGAGAGATGGGGAAATACAATTTTCCAACGTGATCTCTAGTAACCTAAGTACCTTGAACTTTTTAGATATCATAAACATTTATAGAATTTATCTTTTTAAAGTTAATAGTAATTCACATTAAAGGGTTTGATTGACCTTAATCCAGGCATAGGATGGATCGATCAGCGTGACACTTTTGATGGGCATTTATGTGAGACCTCAATTAAGGTTTGAGACCTGAAAGAAAATGGTGGAATCTCAAGCTGAATTTTGCACCATTCTTGGAAAATAAAAACCATTTACTGATTTTATCCCCTCCCTGAAGGAAAGAAACAATGTGATTTAATTTGCTTAAAATTAAAAAATCCAGAAATGAATCTGGAGTCAGAAACTCATTTGATCCTCTTGACAGCCCCGAAAAGGCAGGCAGGGGTCTCCAGTCACCTCTCAGCCTGTGTGGGCATTTGGCTTGGCTTTGGGGTCCCGTTTCTCCCCTCAAATCAGGCTGTCTCTCCTAAATGTTCAGACTCAGTCAACTTGCGCCTCGTCCTGTTCAACCAGAGCGTGCACATTGAGAAGTGACGTGGCTGGCAATTGGAACCTTTGCACCCCGACATGGCTCTTCTTGTGTCCCTCAACAAGGGATTGGATGTTGTAAGATTGGATGGCTCAATCTTACAAAACACGTGAACTTCAAAGAAGTTAATTTTTTCCACAGGCCCCACACATTTGACAATCAAAGCTGGCATCTCACCCTCTCTCCTGTTTATGTGCCAGTGGCAAACGGAGGTCTTCCGTTAGAACAGACTGTTTGGTACATAGCAGCCTAGCAGGGCCAGTTCTCAATCAGGCAACCTGACATGTGCAAAGGCCTAAAGCCACTGGAGCCAATCAGGGCTTCCTCGGAAACTTTTTTCTGAAGTGCTGGTGCATATCACATAAAATCTCAAAGCATTTTTTAAAAGGAATCAGGGAAATGTTGTTCCTGCCTGTGTTTGAATTCATACCCTGTTGTTTACCAAGTCCAAATCAAAAAGGTTTCAACAACTTTTGAGAAATAATCTCAGTCATTTTACACATGTACATTGAGGGGCTTTTGCCCCTCTTTATAATTTGCCTGGAGGAATAAAAATGGTATGACCCATTGAAAAAAATACATATTCATCCATTCATTAATTCATCACAGTCAAAACTATGTAATCTGTACACCTCCATATAATGCAAAAAACAACTAGTGAAAGTTAGAGGGAAGACAGACAGGAAGGGAGAGAGGAATTTCCATTCTCTCTTCTAAAGTTCTTAAGGAGATACATGGAAGTCCCAAGACAAAGACATGCTTTTGTGAACGTCCATGGGGCCAAGCTAGGACAGCTGCACTTAAAACCATTAGAGAGAGGGAGGGTAGGGAAACTTGTGAAGAAATCACAAAAGGCCACTTAACAGGTTTAGTCAGCCCTCCTGATGAGGCCAGCTGCTTCCCAAAAGCTTCAAGAGATATGGTCAAAGTAAGAGGCAGTTGAGAACCACAAATGGAGACCAGAAATGTTTTAGAAAACATAAACTTTCAATAAATGTAAATTGACCCCAACAAGACCGGAATATCGGTTGTGCTTGGCATCTGCGGGACATTGGCTTCGGGAGCTCTGAGGCCAGGCTTGCTAAGTTTTCTGTCCCTGAAAGTGATCGAGCCAGCTCATTGCTACCTCTCATGGTGGATCAGGAGATTCTGAAAGTGAGTACAAGATTGGATCTGATGACTTTTGTGGACCTTATCAATTCTACAGAATGTGTGACTCTGAACTACAGAACAAATGAACCTCAGCTACCACTGTCTTCCAACTCCATGAGAACAGAGTGTTTCAGAACAGAATAAACGTCATTGGGAGTAATTCTTCCTGATGTCGGATGCAAAGGTCTTCCTGTCCTCCCAAACCACCACCACGCATTCATCCTGCCGTAGACGCAGAGAATCTTAGAGTCAGAGAAACCATTTCAAATTATTCATCCACGCTTCCACCCAAAGGAGAAATCTCCCTGGCATTGTGTGTGAACCAACTGTCAGTCAGCTTCTGCTTGGAATCATTTGGGCCAGAACACAGGCCTCGTGAGGCAGCCACATTGTCCCTAGAATGTTCCTATTCATTAGAAAAGCCATCCATACATGTGACTCAATGTATCTTCCTGTGTGTCTCACCTGCTGCTCCAAGAGTTTGCTTGCTTTCATTTTACTAGCTTTCCACCTCCAATTCTTGTTTCATTTTAAGTCCAGCCTGGGCCTCAGAGCAATATATTGCTGCCATGCCCTCGTTAATCCACGCTCTGAAGGTGACAGCTCTGATAAGGAGGATATTTGGCCATGCATGAAGTATGTTATCATTACTATTAAGATAAGGGTAACTGCCAATTATCAGGTGCCTTGTCATGTACATGCATATTGTCAGTCCTCAAAACAATCTTTATAGCATGTATTATATCCATTTATAGTTGAAAAAAAACAACACCCAGCACAGGTTAATGACTCACTTACGGGATAATAAGGAGTAAGCCAGGACCTGGAGCGCCACAGCATGTGTGCTTTCCATGAGCCCCCCAGCTTGATTGTTCTACCTGTCCCGGTGAAATGTATTTTTAGCCTATTTGATGGTTTATCATCACCTTTTTTTCTAATTTGTGCCAACAGCATTATCGTATAGCCCAGACTGCCTGAGAATCAATGACTTCTAGCCAGCAAGCACTCAGCAAAGGTAAATAAAATGAAAGAAACTACCCAATCCCAAACTAAGGTGTAAAGGGTGCTTACTCTGGGTTGAGTCAAAGAAAGTAAATGAAAGCACAAACTTCACAAGAGAATGCACATGTATCTGCTTTGGAGAGTTACAGCTTAGGAGACAGAGCATTACATTCTATAGACATTTAAGCATTACAAATCTCACTAATATGTGTGGCTTGGAAAAATTAAGAGAGATACCTGTGGACAATGCCACCCCCAAATGCGTTCAGTAGTGCTTAAAACAGTTCTGTTAAAACTGAATAAACAAACTCAATGACGTGCAAAAAAGGTTGAATCAAATGACGGATGATGTTCAAAGTGTTGAAAGAAACATTTTTCCCTGAACTGTTACACAGTGCCACCCACGTGGGAAGCTCAGCAGACATATTAATTATACCTAGCATGTAATCCAAAAGATCCAGAGAATGTGCTTTATCTATTTTTTCTTCGGGGAATGGGAGGAGAGTGAAATAAGATGACAGCTGCAGATGATGTGGATATCTGGGTGTGCTGTTTTCATCTGCAAAATCTTAAGTCACACTGATTCTTCCCAAAATTGTTATCTTCCTCTGTAAATAAACCGAAACCTAATGACTACACTCAGTTCTGATACAGATTCTATTGCTCAACCTGGGAAAGGCTTCCAAAATGACCCTACATCTCTGAGGGTTTTGGTTTCTGAGGTTTTCTCCCCCACACACAAATTCACTCTTACACACTGATAATCACTTTTTGTTTATCACTTTTTCCACCTCCTGGAAGATGTGCGTCATTTCTGGACCCTTTCCAACCCCTGTCTATAAAAGCTTGAGCAATCTCAAAACACCTGACTTGCTGAAAGAACTAAAGAGGGGCCAAAATGTGACTGAAGCGTAGACCACCTGAAAAAGTCTGAAAACAGTGGAACCCGGAGCCAGATACCAGAGGCTGGTATTTCATTAGCACTGGCTTTATTTAGGTCCATGCTTGTAAAATGAACTAAAAAGCTTTGAGGTCTAACACCAAATCCCCTGAGGTGATGAATTTAGACTGAGCTATCCTGAGCCTTGATGTTGTGATCTGTTGGTTTGTTGGCTTAGGTAGCGAATGCAGCAGCGACTGAGAGGCTCATTTGCAATCCACACATGCAGCCCCCTCCAGGAGGGAACTCAGTTCTAAGAGACCCCTCATCTCTCTCTCTCACTCACTCTCTTGCTCCACTGCGCACACCCAACTTCCCATGCTTCCTAGATAAACCCACTCTTTCCCGCCTCACTTCCCTGCTGCAAGTCATTTCCTCTGCCTGGAATACTCGCCACCCCTTAACTCCTGATATTCTTAGCCTGACTATAACTCTTACTTCAGAAATCAGAGTCAACAATTCTTCCTCAGTGACCCCTTCCTGACTCCCCCACCAAATGTCCCTATATCCAACCTACAGAGCCATGTTCCTGTCCTGCTTGGAACTCAGCACGCCTGTTCCTGTGATTAATGGTGGCTTCTCTGTCCCAAGCTTCCTGACAGCAGAGGCCATGCCTGGCTAGCTCACCGCTGTGTTCCAGAACACAATTGAGTGGGCAGCACAGACCACACGCAGTGAGTATTGGCTGATCGATTACCAAGCTCGCTTATCTTTCAGTCTCTTATTTAAGGGTACCGACTCTGTCCCAGTCACATTCACTTTTCCCGAACATCACACAACTTCCAACGAGTAGTATTTCACATACATTTCTTGAAATAAATGAATAAAAAGGGAACATATTTTCAATTTATAACATGATATAAAAACAGACAATTATGTAATGAGCTATACCTTTGTCCCTTAAAAAATAGTTGTGTCCAGGAGCAAACTCGGTGCACCTATCCTCTGCTTTTTTTATTGAAGATTACCTGCCAAAACCAAAATAATCAGCTCTAGCATGACAAATTTTTTCAGCCAGTTATTTGGGATTCTTTTAAGCCTGTGTGTTTCGTTTTGTTTCATTTTAACGAAACCCAAACTTTTTAAAAAATCAAATTTAAATCTGGGAAACTTTAAAGATAAGGGCGTTGTTGTATATTCTTATTCCTAAAATGAAATTTATTATAGGATTGTGTTCTGCTGTTATATCCGGGGTATTTAAATGAATACAGAACGTCAAAGAAAATAAATCTGAATGTACAGATGAGAAATAGTCTAGGTAGAATATTGTCTTTCAGCATCTGAACATGAGCTTATGCCCAAGGGGTGTCCCTCTGCAGGGAGAATAATCCAATCCAGTGAGGATGGGCAAGTGGGAGCAGGGAGGGAAGGAAACGTCTCCTGGTCGTATTGGGGTTTTTAAATGAATGAAATGCTGACAACTTGATCATAACCAGGTTGCTTTCTCACCATTAACACAATGAGTAAAATTTACTTAGTAAATACTTCTGAGTGAGAGTTTTAAAAAAACGTATTTAATTTAAGCTGTTTGTTAAAACATATGACCTATATTGAAATGCTCAGATGTTAATGATAATAAAAATCAGAAATATTCTGGAAAGGATAAAAAACATTTTCCCAATCTGTTTGCAATTGTTTCTATCCATTTTTGTTGCGTTTAATCACCCTGTAAATCAGCAAATTAATGGCAACCTTAGTTCACCTTGGATAAATATACATACTTTCCCTAGTTAAGAACCCCGCCAGGTTTTAACTTGTTGAATACACAGTGTAGCTGGTCTACGACAAGCGAGCCAATAGTTTCTGCCTACATGTAGAAATTTTACAATACCTGGAGAAAACAGTGACATGACTAAGAATGCTAATATTTTTCTGTATTCAGTAAGAGCTCTGGAAGCCATCATGTAAAATCCTCCCCCGTGCTTAAACAACGCATCTGCCCAGAGTTCATCAGCTGTAAGAAAATAAAGCCATTCAAACACTTTACAAATTTATTACATGGCTATCACTGCCATCTCACAAGCCAATAAAAATGCAGAATTCTCGGTGTTTGTGGGGATGGCAATGCATCCTGCTAGAAATCTCAGCCTGGTCTGGGGTCTGCCAGGTAAAACTTTCTCTTTGGGCTGAGTTTACTTTTTTTCAAGAAACAAAACCAAAAGGTAGAGGAAAAAAATATAAAAAGAGAAAATATTAGTGTACAATAACATACGTGGAGAGGCAGGCTAATGTGGTCACGCACCTTTGCCCGGGTCACCCCACCTCTGCGGAACTCAGTTTCTTCACCTGCAGAATCCTGCAAAGGCAACTCTTCATAATTCATTATCAAGACCACATAATTCCAAATGTTGAGACACAGCCTCGTTCCCAGAAGATGGGCTCCTAAAGCCACCACCCTCAGATGAGTTTCTCTTTCAATTTGACCCATTGGTGGACTCAGTGGGATCAGTGGTCCTTTAAGACTCACTTCTGACATTTTAGTGACAGTTATTTACCAACTAATTTTACACCCCTGCCTTCCTATATACATTCTTGAACTTCACTTTGGTGTATTTTTGACAACCACATTTGAACTATAGTAAGGATAGGAATGAGAGAAAATGAATGCAAAAAATTGCTTCTTTTTTCTCAATCGCAACATCTTTTTAATCATCCCAGGATATTGGCTAATGCGATGCTCAAATCGTATCCACTTAGCAAAACCAACTCGATATTTAGCAGAAAAAGTCAAAATATAATGAGGAATCAAAAGTAAATGGGTCATCCCTTCTTCCCGATCTCATTTTCATAAATCTCAATCTCGGAAGGATGGAGAGTTTCCACACTCACCTCTAGTAAAAATGCCAACCCCCCATGGGATGAGCAAGACCAGTCTTTGAACTTCGCTGCAAAATTATGGTGGAAATTTCTGAAACTTCTATTATGCACTCAATGTATACTATTGAAAGCTTATTATGCTTCATGTACCTTGTACCTCTGAAAATTATTGAAAGAATAAGGAAAGTGCATTTCATAAGATGTGTGCAAACCAAACTGAAGACAGAGCAACATGACCTCTGGTCTATCACTTTCTAGTTGTGTGAGCTTTAATACTGAGACTTAATTATTCTTATTAGTAAAATGACCACTAAATGCCTATTTCATAGGATTGCTGGAAAATCAAAGTGATGTAAATAATTCAGTAATCCCCACTTCATCTGAAGTTTTCCTTTCTGAGGTCTCAGTTACCCAGAGTCACACATGGTCTGAAAATATTAAATGAAAAATTCTGTAAATAAATAATTCATGCATTTTGACTTGTGCCCTGTTCTGAGTGACAGGATGAAATCTGGCCCTGTCCTGCTGCTCCCTACCCAGGGTATAAATAACCCCTTGGCCTTGGCATCCACACTGCACACACCACCCACTCATCAGTTACTGGTAGCCCAGCTGGTCATCAGATCCACTTTCGTAGTACCACAGGGCTGGGGTTTAAGTAAGTTTTATTTGACTTAATCATGATTCCAAAGTGCAAGAGCAGTGATGCTACAGATTGTTATAATTGTTCTATTTTATTATTAGTTATTAATCTTTTACTGAGCTTAATTTATAAAATAAACTTTATACATACATATGTGTAGGAAAAAACATAGTATATATATATGGTTTGTTACTATCTGAGGTTTCAAGCATCACTGGGAGATCTTAGAATGTATCCCCAAAAATTAGTGGGGAATGCTAATACAATTCCCAGTATAGTATGCATGTTAAGTATGCATAGTTTAGTATAGTATAGTGTGCATACAGATGCATTTTAAGTGTTCAGTAAATAACATCAAGAAGTACTCTCATCATTGCCATAATCAATGTTGTTATCCAGAATAACTGTTTTATAATGAAAGATCAACAGAAGGGCATCTAGGTTGCATGTGGTTTCAGACAAAGAATGGAGCTGTAACCTTGCATGAAGTCGAGATATTGTCTGCCAGTAGAAACACTCTGAGGACTTCCGTGTTTCTATGAAGAAGACAGTTGCTCACTGTTTGATCAAGTAGACTCAATATTTTCCAAACAAAAAGATGAAAAACTACGGAAAAACCCACTGGAAACCTTCATGCTGAGAGTGAGATATGCAAACATGCAGACCTGTCCTCTCCAGCCACTGTCCCCAGGGATGCTCTTGCTCCACACTGGTGGGCTTGACAGGACAATGCAGACAAGACCCACAGCTGCCCAGCAGCAATATCTGCTTCAAAGCTTTATGAAGCAGTGAGGACTGTGGACTCTTGGGGTGGAGAGGCAGCAACATGGCAGTGTGAGCCCCCGGAAGGAGGCCTGGGGGGCCTGGGATGGTGTTGCACAGCCCTAACGCTTCCGCCAAGCCCTAATCCCCTACGATAACCAAACCACGGAAGGAAGCAGAACCAAAGGGCGTGTGATGGTGCAGGAAGGGGAGGGTACAGAGGAGACAACATTTCTTTAAAGATTTCTCCACATAAATGGGATATTTCATTGCTTTAACTCTAAAAAAGAGCCAATGTCTGTAAGCAAACACGAAAGAGAAGCTGAGAAATGAACTGCAACGCTCAGAGAATAAGGAAAGGAGAGATCACGGCTGCAACCCTCAGCCTGGGTTTTTTTCTTTCCTGTGCAAATGTAGGTTTTAACAAATGGGAATATTACATCTGCATGCTGGGAACATCTCTCCTTGTCAGTGTGCTTTCTGGTATGACCCTTTTTTCCTTCACAAATGTATTTTTCATGAAAATAGGAATATTGTATAAGCTTACTGTGGACATTTTTCCTTGCCAATATTCGTCTTCAACCTGATTTTAATGGCCTAGCTGGAGTCTGAACAAAACCATTGTTATCTCTGTCTTTCTACTTTTGACAGAATTTCTTTCACTGACGTGTCCTGTGCTGGGAACAAAGTAAGTTTTCTCACCAAAATTACTAGCTATGTTAATCTCACGATAGCACCCTTTCAGCTAACCCCTTACCTTCTGCTTAAACCTTCCTAGCTCTCCCCAGTCATTTCCGGACCCCTACGTGGCTTCTGTCCTCCACAGCAAGTCCCCCTGCTAGAAATCCACCTTGCTGCAGAGAGCTCCCTGCACCTGTGGCATCCCCCTACTGTGCTACATGAAACTTCTCTCTCTGTGAACTTCTGGAGTCCCACAGCCCTCAAATCCCTTCTTAAATAAAAGACATGTGATCCCTGCCTGTACCCTGCCCCAATGCTTTCTTGGAGCTCTATACCACTTACTTAACTTTACATATAATGAATGTGGCCCACTTTTCTTGTAAGCCCTGTACACAGTTTTCTAGTCTATGCATTTGGCTGAATGTTTTTATCTGCTGACTGCTCTTAGTTTAGACTGCCAATTATTCTACTCTGTAAGTTCCTAAAAAGTTCAAAAACATTGTATTACTACACTCACAATAGAGGCCCTGGCACCAGTACAGGCTGATGATAAAATAAAAAGAAGCAATTGATTAACCGAAAGTTTGTTTTTATCCCCAAGGTGGCATCTCTTCTTATTTCCAGTGTAGAGTGACTTATCAAATAAATCATGTTTTGCAATCATTAGTCTATAGTGCCACTAAAACTCAAGTGAAATTAGGAGAGTTTGTTTTCCCAATTTTGACTCAAGATAAAACAAAACAGGGCTGTGAAGGTAACAACATCCGTGACTCTACAGAGCAACACAAGCTTACAGGAATTTGAGAGGTGTGGTAAAAAAATCACAAAAATCCCACCTCCGATACGTTTCTTTTGCTCTGAGGCAAAATTGTAAAAACTTTTCTTTTGATTTTTGTTATCCAAATAATTCTAGCTTAAATTGGAACTCAAATATTAATCTGATAATGACACCGTTGAGACACATTCTCTGACGATTGATCTCAAATGACTTACAAGGCTTTACTTTACCCCAATTTCTGCATTCCTCTCCAGCCAGAGGTTTTGCCTGTCTTTAACACCCGCTGTCCCCACCCCCACCACTGCCATCATCAGAGGGGAAAAGAGACCTTGAAATGTACGCATTAAGATGATTACTATGTGCTTGGGAATATCCTTTAATTTAAATTTTGTTTTATTTTATTTTTAGCTTCAAAGCTTCTGCAGGAATGAACACCTGTCTTTCAGGGCATTATAAGAAATTGTCAGGTACCTGACATACTTTGTTTTGTCAATTCCTCCCACAGTGACACTGGATAGAAGTCACATTTTAATTAATGATCAAAGCAAAGGACACCTGTAAGGCTGGGTTCGACTTCTGAATTCTTTGATATCAGGTTTACAAATCTGAAAGGGCCCTTTGTTTCTCCCATGTGTTTGTCCTTTCTTGGAGATCAACTTAATTCTTTTTTTCAAAGGCAACATATTTTGCTAATCTGAGCACTGAAGTTATGGGTGATAATGTCCATTCACACAGCAACTCTTAACACCTTATGAAAGTCATACTCCATTACACAGGACACCAGGGCCCTCCCTGCCCAAAATCCCCACTGCAGTGGAGATTTGTGGTGGCACATGCTGTCTGAAGCATGAGAGTCCTCAAGAGGGACTTGGAAATCCATGAGTTTGACGTTAGTTTAAGGAATTGTGCGTGGTGTGGTGTGTCACCATGAATGGGGGAGAATGCGGCAGCCATTGAGACAACCCTGAGTTACGTTCAAACATAATGAATCCTTTTTTGTAGGCAGAAATTCATTGTTTTGCATAACCAAAATACATAAATATTGATACGTGCTGACGTTATGTGGTATTTGTTGATACTATGCGGCTTATACCAACTTAAGCGTATATTAGTAACAGAATGTAAGTAAACAAGCACTAATATATTAACACATTACTAAAATAAAATGTTCATATTATATACTATAGGTACATTATAGTCTATAGGCTACATATACTAACAATATATACACTAATTTTACATACCACACACTAATTCCCATGATGAAAATGAGACAATTGAGACTGACATGTAAAAATAACTTGGGAAAACTAATTGAAACTACTAGAAATAGTACTTTAAGTATTTCACAACAGCAGAAATGCAAGAGGTAAAGAGAACATGATCCAGAAACACCATATTTTGGTGTATCCCTAATGCAGTTTTGTAATTAAACAGAATTTTACATATATAGGCATATATAATTTTGTATTCTTTTTAAAATTAACATGAGTAGTTTCTTTTTCGTCAGTGGAAAAAAGTTTTGATGACTACATAATTATATATTTTTGTCAGTGAAAAAAGTTTTGATGGCTACATAATTATATATTCCACAGCATGCAATAATATTCTTGATCAATTGATTATTTCTAATTTTCTGCTAGCAAAAAAAAATTGCAGTGAATGACTTAGTGCATGAAACTGTTTGGGAAGTTTCTAATAATGGATGTATAGTGTTAACTTATTTTTCTTTTTCTTTTCTTTTCTTTTTTTGGGGGGAACTGAATCTCTCTCTGTTGCCATGCTAGAGTGCAGTGGCACAATCTTGGCTCACCGCAACCTCCGCCTCCCGGGTTCAAGTCATTCTCCTGCCTCAGCCTCCTGAGTAGCTGGGACTACAGGCTCCCACCACCACCACTCCCAGCTAATTTTTGTATTTTTAGTAGAGACGGGGTTTCACCCTATTGGCCAGTATGGTCTCAATCTCTTGATCTCGTGATCCACCCACCTCGGCCTCCAAAGTGCTGGGATTATAGGAGTGAGCCATGGCACCTGGCCTGCTAAATTATTTTTCTGATACGGCATGTCAGTTTACAATTCTACTAGCAATAGATAGAAGTGCCCAATTACTAAATTCTTGCCAGTAATTAGCAATTTATACAATTCTTTGATTTTAGGTTAGTTTTTTAAAGTTTTGAACTTTGGGGATTACTAACACAGTTGAATATTTTGTTGTTTATAGGACATTTCAATTTCCTGTCATGATTTGTATAGTCTTATTGACTATTGCACCCCAATTACTGATTTGCATGAATTCTTCATCTTTCAAGGAGAGTAACCCTGCATCGTTAGGTTTGGTGAAAATACTTTTTGTTGTTGTTATTTGTTTATCAGTAAAATTTTGAGAGCAGTTTTAAAGGCTCATCAAGCAAATCTACCAGTTTTTTTCTTTGTAGTTCCTTTCTTTGCTTATTATTTTATAAGTCTTTTTCCATAGAGGGATTATATAAATATCTGCCTATGTTTTCTTATTTATTTTATCTTACAATAGTTCTACCTAAACTCATATTTCTTTAAATAAAACAATAATTTATAGCAAAGCTAAGCTTTTTTTTCTTTATCATAGCATAGTTTGCAAATATTCCCATTATTTCTCAGAAACTAACCAAGAAAAAGCCAGGTCATTCCACAGCTAAAAAAAAAAAAAAAAAAAAAAATCAAATGGGAACACTTAGCTACTCTTGATGGGGTTTCTAGGGGGTTCCAGTTCCTTTCCCCCCAGAGTTCATAAAGAATCGATGTAATGGCTTAAATCACAATCTATCATACGAGAATTGTAATTTCTCATGGAGCAATGGCCTGAGCATAATTTTTCATTTTATAAAGAAGAAATAATTGTAGTGGGCTCTGTTTTTGTAATGGGGTGATATTCTAGTTTGGAGTGACAACCTGAATAAGGAAAAGTTTTGAAGAGTTGCATACGCTCCTTGAGGAGGAAATTTGATGAGAAATCACAGCTTAGTATTTGCTGTGAGGTCTCTCAACTTAAGGCAGCTTTCTGCATCTTTTGAAGAAATCACCCTTTAAAGTTTAACTGATCAAAGTGGCATAATGTACAGAAGTCAGAATCCCTCACTGGCCTATCCATTACAGAGGGTAAGATGCAACGCATTCCGAGCTGGAGGTCAGGATACAAGCCAGAAGTGAAGCGTCTGCCTCGAACTTACCCATCAGAAAAAGGACGATACTCACTAAGGCTTCACACTGAATCAGAGTGCCCATGCAAACCGGCTCAGGCCTACCTGGTCCTCAGTGAAATGAAAAGAAAGCTGTTTCCTTTCAACAGCAGTCAGACCAGAAATGGTTACTCCTCTTTGTTTATAACTTTTTTTTAATTAATTTATTTTTAAGACAGAGTCTCACTCTGTGGCCCAGGCTGGAGTGCAATGGAACGGTCAGTTTGCTGCAACCTCCGCCTCGGCCTCACAAGTAGCTGGAACTACAGGCACATGCCACCATGCCTAGCTAATTTTTTTGTTGTTGTAGAGATGGGGTTTCATCTTGTTGCCCAAGTTGGTCTTGAACTCCTGGGCTCAAGTGATCTGCCTGCCTTGGTCTCCCAACAAAGTAGGACTACAGGCGTGAGCCACCTCACCCAGCCTATTCATAACTTTTGATTTTAAGGAGAGAAAGACACATGGAAATATTCTTCATTCAAACCTTTCATTTACTTTGGGATGAAACATTAAGGTCCAATCCATTGTTGTTTTAAATCAAAACAATTGATTTAAACCTATTGGGAGAAAGGAACTCTGGCTGTAATGGTTAGAGAGATTCAACAGAGTTTAAAATCTCAAAGTGGAGCTGTGGTTTTAAAAAAAAAAAGAATGTCACTGTGAGATCCACCAATCTCACTACTGGGTATCTACCCAAAGATCTAAAGAAAAATAAATCATTACATCAAAAAGATATCCAGGCTTGCACAGTGGCTCATGCCTATAATCCCAGGGCTTTGGGAGGCTGAGATGGGAGGATCATTTGAGCCCAGCAGTTTGGGACAAGCATGGGCAAGAAAGCAAGACCTCATCTCTACAGAATTAAAAATGAAAATGAGTTGGGCATGGTGGCACATGCCACATCTGTAATTCTAGCTACTTGAGAAGCTGAGGCGGGAAGATCACTTGAATCCAGGAGCTTGAGGTTACTATGAGTGAGCTATGATGGTGGCACTGCACTCCAGCCTTGGTAACAGTGTTAAACCCTGTCTCTGAAAAAAAAAAAAAAAAAGAAGAAGAAGAAGACACTTGCTCTTGTATGTTTATCACAGTGCTATTCACAATAGCAAAGGTATGGAATCAACCTAAGTGTTCATCAATGGAAGACTGAATAAAGAAAATATGGTACATCTACACAATGGAGTACTACTTGGCCATAAAAAGGAATGAAATCATGTCTTTTGCTGCAACATGGAGTGAACTGGATGCCATTATCTTAAGTGAAACAACTCAGAAACAGAAAGTCAAATACCACATGTTCTTACTTATACGTGGAAACTAAACAATGTGTACCCATGAAAGTAAAGGGTGGAATAACACTGGAGACCTGGAAGAGTGGGAGGGGGGAGAGGAGGAGTAGGGAGAAATAATGGGTACTATGTACATTATTAGGGTGATGGCTACACTAAAAGCCCAGACTTCACAACTACACAATATATCCATGTAACAAAACTGTGCACTTGTTCCTATTATATTGATATAAATGAAAAAAAAATAAGTCACTAAAAACTAATGAGCTTTATTGGAAAAAAAAAAAGTCACTGAAAATGAATGAACTTTGTTTGGCAAAAAAATGTAAGACACACAGAGGCAGAGAAGGAGAAAGAAGAAATGGAGGTGAGGAAGACTTTCTCAACCATCACACTCACCCTGTCAATACAGTAACTCAATTTAATTTTCTGTGAATGTGGAGAGAAATACAGCTTTGATGGATTGTGGTCATTTTGTTGCATAGTGTTTGCCTAAAGGAATGCTGGTACACATTATAATATATCAGATGCTCTTCAAGACATATGTAATACTAGAAACAAAGTTCAATCGCCATAGATTACTCAAAATATTCTTAAATGGGATCACAAAATCTGAGTATATCATAGTAGGAATACTTCACATTCTAGTCTACACAGACTACTGTAGTTGCTTTTTTTCCTTTTCTTTTTTTATTTTAGCTTCAATATATTACCATTTAAGTATTTCTTTTTATTGTCTTGTTTGATTAATGATCAAGATCATGGCATACAATGGTCTCCTATCTTAAAAGTGGTATTAGCGTGAGTAAGGCAACTGAGAACTGATAAGAACCTTCATTCTCAGAGAAAGGGAGAATAAGAATCATAAATTATTAGGGGAATACTTTCCCTGGGTCCACAACCAGATTAAATTGGCCATACTCTTCCCTCTTGTTTCCACTCCCAACCTGTAACCCCTTAGGTGCACGACTAATTTTGCTGCAATTAAAGCAGAGTTGGTTGTTTTTTTTAAGGAAAGTTAAGTGAAAGCACATCTGTAGGCATGATCATCTTGCTCAGCTTCTGAGCCAAAATCCAGCAGAAATATTTCACTTACACAAAAGAGGATTGTGGACACAGATGAGGCTGATAAGGGCAATGTGAGGAAGCCAGGTCTTTTAAAGCACGGTCACCTTGCATGAGCCACTCAGCAGCGCTCACACCTCAGGACCCGGCCCCACCCTTCTCATGTCTTCAAAGAAGGTGGATCACATCTGGCACTGTCCAAAGGTTCATGCTTATTTGTCTCTTGATCTTCCTCCTCAAAATCTCCCTTTGAACAGGATTTGCACATGCAGAATGAATAGAGATTAGGAGCAATTATGGTTTTCGTTTTGCTTTTAATGGCCCATGCAACCCTGAAATTTGCTCGTGAAATCTATGGCTAACACTACAGTATTGCCTGTCTCATCTGTCGAGTGCCATATTTCATGGCTTCCAAATGCCATGTCTGGTATTTTCTTTCAACTTCAATCTAAAGCGTTGTTTTTCATGTGCTTTAAGTGCTGGGCACCAAGGCTAAGAATTAAAATATCCCAGGGCTTTGAGAAAGGGAATTCTAAGAGATCCCCCAGGAAGATCCCTTGCCCACCCAAGATCCTGCTCGTTTGAAAAAACAAAGGCAAGCAGCAGAGAGAGGAGGAGTTGGGAGCACATTCCTGGGATTTAATAGTGACGCCTTGCACAGGGGATGGAGTCCTGGCAAGCTGTTATCTTTGTCTGCCTTGTCAGACTCATGAGGGGAAGGGCCCCCGAAGAATCCATTTCACTGACATAGAAATGGCAGCTGGCGCTGGTTCCCTTTAAATAAACGTTTGGTGCTAGTGCTGTCTATATAATCTCCCCTACAGCTACAGCCTCGCCAGAACAAAAGGCACAACAAAAAAAATTAGGTGCGCGCCCCAGTGTCCTGAAGTGGGAAGGTGTGAGACATTTCCTGGTCCAGGCCTTCTGCCCCCGCCCTCACCCTGGTTCGTATGGCTCTTTCCCCAGGGGGGATGTGATCCGGTCAATTGCCCACCTTGTTTCTCCGTGAACAAATGAGGATTGTTCCCTCTACTCGCGGTCAGCATGCGAGCCTCCTTGCACAGGCAGATTTTGTGACACGGGAACAAATAAGTGGCTGGGGAGTGAGTCATAAATAACCGATGTCGAGGGGCATTGATGTGAGTGGAGGCATGGTTGCGCTCAGATTGCAACGCTGGGGCCACAGGAGTGCAAGCCAGACCTCAACCAGAGCCCTGGGTTTCTCTTAATTTACGTAAAGATCATCTGCTAGCACCAACAAAACCACAAAACCTAGAGTAACATTAGTCCTCGAATTATTAACTGGGGGGAGATTAGGAAATGATAAAAATAGCGGGTGAAATTTACATTCCACAGAGCAATGTATCAAATATATACACGCACGTGTGTATCTGGTTCTAGTGCTAGTGCATATTTGATACATATAAATATACACATATATATACACACATTTTGCATTTATACATATGCATATTTACATGTATACACACATATATGAACTTTTTTAAATATATGTATGCACAGATAGATATATTCTCTATACATACTACATGTGTATATTCACATAGATGTATTCACTTTTTAGTTTTAGGGACATTTTTCAAGTGCCTGAAATACGCAGGAGGACTGATGAAGATAACATAGTGCAGGATAAATGATCTCTACTCTCAAGATGCATGCAACCTGTCAAGGAAATTTAGTTAATATGCCTAATTTATACTCATTAACAAGTACGATAATACTAGCTACCACTTGTAGAATCCTCCCCGTGTTGGACGTCACACTATGACCTCATCTACTTTATAGTTATTTTTCATACCAACTCTCCAAGAAGTATCTCACTTCCATTACGTAAGAAAGTAACAAAAGAGTAAGTTAGCTCCAGGCACACACAAACCTCCTCAAGGTCCAGGTGAGTTTTTAACCCAATCTGTCTGGCCGTGAGGTCTGTGCACCTCTTGCTCTGCTGTGCAGGTAACTGACATAAGATGAGGCGCGATGGGGGTCTGGGGAACCCACAAGGAAAAGCCATGGGACCACAGAGAGCAAGAGAGAGGAGGGGAAGCATCATGGGAGAAGTGGCATTGGATTGGACTCTAGTCATGTCATGGACAGCCCGCCCATCATTACAGAACTGAAAACTAGAATTCTGTGGAGAAATAGACCTGGAGGCTGGTCACTAATTAAATGATCATGCAACCAGTGAAACACGTCATCAGAACATGTGCTTCAACCCAGGGTGTTCCCTTTGTAGCAGACCAGGGGTTTCCAGCCAGGGCGTTTCACTTCGGCCCAACCTCCCATCTTCGTGCTTGTCGATGGCTCAAATGATAAGTGGGTAAACCCCAGGCACAGGCACCAAATGCCCTCATCGAGGAGCCTTCCTCAGCCTCCACACGCGGTGCCCAAACACACGTGTGCTTCATACAAACAAGAAATGAAGACATTTCGTTAATTGTCAGAGTGTTTCCCAATGAGAAATCCCCCGCACTGGGCAGCGCAAGCATCTGCACAGTACCTTGAAAGCCCTGGTGTCTCCGTGACAGAACCAGAACAGAGATGCACACAGGCAGCACGGGTTGCCAGACTCTCAGGGCTGCAGTCCTGGCTGCACTACCAGGACTACCATGTGGCCTAACCTCCTGTAAACTTTTTTGTAAAATATAAAACAGTGACAATAACAGCACTTAAAGGCTCCTTGTGAGGTCTAGATGAGATGCCCTATGGTTAACCACACTACATAAAATCCTGGCACGTAGTAAATGCTCGGCAAACACTATCGTGATCATTACGGTTAGTTGGGAACAAGACGGGGCCTCCCCTACCCTGGCTATTCGTTTTCCTTTACTTAGCAACATCTCAGAAAGTGTGGAAAGAAGAATATTCTAAGGAAAAAGGGAAGTTGTATAATTAAAACCCTTTCTCCTAAGTAAGTTTAAATTTTGAGTGTCCATTACGCTTTAAACTCTTCGTGCACTTACATTTGCAAACATCTCCTCCAACAGTCTCTGCCAAGTCCAGGCCAGTCCACATTTGCCCGGAAAATACGCCAGGTTGCAAATGTGAGTCATGACAGCAAAGCTGATAGCCACAGAGGACAGAAGCCTTGAGAAATGATGCCTCTGCTTGGTCAGCTGCAGAGAGCCTGACCGGCTCCATGTAGCTCCCTGGGCCTGGGAGGCCCCACATGCAAAATGACACAGACTGGAAGGCGTCTATGGATCCTTCAAGGTCAAAATTTGTACATTCGTGTGACAAGGCTGCAGCAAAACATATTCTCAGTTCTTCTTCCAACACGAATGAATAAGTGAGTGCATAAAACATCAGTCCTCTAGACTATGATGGCCACATTAGAAATAATGAGAAAGGGCCGGGCGCGGTGGCTCATGCCGACAATCCCAGCACTTCGGGAGGCCCAGGAGGGTGGATCACAAGGTCAAGAGATGGAGACCATCCTGGCCAACATGGCAAAACCCTGTCTCTACTAAAAATACAAAAAAAATTAGCTGGGCATGGTGGGGCATGCCTGTAGTCCCAGCTACTTGGAAGGCTGAGGCAGGAGAATCACTTGAACCCGGGAGGTGGAGGTTGCAGTGAGCCGAGATCACGCCACTGCACT
>NW_022437054.1:3731305-3782097 GCF_009761245.1 Sapajus apella
AAAAAAAAAAAAAAAAAAAGAGAGCGAAACTGAGGCACCACAGATGATATCAACCGTTTGTGGTCACTTGTGGATTGTTCAGCAGTCAAGCAGTTGAAGTAGCTACTTTTCAGTGTCCCGGTCCTGTTCTCTCTGCGCTCCTTTCCAGTGAGAAAGGTCTTATTTCAACACACAATTTGGTTCCACGCTGGCCAGTTCTTCACAAACCATTGAGGTAATGTTTATTCAACCTCACACTTTAGCGACTATTTATGAGCAGTGTTTACAAGTTCCAGAGATTGCCCCAGAGGTTATTAATGCTATGCAAATCAAAAGCCGTCTAAATTTGTTAATCTAGACAAAACACAGGGCAACTCCAAACCAACGTGCAATATTCTGTCTCTGGGTTTATTCAAGTGTAATGCACCTTTAATGTCAACTTAGATTTTTCAACTCTTCAGCAGCCTCGCAGTAATTACAGTCAACAGGAAAAGTCGAACTCAGCCAAAGAGGCAGGGCAACAGGAAATTGTGGGGAAATTTTAAAAACAAAACCAAAACAGAGACAAAAAACCCCTGTCAATTTTAAGAACGGTTTAGAAAAAAATAAAACTTGCCCTTGTGTAATGAAGTAAGAACGTGAGGTAGGGTTTAGGTGCCCTTGGCAATGCCCCTTTGGCTGATAAGGGTCGGTGCCATCCTGGGCTGGAAACAGCGCCTGCCGGAGTCAAGTCCACACTCACCTCGGAGCAGAGCGTGAGATCCAATCATCAGCCTATTTTTGGCTGCACAGTTAATGATCTGTTGGTAGCCACACTTTTCACTTTGTCACAACAACTGGGGCCTGCAGCTGAAGCACAGCTGGCCTCTCATTCTCCCAGCTCTATAATTTAGTTTAACAGCTTTAGGGACAAGAGGAAATGGCAGAGTGCCCTGGAGCCCCCACACTGGCTTCAAAAATTAGTTCCTTACCATGCTGTATATATACTCACAAGTATTTTAGGCAAACAGTGTAGGCAGGTCAGGCCTAGATGGGTGCATGGCACTGCTGACTCTGCTGCCGGCAGGGCAGCTGGGTGAGGGGAGGGGACAGAGAGGCATGAGGAGGGATACGTGTGAATCCCTGTGTGCATGTGCATGTGCGTGTGTCAGAGAGGGAGAAGCATGCCTCCGTGGGGGAGTGTGAGTAGGTGGATGTGTGATGTCTCAAAAACTGTGGGAGGCCTTTTTGACAAACACGCATGAGTTCTGCCCTCACACCTAGGTTGAAAAGCAACATACTCCCACGCTTAGCAGATGCCTTGCAGGGGATTGTGGCTGCCTGGTGGGGGAGACCCAGCCCTGCAGGTGAGTTAGTTCAGCTTCTCAGTCTCCCTCTGGAATTCTGTAAAATCCCCTGGCGGGTGGCAGAAGGAAAAGAGCTTGTGTGAAATGGTGAGGTATTTCCCAGTGCCTCTGATCCCTCCCTCATGAAAGCCTCTCTGCTCATGACCATTCACCCCTCTGAGATGGAGAAGTTCTGGACCTTAGCGAGCATTCCGACAGAATGGATGGAGGTCCGTCCCTGACCCAAGGCTTGGAAACAAAGGGCAGTGAGAACAGAGCCAAGGGCCCCACAGAGAAGTGGCGTAGAGGTAGAGCCGGGCAGCTGGCAGGACTGAGGTCTAGGAGCTAGGGGAAGGCGTGAAGCAGCTCTCCAGGATTTCCAAGGGCTTTGGGCAGTTTCACCGGTGTCCTGTGCCATGTGACATCTCCCTCCCACTCACTCCCCAGCAGTGCCTGGTGGGTTTGGAGTTGGTCTTCATGGGAGGATACAGGCAGAAGGCATGCCCAGGCTGAGAGCAGAAAGCTGGGTCTGCAGGCAGGTGGTGGGGCAGGAAGGTATGGAGGTTGGGGGCACCAGGAGCCCTGCCTTCACCTTCATGAGTGACATTGTTCTTTCACGCATTCACCAGGCATGGATGTGGGGCACATGGGGCCACGGTGGCACCTGGAAATATAAAATTCCCCCACCCCAGCAGTTTACACTTTGGCCGAGATTGCTAACATGAAGCGGCTCAGCAAATAATTATTCAGTTACAAATGCAGGATTCACGTTCTGTCCTCTCTAGATCACAGTTGCAAATGCAAGGTTCACATGCTCTCCTCTAGATCATCATTCTTTTCCTTTTTACCCTTTCAGCCCCACCAGTCTACAAACATACCATAGTTTCTACCACGCTTCCTCTTCGATCGCACATGTCCCTGTGGCTCTCCTAAGTCTGTCCCTCCCTTTCACAGCCGAGCTATTCATGAGACTTGTTTCTGCCTGCTGTCTTCACCATCTCTCCTCCCATGCCTGTCGACTGCCCCTAATCCTTCCATCTCCTCCAGGACTCACTCCAAGCTGCTCTTTTAAGCTCACCACAGATTTCCACACTGTTTAGTTTCAACAATGAGCTTTTCCACATGCAGCGTTTGGGCACACGTGATGTGGTGTTGAAAGCCAAGAACGCTGGGACCAGATGGTCCGGGTTCGAGCCCCAGCTCCAGTGCTTATGAGCTCTGTGACTGGGCAAGTTTATTTACCTCTGGGCCTGACTTCCCATTTGCAAAGCAGAGATAATGAAACAAAATACCTCATAGGGAATTATGAAGATGTAGCTAGCTAATGTATTACAAGACTCAGAACAGTGACGGGCACATTGTAAATACTATGTACATGATGGTACTGACTAATAGCAGTGGTCACCCCTTCATTCTTCCTGTGGTTTCCAGGACACAAGACCTGCCTGGTTTTCCTCCGAGCTATTCCTCAGTCCCTTTGCTGGTCCGCTATCATCTCCCCAGTCTGGAGAACTCAGGTGTCCCAGAGCTTAGCCATTGAACATCTAGCCTCCGGAGTCTTCGTCTAGTCTCCTGTCTTCAGGTGCCATCTGTAGGTGACAGCTCCCAATTCCCAGCCTGAAGCTTCCAACTCTAAACTCAAGCTCATGCATAAATCATCTACTGGATATTTAGACCTCTGTGTTTCACAGACATATCAAACTCAAACTTCTTGGCTGTTCTGGACCTCAGTAGGCATGACCTCTACCTCGGGCCTCTGCTGGAATGCTCTTCCCCCCATACCTGCATGAGTTCTTCCTTCACCTCCTTCAAGTCTTTGCTTATGCATCACCTTCTGAATAAAGCTTTCTCTGACCATCCCACGTAAATGTAAAACTCTCCCAACTCTGTTGGCCTCCTCTGCCTTTTTTCTCCATAGTATTTATCAACTCCAAATATACTAAATATCATATTTATATATTAGCTACGTGTCGCATAACCCTTATCCAAATTGCTTGGGACAAGAAGTGTTTGGGATTTCAGATTTGGGAATATTTGCATACACATAGATGAGACATCTTGGGGATGGAACTTAAGTCTAAACACAAAGTTCATTTGTTTCATATATACCTTCACATTAAAATATGTTAAATAATTTGTACCTAAAACAAAGTTTGTGTTAAGTAATTCCATGTGGAATTTTCCACCTGCAATATCATGTTGGCACTCAAAAAGTTTGATTTTGGAGCCTTTGTGATTTTGGATTTTCCTGTATCCTGTCTTCCTAATCAGATTAGAAGCTCCAAGAGGAGGAGATTCTTACTCTGTGATTTCACTGTTATACCTCCAGTGCTTTGAACACACTCTTAGTATACAATTAAATGCCAAGTATTTACTGAATAAATTTTAAATAGAATAAACAAATTGAAAATATGGGCCCATCTGTACTGCGGATCATACTTGATCACGGAGCAAACATGTCTTTTCAAGGCTGTGACAGCAAAACAAAAATGGAAAGAAGTTTAGTCATACCTGGTGAGCAGATGAGACAAAAGCATCTGGACAAAGGCCACACCCTCCTAAGGCCCTACTTGATTGAGGAGCTGATGGAAGATCTTGCTGTGGGAGCTCGGGGAACAAAGACAGAGAGACAGGTAGCGAGATTGGTGAGGAACAGGTCACACTCAGCACATCGGCCTCAATAGGCTTGACCTTGAACTCAATGGGAAACCCAATGGCCTTAATCATAGTAAAGGACGCCATGAGATGTGCCATGGCTGCTGGAGGGAGGAGAGGCTGGCAGGGGCTGGTTTAGCTGCCATTGAAGGTACCTGGCCAAGAGATGTGGCTCTGGACAGTGGAAGACAGATTTCAAAATTATTGGGAGGCAGAATCAAGAAAAATTTTTCACTGATTGCATATGGGTGAGAAAGGAGAGTGAAGTTAAGAATAGCTCCTGGGACTTTTGCATTAGCTAATGGGTAAAAGGTGAAGCTATTGTGAAGAAGGGTGATGAATAAATGGGTTGGGGGTTGGCATAATATAATATTACACTTCAGGTTGGACCTAAAGCCTGAAAGATTTCTTTTCACCAGTGTAAACACTTCGACCTAGTTATACGCTCTTCCCCACATAGAATTCCTTTTCTTCATTCTCAGGACATTTGCTTATGCCAGGCTTTCTAATCCAAAGGCCATTCCTGTTCCTTTCTGTTGTCCACTGTCCTTTAAAACCCAGCTTACACATTCAGTGCCCAGATCTTGGTTCCTCATACCATTCTGTAATAAAAGAAACTGCAGCTCCTTGGAAAAACAACTGATTCTAAGGCTGGAACAGGAAATATGCAAGAAGAGCCTGGAGCACCTCTTAGTACCAGAAAGGAAGTGGCAGAAACACACACAGAGATGGGTGCGTATGCCACAGGGAGCAGGAGCCCACTGAATGGGCTCTCAGGTCCAAAGCTGGAAAAATTTGAGCAACCAAATAAATAATGTAGCATTGAAATATAACTAAAGTACAGAACATATATCCAAGAGCCCATGCTGATATAAATAAATGATGGAATGAACAAATAAATAAATGGGAGGAAAGGCAAATCTCCCATGCAGAAGAATTCCAAATAATTTATGTAAGTAGTCTGTCCTCAGGGAGATGGAGCATCACACCCCCCATCCCTTCAGCATGGGCTGTGCAGAGCGGCTTCCTTCTAAAGAATACGGAAGAGAAAGGGGGGAAATTAGAGTTACTTAACGGCGGAGAAACCTGACCAACTACCTCAGCCAGTTGATCAAGGTCAATCTCAACAGTGGTAAAACAGGTTGATAGTACAGACGCTTGGTATGATGTGCCGGGGGGCCTTCCACCTCTATGGTCTTCCAAAACCCCATCGCACCAGTTCCATCATGAGAAAAGCCTCAGACAAATCCAAACTGAGAGACATTCTGCAATGCACCTAACCAGTACTCTTTGAAACTGTCAAGACCATCTAAAGTAGGGGGAGTTTGAGAAACTACCACAGCCCAGAGGAGCCTAAAGTGACATGATGACCAAATGTAACGTGGTCTCCTGGATGGATTCTGGAATGGAAGAAGGACATTACGGCAAAACTAATGAAGTCCGATAAAGAACGGACTTGAGTTGGTAAAAACGACTTGGTGATAAATGTACCCTAGTAATGCAAATGGTTAACTGTATGGGAGTTCTGTGACATATGGGAACTTTCTGTACTATCTTTGCAACCTTTCTGTAAACCTAAAACTATTGTGAAATTAAAAGTTTATTTGATAGGGGAGAAGAAACCTAGCTTACATCCCACTCCTCCACAAAGGCTTTTTATTTATTTATATTTTTATTGCATTTTAGGTTTTGGGTACATGTGAAGAACATGCAAGATTGTTGCATAGGTACACAGTGATTTGCTGCCTTCCTCCCCTTCACCTATATCTGGCATTTCTCCCCATGCTATCTCTCCTCAACTCTCCACCTCCCACTGTCCCTCCCCTAGTTCCCCCCAACAGACCCCAATGTGTGATGCTCCCCTCCTTGGGTCCATGTGTTCTCATTGTTCAACACCCGCCTATGAGTGAGAACATGCAGTGTTTGATTTTCTGTTCTTGTGTCAGTTTGCTGAGAATGATGGTTTCCGGGTTCATCCATGTCCCTACAAAGGACAAGAACTCATCGTTTTTTATGGCTGCATAGTATTCCATGGTGTGTATGTGCCACATTTTCCCCGCCTAGTCTATCATGGATGGGCATTTGGGTTGGTTCCAGGTCTTTGCTATTGTGGAAGACAGTGTGGCGATTCCTCAAGGACCTAGAAATAGAAATTCCATTTGACCCAACAATCCCATTACTGGTTATATAGCCAAAGGATTATAAATCGTTCTACTACGAGGACACATGCACACAAATGTTCATTACAGCACTGTTCACAATAGCAAAGACCTGGAACCAACACAAAGGCTTTTTCACCCCTCAATTCTCAGGTAAACCTATGCCTCCTCCTTGCACGTAGGCACTAAGTCTGCAAAGCTTATTCTCACTGGCATTGTGTGCATTTAAATGGTCCCTTGCTGTGTGCAGGTCTGTAGGTTCCATCTTTCCTAGTGAAGGACAGACTTCTTAAAAGAAGTGATGCAGCTTTCTCTATCCTGAGTTTGCTTCATGACAGCAGTTCAGGGCTTCTATGCAGTAGACACGCATCGGCCTGGAGAAAGTCACTTCTTCCTCTTCTTTAGAAGTGGAACAGACATAAATGACACTGACTTAGATTAGGAGGAAGTTTTCTGAGAAGGAATGAACTATGGAATAGCTGTGTAAATTATTGCACATAAGCATCTAAACACTATATGGAAAGCATAGATCATAGTAGATGTCTGCTGTGGCTACTACCACACAAGTGGCCTTTTATCTCCTTTGTGTCACCAAAGACACATACTTCTGTCATCCAACAAAGCCCTCATCCCGGCATCCAATCAATGGCCAAGTCCTATCAATTCTGCTCCTTAAATATCCCTTGCATGCGTCCATGTCTTTCCACCCCCAAGGTCACCACAGCCATCTAAGGCAACGGCCTCTCTGGCTGAAACATCATCATTTGGGACTGTGGTTTGTCTTCTTGCAAATACTCTCATCCTGTCCACAATAATTTTTACATGATCTTCTTAATCCAACCATCTTATGATGGAATTCCCATGCTAAAACCTTTCTGTGTCAGATCCAGCTTCAAAATCCTTTCCAAGGCCACAAGGCTGTGTGCCTCTCTGGCCCCAGACCTGCCCTTCATCTTCTCTTCAATCACAGTGACCCAAACCATTGGCCTCTTGCCATCTCTGCCATGTTTTTGTTATTATTGTTGTTCGGTCCAATCTCAGGACCATGGTAGACGCATAGATGTTGTTTCCTCTGCCTAGAAATCCTTCCTCCCTCTTGTTCACTTCCCTGTTTTTGCCTGAGTAATTTCAACTTTTTCTCCAGCTCATGAATACAAATAACCTCCTCAGGGAGCTATTTCCTGAGGAAGTAATACGTATTCAACCCAACTTGGTTCACATGCAGGAGCAACCTGTGAGCACACTTTGGCAAAGCAAGGGAGGAGCCAGTTGCCATTTAATGTGACTCCATGCAGGACAGAGAGCTCCACATCACTGTTATCTGCCCCTCTGTCCCTAGGACCAGCCTTGCAACTGGCTAGAGCAGGGACTCTGTGAACATGAGTAGACTGGTGGATAAAGGGATCAATCAATTGATTGACTTCTCTGTCTCCCTTCCAAGCACAAGGCAGCATTCCTGACATTCTTCCTGGTTCTCCTCTTTCATAATGCTCCTGGTCCCCCTTTGAAATGAGCGACCAATGGCACAAATGTCAAAAGTCTCTTTCTAGAGCACTTGAGGGAGTCTTTGAGGATGTTTGATTCACCTCATTTGTCCTTATTGAATTTTTACAAAGCGGGAGTATTGTCCATCTTCATCACAGCGATTTGTTTATCATCATACAGATTATAATGGTAGAGAACCACATTAAACATGACTCAATAAAAGAAAATTAAACATATTTTGCATAGCTAGTTCATTAAGATTGAAGCCAAACAATATTCATTTTGTGCATAGAGGGCACTTCAAGCCTTAACTTGGTCTATTTGAAGAGGATGACACAATTTCTGGGGTAGAAGAGACATTAGGAAAGGTCACATGATGCTTTAATGAAACTGTCCTTTTGATTTTTCTTCAGCCTGTCCAAGCTCCCATGATTCACTGAGGAAACTGCCTTATTAAGGGATAATAGGTTACGTGCTCCCCTCAGCTGAGAAATAGTTCCTGCACTTAATTACTCTTTCTGGGCCTCTGACCTATTTGAATTTGGCCAAAATGCCTGAAGAGGGGGTGTTCTTCACACGTCTGACTCAGCATCAGTGAGAGAGAACTGGGATCTTCTCAAATAAGATGTCCTCATAACAATGTCACCACCCTGGCTTTGTGGTCTGTCACTTCCAATAAAATGAGAAGATGGTGCTGGGCTGGTCATCTCGTGATAAGTGAGAACCACTCTAAGAATCAGCCAGTACAAGAAATGGGGTTTGGAGTGTGCACAGTGCTCATACGTGTGTGTATGTGTGTGTGCACGTGTGTGTGCATGTGTATCTTTGTGTATGTGTGTTTATGACTGTGTGCACACGTGTGCATGTGTGTTTGTGTGTATGTGTATATGTGTGTGCGTGTGTGTGCACGTGTGTGAATTATGTCAATCACACATTTGTTTTCAAAGAATGAGGGGACTCTGTTCTCACAGCGCTTCACTTTTTCTTCCAAAAAGCTGTGGAGGGGGTTTTTGTTTGTTTTTGTTTGTTTTGAGACAGAATCTCACTCTGTTATCCAGACTGGAGTGCCGTGGCACGATCTCACCTCACTGCAACCTCCACGTCCCATGTTCAAGTGATTCTCCTCCCTCAGCCTCCCAAGTAGCTAGGATTACAGGCGTGCACCACTACACCTGGCTAATTTTTGTATTTTTAGTAGAGACAGAGTTTCACCATGTTGATCAGGCTGGTCTCGGACCTGGTGATCCGCCAGCCTCAGCCTCCCAAAGTGTTGGGATTACAGGTGTGAGCCACCATGCCCTGCCCTGTGGAGGGATTTTAAGTTAATTCCATCCTCCAGCTCATAGTCGGAACACAATTGTTCTCTATCTACATCTTCCACGAATGTTTTTTAAAAGATCATATTTGACATTGCACATTGCATGTGTCTGTCCGTTTACACACTGGTCAGGAGAGGGAGTCAAAAGCTTACCTCAGCTTCCTTTTTAAAATTTTTTATGGGTACATAGTAGGGTCTTTATCTATGGGGTACATAGGATATTTTGATACAGCCATACAATGCATAATAACCACATCAGGGTAAATGGGGTGTCCATTACCTCAAGCATTTATCCTTTCTTTGTGTTACAAACCACCCAATTATACTCTTTTAGTTATTTATAAATGTCTGATAAATTATTGCTGACTGCCATCACCCGAGTTTCGAGACAAGACCCACGCAGAGAAGGCCTGGACCCACAGCTGGAGCCTGCAGTGAGTGCAGCCTTGCCCAGCTGAGTTGTCACTGACCCACAGGCCCAACCATGAGCAATCAACGGTTGCTGTTTTCAAGCACTGAGAGAAAGCTGGGTGTCTAACGCTAGCCCAGCTTTGGTGACTTCCTCTCCCAGCTGGCTGCCAGACCACTCGAGAAGCATTCCATCATGCACTGTTTGCAGCGATGAGTTACCATCTTACGCATCACGTCTTCCCAGCCGACTGGGAACCCCCGGACTCAGAAGTGTGTCCTCTGCTTGTTTGCATCTCTTACTCTTCCCACCTGATTTTATTGCCTATAATAGATGATTATCTAAAATTTTTCATTAGTAATTGATAATCGTATTTCTTCAATGTTCTGTCATGATTATTCATGACCAGCCACTGTAGCATGGTATCACATTATAATCACACACAGGTGGAGCTGGAAGGGGTCCTTTATAACTACTATCATTTATTGTTGACTTACTAAAAACTGTTCTAAGGGCTTCACGTTAACCCACTTAGTCTGAGCAGGCAGATGAGGGAGAGACGATGAGTTCTCAAGTTCACACCACAAGCCAGTGGTGCAGCCAACATGAGAATTCAGGTCATCTGGCCCCAGATCGCAAGCTCCTAGCTAAAGAGAGCATGGGATGTGAATCCTGCCAGTATCCTCTCCCCGGTCACACGGGTTACTCAGCCTGGCCAGCTTCTTAGCTGGGGATCTGCCAGTGTCATATGCAGCCCATTCTGTTGTTGGATGCACCATTCAGATCTTCTTAATGGTGCAAAATCTGGCGCTTCTACTCCTTTGAGCCAATGCAGAGCACAGCTTCCTTCTCAAGCAGCCCATCAGGCGACTGAAGGCTCTGAGGATGCCCCTGACAAAGGCTCCAAGCCAGAAGAGGTGACCAGCCCTTTCCTGTGGTGGCCCTTTAATGGGCTCATGCCACCTCCTTCTCATCCCTGATCTTCACAACACACAGCCTTGCCCCCTCCAACACAGCCTTGCCTATACTGATTATAAAAGTGCTTTAAAATGAATGAAGCTTGAACAAAAATGTAGGCACTGTGATTAGTGATAGAATGGACACTCCACACGTGCCGGCTGAACTGAATTCGTTCACACGCACTGAGAAATGCTTGAAATTTCTAAGAACATTGTTTCTTGAAATCTTTGTTGGATTTCAGAGAAGGAAAGCACCAGACACATCCTCCTGAGATCTGTGATTCTGGGGTGTGTGACAGAAGATTTTGGAAAAGAGGTGAACGCAGTTAGTTAAAACCTGGCCCAACAAATGAAAGGACAAGTGATAGATTCTAGGAACAGTCAGAACAAGGGATGACCTACATGGGGAACCTCCTTCCAGAGAACCCAGAAGAGGTTGTCACCAGAATCACCAGCAGGAGAGCCGCAGTTCAGAGGGCACCGCTTCAGACACAGGCCCTTGCTGTAAGTAGACCTCCATCTATATCTCAGGGGCTGATGGTGATATCAAGTTCATGCTCAGTTTTAACAAGCTAACAAACATATATATAAAAGCCCTCCTCAAATAAATGCGTATTGTACTCTAAACACACAAAGATTATTTGCTTTTTATTTTAAGCTTTTATTTTAAGTTCAGGGATACATGCACACATTTGTTATGTAGGTAAACTTGTGTCACAGGGGCTTGTCATACTGATTATTTTGTCACCCTGGTACTAAGCCTAGTACCCAACAGTTATTTTTTCTGCTCCTTTCTCTCCTCCCACCCTCCACCCCCAGGTAGACCCCAGTATCTGCTGTTCCCCTCTATAGGTCTACATGGCCTCATCATTTAGCTCCCACTTAGAAGTGAACATATGTGGTGTCTGGTTTTCTGTTCCTGAATTAGTTTGCTAAGGATAATGGCCTCTAACTCCAAAGATCACGTTCATGATTTTTTTTCCTGCCTCTAGGGAGATCCAAGTGTTCTTGTTTGAAATACTTCCTCCTTGCAAAGAAGTAGGGTGTGTGGCTGGGTGGCCAGACATGCTCTTTGGAGCCAGACCAACAAGGACCCCAGCTCTGGGTCTTCCCCCGTAAGGTGAGGTCCCGGGCCAGTTAGGAAAGTGCTGTTGGTCTCAGGCTCCTCATGACTAAAACGGAGATGACAATAGCACCTCTATGGTAGGACTCTCCCCGTGATTAAATGAAGTAAAGCAATTAACATGATACCCGTCCATGGATATAGCTGTCACTATAGCCAATGCTTCTAGATTCGATCAATACAAGAGGGAGGTGGATCCTTGTGCTCAAGGCATTTCACTACTAAGCAAGCAAAGGTTGATGATGTCATATAGCCTGTTTTTATATTATGCACACGGAAATAGCACAGAGCTTTCCCTCTCTACGCTTTGAATAGACTCATGGGCCTCAGTGCTCTCCGGGCCTCAGCTTTCATCTAGAAAGCTAAGTTGTCTGCTGGCAAGCTTTAAAGCTCCATTTCTTCTTACTTGATTGGCCACAGACCAGTTCCGTGAGCTGGAGAGAAGCCGTAATTAGTAACCAAGTCAAGGCGCTCTCTCTCCTGAACATGCCATGCTCATGTCTTACTGGAAAGAGACGTGGCCCTTTAACAAGAATATGACTTAGTGATTGAGTGCCACCATTTGATGGGCACAGCACGGTTGAAGAAACTGTAGTAAAACTCAGCTCATGTTAATGCTTCGGAACTGGGTAAGCAGGCTGGTTTATTTCCATTTTCTTCCCCCTGTACAGCCTTTTTTCCGATACCCTCCTTCCTGGCCTTGCTATTTCCTTATATTCTTTCAATATTTTTTGAATGTATACCACCTGCCTAAGTATGGAAGTTTCAAAGGCGAAAGGGTCCCAGCCTTTGCCTTCAGGAAGGCCGCACTGCAGTGAGGAAAACAGACACTTCCAGAGAAAAATCACACAGTCACAGGAAGGGCAGCACTGAAGGCAGACAGACAACTTGGGACTCCACTCTCTGGATATGAGAAGTTTACAGTGTAGGAGACATGAGAGCAAAGCTGAGTTTTCCAGGAAAGGCATTCTTTCCATCTTTATTGGATTCGAATTTTAAAACTGTAGTCTGGACTTCTCTCCTGACTTAATTTTCCGTAAAGTAAAACAAACATAATGCAAGTGAGTCTTCACGGGCTGCTTGAGACTCATATGGTACGAATAAAATTGGATTTTATAGCAATACAAAGGCAGATGTTTGGGAAGACTGTCTACCCTGATTGTTAAAAGAAGCTTATATTATCCATCATGTTTTTGTGTTATTTGTATGTTTCTTCTAAGCATTAAGGGAGGGGCGATTTGAGTGAGGTGAGAAGTTTGGTGAGCTACATTTTAAATGGCCCCCAACCCAGGGACACATACACTGTGTGCTCCAGGCGTGCTGGGGATGGTGTGTGGATGAGAGCAGGCAGGTGCGTCCACACCTCGTGTGCACCCTGTTCAGCTTCTCCAGCACTTGGGAGCACCCCCAGCTTGGTGTAGTGAAAAGGAAGTCTGGCTTTGGTGTCAGAATGCTCTCACCTCAGATTCCAGCTCTGGCATTTGCAGTCTCTGTGACTCCTGGCAAACCCTGACCTTTCAATTCCTGATCTGCCGAATGGACATGGTGAGACCATGCTGTAGTGCCTGTGTAGTGGCTAAGTGAGGTGACCCAGCCACCATTCCCAAGGGAGACCCTGCTGTGAGCCAGGTTTCTGGCGTTCAGGAATGTGTATGGCTCCCACCATTTCAGGTCTATGGTGTGCACAGGTACCGCTCTTACTCCCATCCTATCTATAAGAAAACTCATGGTTTTTTTGAGACAGTATCTCACTGTCACCCAGGCTGGAGTGCAGTGGCACAATTACAGCTCACTGTAGCCTTGACCTCCTGGGTTTAATCCTCTCACCTCAGCTTCCTGAGTAGCTGTAAGTACATGCAGGCACCACCATACCCAGCTAATTTTTGTATTTTTTTTTTTTTGTAGAGACAGGGTTTTGCATTCTGTCCAGGCTGGTCTCGAACTCCTGGGCTCAAGTGATCCATCCACTTCGGCCTCCCAAAATGCTGAGATTACAGGCATGAGCCACCATGCGTGGCAGAAAACTAAATCTTGATAAGATCAGGCAAGTCAACCAAGATCAAATAGATAGTAATGACAGAACTGAGACTCAATTCCAGGCTCGGCTGACTTCAAAGACAGTAGAAGAA
Organism: Sapajus apella; assembly: GCF_009761245.1. Classification (NCBI taxonomy): domain Eukaryota; kingdom Metazoa; phylum Chordata; class Mammalia; order Primates; family Cebidae; genus Sapajus; species Sapajus apella. The sequence continues at coordinate 3,744,847 of NW_022437054.1, forward strand.
CTCAACGATATCTCTGGAATTTACCGTTGGTAATACCATTAAAAGCAAGCCTAGACACAGAATGTGATGGCTAATTTTGTGTGTCAACCTGGCTAGGCTACACTGCCTAACTGTTTGGTCAAACACTAGTTTAGATATTGTTTAGGTGTTTCTTAGCTGGGGTTAACATTTACAACAAAAAATACTATTCCCAGGAGCAGTGACTCACTCCTGGGAGGATCGGCTGAGCTCAGGAGATGGAGGCTACAGTGAGCTCTAATCAGGCCACTGAACTCCAGCTTGGGTGACAGAGCAAGCACCTGTCTCAAAAAAAAAAAAAAACAACAAAAAAACAAAAAAAACCCAAAAAACAAAATACCATAAATGTACTTAAAGTCAACTTTGAGAAAGGCAGATGACCCTTCATAATGTGAGTGGGCTTCATCTAATCAATCGAAGGCCTTCCAGGCCTTAAGCGTAAAGACAGGTTTTCAGAGGAAGAACTTCCTCAAAAGGGCAACCCAGAAGCCATGTCTGAGTGGATATTCTGCCTGGAACTCCGCAGACTTCAGATTCAAGATTGCAACATCAGCTCTTACCGGAGCTTCTAGCCTGCTGAACTGCCCTATGGATTTGAGACTTGCAGGCCAATTGAGCCAATTCTTTACAATAAATACCCCTCTCCCCTTCTCTCTCTCTCCCTCCGTCTCTCTCTCACAGATAGATACATAGCGAGTATTGGTTCTGTTTCTCTGGAAGGTGTAGACTGAAAATACAACGTGGTGAGTACACATCTGAAGCAGCCTAGACGGCCAAATTGGAGCATCTTCTAAATGCAACGAGGTGGCACTGGAACTTCACTAAGACGTCCATAGATATACATGCAAATTTGAGATTTGCCTTCACGGACATGATATCTGAAGCCAAGGGGAGGAGGAAAACCCTAAAGAAGAAAGTCCGGGGATGGGCAATGAGGTGTAGGAGGCAGGTCTTTGGCAGCACTTTATTTTGGGTGTGGGAGGAGAAAAGAGAGACAGGAGAGCTGTGTAGAGGAATCAGTAACAATGGCTACTGCCAGAGGGAGGAGGAGGCAGAAGCGGGGCTCAGAGAGACTGGTCAGACAGCTGGAGCTTGGCTTGGAGATAGATCAGAGAGGCTGCGAATAAAGCACATTTAGAAAAGGCAGCAACACCAGTGCAGGTGTGAGTGAGGAGAGAAGGGAGAGCTGTTTTGTCTTAATCTTTTAGTATTCAGTCAATCCTTGAACATACTGGGAGACAGAGGCACCTACCCCAGCATGCAGTTGAAAATCCACATATGACTTGTGACTCCAAAAATGTAACTACTAATAGCCTACTGTTGACCAGAAGCCTTCCTAGTAACATAAACAGTGAATACATATTTTACATGTTTTGTGTATTATATTTCGTATTCTCACAATAAAGTAAGCTAGAGCAAAGAAAATGTTATTAAGAAAATCATAAGGGAAAGAAAATATATTTTCTAATCATTGAGTGGAAGTGGATCATTGTAAAGATCTTCATCCTTGTGATCTCGTGTTGAGTGGGCTGACGAGGAGGAGGAGGAGGGTGTGGCCCTGCTGTCTCAGGCGTGGTAGAGGTGGAAGAAAACCTGTGTATAAGTGGTCCACGAAGTTCAAACCCACATTGCTCTAGGGTCATCTGTACTATTGAAAGACTTACAGTAACATAATTCCCTTGGCATAAGCCGGTTAAAAGCTAGATTTCACCTTTCTGTAACAAAATTAGTAGAACACAAACCTCACAGCTCCTACCAGGACCCCTGGTTGCTTCCAAGCTCCCCAGCATGGCACCTGCCTTGGGCTCCTCTGCCATGTCCTGGCCTCCCTGTCTCTGCCTACTGATTTTTTTATATGTATATAATGAAGAGGGTTCTCTGCCTAGCTCTTGACTGGCCTCCACAAAACAGGAACCACGGTGACTCCACAAGTATCATCATGCCTTGAACAAGAGCAAGCTTATTTGAGAATTTGTTTTTGAACATCTAAGGCCTGCCTTATTTTTTCGCCCAAGGATTTTTCCTTACATTCAAATTCCGAATTGCGAGTAATTGTGCTCATTCTTTTTCTTAACCATCCTATTAGTATTTTTATTCTTCCTTAAAAACGCAAATACCTGTTTTTTCTCCTTTTTACCGATGCCCCCTCTTTCATTCTAAATCACCCCCCACACTTATCCTTCAGCTTCACAGAATCAGGATCTCTTATCTACATCATGTAAACCTCTAATTTCAGCCCATCTTTCTCCACTCATTGGTCCCCAGTGGTTCCTGAATGAGGTTCACATTGACCTGCCTGGTATTCAAGGGCTTCATGATCTCACCCTGTTCTACATATTCTAATCTTCCACTGGAGTCCTACTGGTCTGTGGCCTCCATCCAAAGTCTCTAGTGCAGTCATTTCACTCAAGCTCCTGCCTTTGATGGAATGATCATCCTTGATCTTCACTCGTTCCTCAGTCATTCAATAATCAGGTAAGTCTAGCATTTGAAGTGAAGCTGATAATATATGTAACATACACGCATGTCAACTAGAAACACACCAGATAGCTAACTCTGTTCATTCCTCTTGTTCACAGTAATGCTGAGTCATTTCTTTTTCTCTGTGTTTCCTTCTTCTCATAACTTCCCTGTGCAATGTAGCATGAGATCTCCAAAGTGTCTCCAGAGAATCTAGATGCTTTATCATGTTGTCCACACCAAAGGTCACATGGCCTTTGTAAAGTCCAGGACTTGGTCAGACAGCAGAGCTTCAGGATAGAGTCAGTCAGGAGAGTCAATCAGATAAGACAGAGTCACCATACAAGCAACCACCATCCCCGTCCCGCCCTCTGAAAAAAAAAAATTCACCACAGTAATTTTTGGCACTTTCATAAGTGTTGAAGCAAAGAATGTGATGTTAGATGACAAGAGTAGAAAAATCCTGTTTCCTAGAACCTGTATTATCTCTACAATGGGAAAACTCATTCTGAACAATGAATGGATTTTCATCATATCAGAAATATAGGATTTAAAACCAGAAAATATTGAATGATATGAAATCAAAATCAGAAGTGTCCGTATGCATTATATCCTTATAAGCAAAGCATGTTTTCTTCAGAATCACTAAACATGGAAATATACATGTTTCAAATCAACACAATCTTACACAACAGTTTCATTTGGCCCTTATTACACTCCTGAAGTTCTTCATTCAGCCCCTGAAAAACTCCAACTATGAAGGAACACCAGCCAGCCGTGAGCAAAGGACTTTCAGAGACTGTTGCTCAGTTGTTTTACATAACAGAAAGGCATTTCTATGAAATATTCAAGATCTCATGAGGACAATCCAGTTCATTCACATTAATACTAAAACTGAAATGGTAAAGATTAATATGGTCCCCACCAAATGATGGCACAAAAATTATGAAGCACTTTATACTTAAATAATAAGCAAAGCCTTTGATAGCTTGTAACGTGGACAGCTAGATAACCTAAAACTTCTTCATTATATAAAACACCCAGAAATGCTAGATAAAATCAACATTCTTTTAAATGTATAGTGAAATCACAAAAAATGATAAATATTTAGGCAACAAATAGACACTAGAAATGAAAAAGATAGACACGTGAGCTGATGGATACAGCAGCAGATATGGTTGGGTTGTCATTGTTGGGAGGTTGGGGCTGAAGATTTAATACCCATATAAGGTACAGAAGAGTTCTTGAACCTGAGGGAGACAAGATATTGGAACTGAGAATGCTTCATAAAGGAGAATTCTCCAGGAAGAAACAAAGACAGACTGGAAAAATGCATGCAAGATCATAGGAATAAAACAAGAATGCTCATCCCTTGGTATAGGGGAAAAAATGTGTCCTTTGAGAATTTGTATGATGGGCTCACACTTCACTTGACTTTGAGGTTGGAATTTATAACAGTTGCATAGTAAAAAATTCCAGACCAAGAAATTAACATAAATTGTGATTCAGTGATATTCTCGAAGAACTTGGCAGAAGCAAATGGAAAAAAATATCTTTCAGGAGGCATCCAGGCACATTCCCTCTGTATATAAGTTCAAAATCAGAAATAGCAAAGATGTATGAAAATAATCTGCCATAATCAGCAGACACCTAAGTGTGATTAGGTTCCCAAAACTTCAGGTAACAGAAGATTCAGATAGAGGCTGGAAGAAGAGTATATTTTTAAATATTAAAGAAAGAATTTAAGCTGAAGATTAAAATACAATAAAATAAATCTCAGAGAAGTTTGAAAATGAATCAAAAGCAACTTTTAAATATTAAATATGTAATAATCAAAATTTAATTAAATAATCAAATAATCAAAATTGAAGCAATAGTGGAGATAACAGAAAAATAATATCAGTCCTGGAAACTGAATTAGCCCTAATGCAACTACAAAACACAATTTCATTGTGGGTTTACGGACTAGAAGAAAAATTACAGGGGCACAACAGAGGTGGAATCTAATCAAAGACCACCTATATAAAAACAGAACTCTAAACAGTTAAATTCCCAGATTATAGATCAACCATAAATGTTTCACACACTCCCACCACCTCCCCATCAGAAACTAAAAAATACCTATAGCAAAAATGACACTGAATGGAGATAAAAATATTGTTTCCCCTGACAATTCATAATCACAAGCTAAGTATAATGCAAGTTTGTTGCCCTAATTGAATGAGTAAAAGACCTCAAATTTAAAAATGTAGATGGTAATTCTAGGTCAGTAGTATCCACAAACCTAGCAAAAGTAAATGTAAGTTTTCTTTGGAAAAATATACAATCATTCCAGTTTCAAATAATTTCCAGTTAAATTTCAAGTAATATGAACTCACAGTGAAGCATCACAAAACACTTAATGAAACAAGGGCAGTATGAATAAGTGCCAGCAGAAATAACAGAAAACAGAATCAGATCCACAGTGGCTTTAATCATTAGAATTACCACACACAAACAAATATAGGCATATTTAATATTCTCAACTAAATAAAATAAGAAATTGAAAAATGAGCAAAGAGCAAAAAATTATTTTTATTAGAAAAAAGAACTTGTAGAAATAAATAATCTAATTAAAATTAGAAACTCAATAAATGGATTTAATAGGAGCTTTGATTTAGTTGAAGATAAAATTAGTGAACTAGAAAATAAATATAAAGAAAATTTCTAGAGAAGAGCACAGTATTAATTTTGTTTTTTTATTTCACAATGTTTTGACATCTTAGAGTGGGAGCCTGCCAGCTTGGGAGAGACTGTAGCTTTTAGAGCTAGTGAATTACTAGAGGTAATACACAAGTCACCTGTGAATATATCTTTTATCTACAAATCAACCAATTCCAAGTTCATACCCCCAACTTTCTCCTTTATCTAATTCTCACAAACCAAGACAATATTGTCCCTGCCCCACATCAGCTTGGCGAATGAGCAGACAATTAGAGACAGCGGCTATGCCCTAAATCCTGCCAGAATTATTCAGACTAGCCAAGTTTACTCTGTCCAGACTCGACTTTCCCAGAGAAGCTGCAACAAAGCCTGTGGTCTATGCTTCCCTTTGACTCCTACTCTGCCTCCTGAGCAGCTCTGGTGCTGCTCCATGTGTTTCTGTATGGCAGGCCTCTCACTTCTAAAGAACTGTAAGAAACTTTTCTTCCCAGTGGCACTGACTGCTCCATGTCCTCACTGTCACCTCTGCACATTAAAATCCTGTGGGTGCATTTTAACATAAGCACAGATTCCAAAAGATAAATGTGGTAAGAAGAGTTTAAGACACATGAAATACAGGGTGAGAGGTTCCAACATCTATCTACTTGGAACTCATAAGAACAGGAGAAAATAACGGAAAGCAAACATGAAAAGGCAATAGCTGAGAATTTTCCAACCAAACATGTTAAAGGACCCTAATTCTTATGATCAAGGAGCCCAAGAATCCTCTAAAACAAATGGCTAGACACATAGGAAAACCACCAAATATCAATGATTAAATGAACAAAGCAGGCAAAGAAAAAAGAGATCATTCACAATAGAATGACAATCCTATCTTGACTTTTCACCAGTAACTATAGAATGAGGAAGAAAAAGGAGTAGTGATCGTATTGTCAAAGTGAAATAGGAAAAGTTCCCTTGTGCCCCTGACATAGCATGCAATGGGGTTGTGGCTCACTTCTTCAGGGCACGGCTGTTCAAACCTCTAGGGGAGCATGCAGGCGGCAGGCTGTGGATCTTGACCCCACTCAGTGTCTAGGGGTGAATGTTTACAGCTCCTGAAGCCCCAGTAGGCATGTTACAGAATATTCTTTTAGTTTTGCCAACCATAGGCAGCTTGTGTTAACTCAATTAGACCAATGCCTTATTGCAAGGACAGAGGGATTTCTTTTATCTCAAGCTTCTTGCCTTGGTGAATTGAAAGAATCCAATCACACGTGGGCTTGGAGAACGAATGCAAGATTTTGAATGAAAGTAGCTCTCAGCAGATAAAGAAGTCAGAAGGGAGATGGTTTTCTCCTGAAGTCAAGCTGCTGGGCAGCCCAGGTGCTCCTCCCACTGCCCCAGTCAAACTCTGCCTTGCTCTGCTGGTCATGGTCTCCTAACCTGCCAGCGTGCTGGTGCCTGTCTGGCAATCCTCTGGAGATCTAGCCACTCATGTGCTCCTCCCCCAATATACTACCCTTCACCTGCAGCCACTTCTGTCTCAGCCTTGCTAAGGTCTTGGGTTTTTATAAGCATATGATGGAGGTGTAGCAGGCCAGGGTGGTCTTGGGAAATGCAGGAAATATCTGTCCTCACCTAGGTCCGTGGGGGTGGACCCCTAGCCAGGAACCAGGCCCTCCTCTACCCTGCACTTCCCTTCCCACCTTCCGTATCATTTAAAGGGACCACACTCTTCCCCTCACAGCACTTCCCTTCCATATCAAAAGTGCTCAAATAATATAATTGTTGGCAGGTTGTGGTGGCTCACACCTGTAATCCTAGCACTTTGGGAGGCTGAAGCGGGTGGATGGCCTGAGATCAGGAGTTCGAGACCAGCCTGGCCAAAATGGCAAAACCCCGTCTCTTCTAAAAATACAAAAATTAGCCAGTCATGGTGGTGGGGGCCTGTAATCCCAGTTACTTGGGAGGCTGAGGCAGGAGAATCGCTTGAACCCAGGAGGCAGAGGTTGCAGTGAGCCAAGATCCCACCACTTCACTCCAGCCTGGGCCTAAGAGCAAAACTCCATCTCAGGGTGGGGAAAAAAAGAATATGATTGTCAACTTGGAATTGCATACTCAGTAAAAATATCATTTAAGAATTGGGCAAATAATTTTCAGAAAAACAAAATCTGAGAGTTTGCTATCAATGGGTTCTCACTGAAGGAAATTTTAAGGGCAGACTAAAAGTAATCCCAGATTTAAAAAAAAAAAAAAGTGTTGAGCAAAGAAAGTGGTAAAGTTTTAAAGCTTTTTGTTTTTTTTTAAAAAAAAAAAAACTTTTTTTTCTTTCTTTCTTTCTTTCTTTCTTTCTTCCTTCCTTTCTTTCTTTCTTTTTCTTTCTTTTCTTTCTTCTTCCTTTCTTCTTTCTTTCTTTCCTTCCCTCCTTCCTTCCTTTCTTCTTTTCTTTCCTTTGGTCTTTCTTAGCCTCAAAGCATATAATCTCGGAGAGGGTGTTTAAGGTTATTTTCTATGATTCTTTTACTATTCATGAGGAGGATAAAACTATTGAGTAACATAAACTTTTTAAGATATTATGCAATACAAATCGAAGATATCATTTCTTGTTGAGTAAAAGGTGAAATGAAATGGACAAAATGCTCAATCCATCCAAAGAAGACAACAATAGAAGGATAATTAAATGCAAAAGTCAAGATAAATAAAAAAAAAACATAAAATGGTGATTTAAATCCCAACATGTCAGTAGTTACAAAGTACAAATAGAAAAAATTATTCCGTTAAAAGATAAAGATTACCAGATGGGATTTTTCTTTTCAAACTTCAGTCCTATCAGACTTCTAGGTGAAAGCATTGCTAGAGATAAAGAGTCACATACAATGAAAAATAATTCATCAGAAATATATAATAGCATCAAGCTTGCAAGAATCTTAAAACTTAATATCAAAATACACTAAGCATAAAGTTAACAGGTGTAAAAAGAATAAAACAAATCTACCGTTACATACAGAAACTTTAACACATTTCTCTCAGGAAAGTAATAGATCAAGCAATCTAAAAACAAAAGCAAAAACCACCAGTAAGTGTATATAGACTTGGGCAGCACAGTTAACACGCATGATCCAACAAGAAGAGAATGCATTCTCCTCTCAAGCACTCATGGGTTCTTTCCAATTCTGACCACTCACAGGGCCAAAAAGCAAATCTCAACAACTTTCAGAGGGTTGGGATTATCCAGACCATTTTCTCTGACCACAGTGAAATTAGGATAGAAGATAACTAGGCATAGTGCATTTGTTTGGAAATTAAGAAACATGCCTTAAAATAACTCACGTTAAAATAACTCATGGCTAAATTTAGCTATTCAAGGAGGCAAATGCTGTTTTGAACCTCAGAAAATCAATTCAAACAATTTACCAATTATTAACAGGTTAAAGAAGAAATTTCATAGAATCAACTGATAGATTTTTTTAAATAGCATTTGATAAAATACAACATCTTTATACACAATTGTTAAAGCCACACAGCAAACTAGGTATAGAAAGAATACCCTGACAAAGTCTATATGCTTTTTATAAACCTACAGAATACATCATAGATAATGGAGAAGCATTTGCACACATACCATTTAGAATGGCAGAAAAATCTGTTATTGCTACTTCTATTGTACTGGATTTCCCAGTCAGTGGAAAAAGAAAAAGAAGCAAAAGGTAAAAGGATTGCAGACTAACAAACAACACAAATTTGTCTATAAAATGATTACCATTTTTAAAACACACCAAAATGGACAGTTAAATAATTAACATTGTAGGTGACAGTTAATGTCACGCACTAAAAGCAAGCCATAAAATACTTAGAGTGTGATTCCATCTACAGGACATTCAGAATCTTAAAAAACTAATTAATTCTCTGGGTACGGTTACAAAAATTTGCGGTAATACTAAAAAGAAAATTATGAGAACACTTTGCTCACACTGCAGGGCAGCAGTTACCTGGTGTGGGGGGAGAGGGCGGGATGGGGACAGGCTCAGGAGGCCTTGCAAGGACACCGCTGGTGCCTGGGTGTGCATCGCGTCTATTCTTGATATCTTACTATGTTTATCTTTTTGCATCTGTCAATATTTAATAAGAACAATCTGAAAGAGATACCAGGTTGGTTGGAAGCATAAAGTCTAACGTTTTCTAATAAGACTTCCCAAAGTCTTATTAGACTCAGAATTTTGCTCAGAACGAGAATGGCAAAATTCAAAGAGGATACGTGTACGTGTGACTAAAGTGTTTCCAGAATTGAGGAAAGTCATAAATCCTCGGTTTGAGGAATCATCCAAAGTACAATAAATCAAGGCCCCCCAGGCCTGTCATAATGAACATACAGGGCATTGAAGACAATTATCTCAAAAGTAATAAAAGAGAAAGCAGACTATTCACAAATAAATGCAAACACACTGACAGCCGACCTTAAAACAGAAGAAGGAAAAGACAGAAAACAACAGAAAAGTGTCTTTGATGTCTAAGTAACTAAAACGTAGAATTCTACACCCAGTTAAGCAAGTATTCAAGTATATGGGCTAAGTGAGATGGTCTTTAACAAAAACCAAAACCTGTTCACTAGCTGACCTCCATGGAAAGACCTACTTGAGAAGGTGTTTATGAAAAATCTGAAACCAGAAGAAAGCACTAATTTTTTTTTAAGATGGAGTCTTGCTCTGTTGCCCAGGCTGGAGTTCAATGACATGATCTCGTCTCACTGCAGCCTCCATCTCCGGGGTTCAAGCGATTCTCCTGCTTCAACCTCCCGAGTAGCTGGGTTTACAGGCACATACCACCACACCTGGCTACTATTTTTGTATTTTTAGTAGAGACAGTGTTTCACCATGTTGGCCAGCCTGGTCTTGAACTCCTGATCTAAAGTGATCCGCCCACTTCAGCCTCCCAGAGTGCTAGGATTACAAGCATGAGCCACTGCGCCCACCCAGGAAGCACTAATATTTAAGAATAAATGGTGAGGAAAAAAAATTGTCAAACTTGTGATTAATTTATCAACATTTGTAATAGATGCAAAAAATCAAGTAGAGAACAGAATATTGAGAGGAAAATAACATGAAAGCCAGAAATGGTTCGTAAGAATGAATGTGTTGTACCATCCTTCATTACTAAGATAACAAAGCAATTGACTAACCTTAATTATTTCAAGGGCACATCTCAAATGTTTAGAATTTAACTACTAGAAAAATAAAATATAATGTTTATATAATCTTCAAACCAAGAGAAGGAAGACAGAGGCGAGGGTAAAAATGACAGAAACAGAAAAAAAGGGTGGGGGGAAACAGAAAAATTAGGCTAAATAGAAAGTGAAATATAAGATGGCAGAGATGAAACCAAATACAAGAGGGATTTATTAAATAAAAATGGACTTGGCACTCACGAGACAAAAATTATCAGATTTGATTTTTTTAAAAACAGTACTTTTGCAATAACTAGTGGAACTGAAGGTACATACACTCTTTTGACACAGGAATTGCACGTACATATGTGCGTATGGGGCATGTACAAGAATGTTAATTGCCACATTGTTTGTAAGCACAGACGTAGTGGAGACCATCGAAATGCTGATCATCAGAAGCCCTGATTAATACATGGCGGGTTAGTTCACACAATGGAATGCCGTTCTGCAATTAAAATAAATGACCTAGCTAGAGCAACATCTATCAACATGGACTAATTTCAAAAAACATCACATCAGTTGGGAAAATCAAGTTGCAGAAGTATGCAGAGAATATCACATCATTTACAAAAAGATAAAACAATACTAGGTATCATTGAAAAACACAGGCACAAGAAGCCTAAAAATCCATTTGAAAATACTAAGAATAAGTTCCGATGGTTATTTCTTTGGGAAAATGAGAAGTGGTGTTAGGTAAGAATATGCAGAGCCTTCAACTGCACCTACATTTTCTCTTACTGAAATGGTAGGAATTACAAAATATAAGAAAAATTCTATAGGAAAAAGAGCAAAACACTTCAGACTAATTTTTTAGTTATTTTTGCAATCACTAAATATTCACACTAAACAAAGTTTGTTGGAAGATGCCTTGTGTTTATTAATAGTGAAGTGTTGTATTATTATACGTACTTTTCTGCATGGTTAAATTTTTTAATACTGAAAAAGTAACCAACTAAATAAATAATCTCAGAAGAAGAATGTAAGTTTAAAAAAATGGTTTAGTGTGATTACTAAGTTCAGAGAAAGGAAAAAAATGTAGTGCGTACCTAGTATGTGTCATGAATTTGCAAGGTGCCGTAATACAATGCTACACCTAGCATCGCTCTTGCCCTCAGGGCCTAAACTGCTGGGAAAGACATAATTTAATGTGATAGATGCAGTAAAAGAGGTAAGCACATGGCACTACAAAAGAAAACAAATATCTAATATAGTGGGTATTGAATAAATAATTGATGAATCACTGAAAAATACTGGGTGAGAAGGAAGCTGGTAGAAGTCAAATACGAACTGAAGCTTACACATTCCAGACGCTGAAGGATCAGAAAAATCTTCCATCAGTGCGGGGAAGTCAGCATGAAGAAGAAGACTAGTGGGTCCTGATCATTTTCTGACGTGGAAATAAAGCAGTCAAGCGGAGTGGCATGTGGGTGCGAGACAGGAAGAGTGAAAAATCATCAAGGATAAAGACGTTATATTGTGGCCCATCACCTGAGACCTAAATAGTAAATGAAAAGAAAATGCGTTGCTTTAGAAAAGCAGGACAGAGAAGACGCAGTGCTACTCATAAATTATGCAATCGTTCTCCTCAAGTACAGGTTTCGCGTTTTAGCTCATCAAAAACAATCACATTCAATCGTATTTCTGCCAAGTGACCAGCTAAGTGTCTGGTCCTATTTGGCCAGGGGTCAGGGACCCACTACTACACTTCCTGATTTCCTCCCACTCAGAGGGCTCACCAGTCCCAGCACAAGGGTCCTAAAGACTGTATTAGTGGCCTGTTGGCAATGATGCAGACCAAGTACATGCGGGCTCAGACCTAGAGTCTGTCAACAACACAACTAAGCCATACATTTATGTCACTTAAAAATCCAACAATAATCTACATTTTAAATGTATGTATAATTAGAAAATCGATTTTGTAGATAGTTTGATGTATGTATAATTAGAAAATCAATGTTGTAGATAGTTTGATACTAATTACATCAGTACTATGAATTTTAAAATGCTAATTTTATAAAAGCCATTTTTTCTGTCATTTTACTCTAGTGACACCTCTGCTTTTATTTAAAGTCTTCCAAGTACCCAGGAGATGCACGATGGTCCATCGGCTGGCTCCCGTTGTCACCCCTGGCACATTCACTTACCTGCATCCCACTCCCCACTGTGATTGCCACCTCAGCAAAGGTACACACTAGAGTCAAGATGTCCATTCACCCCAAAATGACACATAAAATCAAGTCATTACAGATAGAATCCTAGCAAGATCTTGGAAATGCAAAAATCCAAGATAAGCCAAAACAATTGTGAAGAAGAACAAAGTTAGAGGAATTATGTACATACATGCATGACACATATATATGGATTCTGTGTATATAGAAAGAGTGGGGCCGGGCGCGGTGGCTCACGCCTATAATCCCAGCACTTTGGGAGGCCGAGGCGGGTGGATCATGAGGTCAAGAGATCGAGACCATCCTGGTCAACATGGTGAAACCCTGTCTCTAGTAAAAAATACAAAAATTAGCTGGGCACCTTGGCGTGCACCTGAAGTCCCAGCTACTCGGGAGGCTGAGGCAGGAGAATTGTTTGAACCCAGGAGGCAGAGGTTGCGGTGAGCCGAGATTGCATCATTGCACTCCAGCCTGGGTAACAACAGCAAAACTAAGTCTCAAAAACAAAAGAGTGGTGGTGGTGTAAAATCACACATATTCAACAATGAGCAGCACAGAGAGTCCAGGAACAGCCCACATATATATAGGGATTTGATTTTTGGTGTCAGTGGAATTCAGTGGATAAAGGAGAGTCTGTTCAACAATGGATGCAAACTCAAAAGCTAAATTTATAAAATTACCAGAAGAAACCATAAGAGAAAAAAAATTATAAACTTCAATAGGTAACGTTTTATTACATAAGATAAAGAAAGAATTAACCATAGCAGAAAAAAAGTGATGCTAGGCTTCTTCAAAATTAAATATGTTCCATAAAAGACATCTTTAGGAAAATGAACAGGAAAGCCAAAGCATGGGAGAGAATATCTGCAGTGTCTACATCCTACCAAAGACTTGCTTCCAAAATATAAGGAAAAAAATTTTAACTAATAAGAAACAATTCCGTTTTCAGGATGATCAGAGGTCCTACCACATGCTCACAAAGGAAGACATACACGGTGACCAAGAAGCTAATCAAAAATTTTTCAGCATCATTAATCATCAGGGATATGTAAACTAAATCATGAGATACTGCAACACATCCACGAGAATGGCCAAACTTTAAAAAATACTAATACCAAGTATTGGTGAGAATATGAACCAACTGGAAATACCTTGCTGGTGGGAAGATAAGTGGTGTGGCAACTTTTGAAATAGTTTTCCAACCTCTTAAAGTGAAATAATTCTACTCCTGAGTATTTTCTCTGGAAAAGTAAAACATTTTCCGATGCAAAGACTTGTGCACAAATGTTCCTAACAGCTTTGTTCACATTAGCCCCAGAAAGGAAACAATCCAAATGTCCAAAACAGGTGAACGGACCGACTCTGGTGTATCCACACAATGGACTACTCAGTGGCATCAAGAAACGAACTTGTGATGCACACAGCGATATGGGTGAGCCTCAGAAACATAGTGCGAACCAAAATAAACCAGAGACAGAGGAGTAGGCACAATGCGATTCCATTTACATGGAATTCTTTAACCATCAAAACAGATCTGCAGTCACAGAAAGCACATCAGTCACTTTCGGGGAGAGGGAGTGGCAGGATAGTGGGGGACATGAAGGCAAAGTGGCACAAGGAAAATGAAGGAAAAGCTCTGAATCTTGGTCATGACGTGGTTACATGGTGTATACACGGGTCAAACCTCATGTAATTATACAATAAAATGGATGTGTTATGATGTATGTAAATTGTAGAGCTGACTTTTAAATGTCAACCATGGCAGGTGAAATGAAAAGGGTCGTGTTGAGCTCTGAGTTTATGGGAACCGCTACAGTAGCTACAGAAAAGGAAGGCAGGAACTGAATATTGGAAGCATAAAATAAAGGAATTTTACATGTATTAGAAGAAGGAGGAGGAAAAAAGAGAAAAAAAAAGAGAAAGGATCTGGAAGAAATGGATAAATTCCTGGACACTTGCCTCCTCCCAAGCCTAAACCAGGAAGAAGTTGAAACCCTGAATAGACCAATAACAAGGTCTGAAGTTGAGGCAGCAATTAAGAGCCTACCACCCAAAAAAATCCCAGGTCCAGATGGGTTCACAGCTGAATTCTACCAGACATACAAAGAGGAGCTAGTACCATTCCTTCTGAAACTATTCAAAACAATCCAAAAAGAGGGAATCCTTCCCAAATCATTTTATGAGACCATCATCATCCTGACACCAAAACCTAGGAGAGACTCAGCAAGAAAAGAAAACTTCAGGCCAATGTCCATGATGAGCATAGATGTAAAAATCTTCAATAAAATACTGGCAAACCGATTGCAACAGCACATCAAAAAGCTTATCCACCATGACCAAGTAGGCTTCATCCCAGGGATGCAAGGCTGGTTCAACATACACAAGTCTATAAATGTAATTCACCACATAAACAGAAACAAAGACAAAAACCACATGATTATCTCAATTGATGCAGAGAGGGCCTTTAACAAAATTCAACAGAACTTTAGGCTAACAACCCTCAGTAAACTAGGTATTGACGGAATGTATCTCAAAATAATAAAAGCTATTTATGAAAAACCAACAGCCAATATTATACTGAATGGGCAAAAACTGGAAGCATTCCCTTTGAAATCTGGCACGAGACAAGGTTGCCCTCTGTCATCACTCCTATTCAATATCATATTGGAAGTTCTAGCCAGAGCAATCAGGCAAGAAAAAGAAATAAAGCGTATACAATTAGGAAAGGAGGAAGTCAAATTGTCTCTGTTTGCAGACGACATGATTGTATATTTACAACACACCATCGTCTCACCCCAAAATCACCTGAAACTGATAAGCAACTTCAACAAAATCTCAGGATACAAAATCAATGTGCAAAAATTACAAGCATTCCTATACACCAATAACAGACTTAAAGAGTACCAAATCAAGAACGAACTGCCATTCACAATTACTACAAAGAGAATAAAATACCTAGGAATACAACTAACAAGGAACATAAAGGACCTCTTCAAGGAGGACTACAAAACACTGCTCAACGAAATAAGAGAGGACACAAACAGATGGAGAAACATTCCATGTTCATGGTTAGGAAGAATCAATATCAAGAAAATGGCCATACTGCCCAAAGTAATTTACAGATTCAACGCTATCCCCATCAAGCTACCAATGACCTTCTTCACAGAACCGGAAAAAACCACCTTAAACTTCATATGGAAACAAAAGAGAGCCCGTGTAGCCAAGTCAATTCTAAGCAAAAGAACAAAGCGGGAGGCATCACACTACCGGACTTCAAACTACACTGCAAGCCTACAGTAATCAAAACAGCATGGTACTGGTACCAAAACAGAGATATAGACCAATGGAACAGAACAGAGGCCGTGGAAGCAACACCACACGTCTACAACCATCCAATCTTTGACAAACCAGACAAAAACAAGCAATGGGGAAACGATTCCCTGTTTAATAAATGGTGTTGGGAAAACTGGCTACCCATGTGCAGAAAGCAGAAACTGGACTCCTTCCTGACACCTTACACTAAAATTAACTCCAGATGGATTAAAGACTTAAACCTAAGACCTAACACCATAAAAACCCTAGAAGAAAACCTAGGTAAAACCATTCTGGACATAGGTGTAGGCAAGGACTTCATGACCAAAACACCAAAAGCATTGACAACAAAAGCCAAAATAGACAAATGGGACCTAATCAAACTCCACAGCTTCTGCACAGCAAAAGAAACAGTCATTAGAGTGAATCAGCAACCAACATAGTGGGAAAAAATTTTTGCAATCTACCCATCTGACAAAGGACTGATATCCAGAATCTACAAAGAACTAAAACAGATTTACAAGAAAAAAAAAACAAATAAGCCCATTCAAAAGTGGGAGAAGGATATGAACAGACACTTTACAAAACAAGACATACATAAGGCCAACAAACATAAGAAAAAATGTTCATCATCACTGGTCATTAGAGAAATGCAAATCAAAACCACATTGAGATACCACCTCACACCAGTTCAAATGGTGATCATTAAAGAATCAGGAGACAACAGATGCTGGAGAGGATGTGGAGAAATAGGAACACTTTTACACTGTTGGTGGGAGTGTAAATTAGTTCAACCATTGTGGAAGACAGTGTCGCTATTCCTCAAGGACCTAGAAATAGAAATTCCATTTGACCCAGCAATCCCATCACTGAGTATATATCCAAAGGATTATAAATCGTTCTATTATAAGGATGCATGCACACAAATGTTCATTGCAGCACAGTTTACAATAGCAAAGACCTGGAACCAACCCAAATGCCCATCAATGATAGACTGGACAGGGAAAATGTGGCACATATACACCATGGAATACTATCTACTATGCATCCATAAAAAATGATGAGTTTGTGTCCTTTTTAGGGGCATGGATAAACCTAAAAACCACCATTCTCAGCAAACTGAGGCAAGAACAGAAAATCAAATACCACATCTTCTCACTGATAGGTGGGTTGATTAAGGAGAACACATGGACACAGGGAGGGGAGCATCACACACTGGGGTCTGTCGGAGGGAAATAGGGGAGGGACAGCAGGGGGTGGGGAGTTGGGGAGAGGTAGCATGGGGAGAAATGCCAGATATAGGTGATGGGAAGGAAGGCAGCAAATCACACTGCCATGTCTGTACCTATGCAAGATTTTGCATGTTCTTCACATGTACCCCAAAACCTAAAATGCAATAAAAAAAGGAAGAAAAAAGTTGTGGGGGCTCTTGACAGATAATGATTCTGTATGAAAGATATGAACAAAAAGGTTTATAAATACACAACAACAACAACAAAAAGATCAGGACTTTGATATGGAGAAAGCTGGGTTTCAAGTCCAGCTCTGTGTCTCACATGGGGAATGAATGAGGGAGCAAATTAATGTCGGTCACCTAAGCTTGTTGTTATGGACTGAATTGTATCCCTCCCAAATGCATCTGTTGAAGCCCTAACCCCTAGTGTCACTGTATTTGGAGACAGGGTCTTTATGGAGGTAATTAAGGTTAAATGAGGTCGTAAGGGTGGGGCCCTAATCCAATAGGAGTGGTGTCCTTATAAGAAGAAGAAGAGACAGCAGAGATCTCTCTCTCTGCATGCACAGAGAAGAGGCCATGAAGGGACATGGCAAGACGGTATTCCTAAGAGACAGCAAGAGAGGCCTCACGCGACACTAATCCTGACGGCACCTTGATCTTAGACTTCCAGCATCCAGAACTGAGAGAAAATAAATTTGTGTTGTTGCAGCCAAAAAAAAAAAAATGGCACTTCCTGAGACCCAGATTTCCCATTTGTCAATGAATTCTGAAGGGCTCCTTTCAGAGCAACAGCTTCTCAAAATAAGGAGATCAGGGAGGTGGCTGAGCAGTAGTTTTTTCTTCTGTCTCATTCCCCCAAAAATGAATAATAAAAATATCTGCTCATAATGAGAAAAAAAAAGAGAGAGAGAGAAAGGAAGAAGTGAAGAAAGGAAGAAAGATTTTTGGAGAATGGGAGAGTATTTCTGAATATTCACACTGTGCTCTCTCCCAGGAGGCCCTGAATTCTGAACCCCTGCATTTTTGGCTTGCAGGAAATAGCTGATGAGCTGTAGAGCATCATCAACTGTCTCTTTCCATAGCTGATACCACCAGGAAGTGTTTCTAAACCTGACATTCCCAACCAATGCTAAATCACCCCACACCAGCACCAAGATCACTTGCTAGATAAAGCTGAGATTATGGGGCATTTTTCTTGGCATTGAGACTGGTTATTCCAAAAAGACTCTTAGGAGCCTTGCAACTGAGTCAAGCCATTAAAACACGTCCGCAAGTATTATTTGAATCAAAGAACTACGTGCATTTTCATAACTGGCTCCCATATTCATTTCCAGAACCAGGAGATGGTCTTGCGTTCGGACGCCACACCCAAGCACCTCAGACATCTTTCCTCATTCCACAAATTGTAAATAGCAGTGAACTAGAAATATATACCGTAAAGTGGTAAAATAACAATTGAAAATCAAAAATCAGGACTAGGAAATTCAATTAGAATAGAGTGTCAATACCAGGTGGGAAAGCAAACTGCTTACATGCAGGCCATAATCTCCTATACCGATGGCGTGTTGGGCTGTGAGAGAACATAGAGAACGTAATTGTGAAAGAATTTTTCAATAGCGCAAAACTGAATCAGTATCTCAAAAAGAACAAAGCTGTTCCCAGCATTTACTTTAAAGTAACTCTCCCATGGGCCTTCACATAGAAGATACTGAGAAATAATAAACCACGCCTTAAATAGTGTTGCCATGCCACACGTCATGGGCTTTGCAAAGCTGTTTCTTAAAGTATTATTCAATTACATGTCACACACATGATACCAAAGCCCAATTTAACAAATTTCACTGTGAGAAAGGCAAGACAATGTTGTCCAATAAAAATTCCCTGAAAGTCATTGCAATAAGCTCATATTTACCTTATCCCTTCTCAAGTGTTTAGTAAAGAATTTTTTAATACATCATAGTGATAGCAAAAGAAACTCCTGCTCCACATTTCCGCCACGTATTGTTTCCTTTAAGTCTCCTTTAAGGTAGCCTCTCACTCCTACATGAACAACCATCCCAGAATGCAGTCAGAAATGCAGACAGAGTTGGTAGCAAAGATAAATCTCAAACCAGATGCAAGATTTTTATTCACGTTTCACTAGATTTTACAATAGGCCGTCGTGCTACGAGTCAGTATTTCCACTGGAAATAATGGCTTTCATCCAGGGTTCCGTGTGATGTTTTTTCCAGTAGTTACTAAGAACGAGCTATGTCTCTTTTCCAAGAATCTTTTCTTCTACAAGAAGAAAGAAAATGTTAGATACGTAGGAATTGGCCAGGCTCAATCCTCCAGGTAGCTCTAATTGTGCCCTTTATTCACAGTTCCTCACACCTGCTGCAGCAAGCTACCCCGTGGGAATCCAAACCCCACCAATCAGCTAAATGCACCTGTGTTGTCTCATTCTTTTGAAACTTGTGACAAGCTAGACTCATTGGCAACATTTCTTTAATTATAGCCTGATAGTTCTAGAATAAGCAAACAAACACGAAATTAAACTGTCTAGAAGTGCTCCTACTGCAATGCAAATGTACAGATTCACTCTTCTAGCAAAAATGTATTTAATTCTTAGTATAAGCAGGCCTCATGTTAGAGGATTATAGGTTAGATGCAAACTCAATAAGATCCGGTCCCTGTCCTGAAGTTTCTTAGAGTGTACGGTTGATGAGACACCTGATTCCGGTGAGAGGTATCAGATCCTTATCCATCATCTTCTTGGATCTGGGTATAGTCTTATTGGTGGAATGGAAGGCAAGTCCATTTTCATCATCTTTGATGATGTAGCAGATGTCAGGGACTGCATAGTCTACTTTCTCTAGAGCAGTGTTTTATCAACTTCCGTCCTTTAAGTGTGTTACAATTTTGGCAAATCCATATGCCATGTATCATGTCCTATTACTTAACAATTTACTCTAAATAGACTAAATTTTGGTTTAAATATTTCAAAAGGAAACTTTCTATCATTACGAAAAATGAAAAACAGAACCCCTGCCATAAATGCAGCCTCATTATAAAAACGAACACAATGGAAGCCAAATTATATTTTATTTAAAAATTAAAATTAAAAACCGAATACGCATAGCAATACAATTAGTCATTTCATAAGAACACACAGCATAAAACAAATTGCTCAATGTGGAGGATAAAATCATTTCTAATCAGCAAGCTTGTTTCTTTTTCCCAATTGCCACTAGTACTCAAATCTCTATCACATTATTCACCTAAGTGAATTTTAAATGTCTTTTTAACTTCTGATTTATAGTGGGTTTAAAAGAATAAAAAGATTGCAGAGCCCCCAGAAATTACTCAGCAAGGTGCACTCACTGGCACAGCCTCTAGACCTTCCAGGCCTGAAAAGAGAAAACTTAGATTCGGGTGGCTGCTGAGAAGCCCACGGGGCAGTTAAAATCCAGGGGCAGGGAGAGATTAAAAGAGAGTAGCAGGGGAAAGAGAGGAAACTGGGAGAAAGGAGCTCAGACCTCAAAATCCCACATGTTTACCAGGAATGGCTGGAGAGACTGGAGAGACTCTGTGATTATCAAGTTCACAGTGACCAGTGAGGCTGTGACACTGTGGCTGATACTGAAATTATAGCCCTACAGTTCTTTTAGCAGGTCTTCTAGACAGCAACCTCCTGGCATCCTGACTCCAAATTGTCCTGACCAGCACCATGCTCAAATCACTCACCTGCCCAAGATCCTTCATGGGCTCCCAGGGCTCACAAACTCCATGACGAACAGCCCAGCTCTCAACTGCAGCCCTGCAGATTCCCCTCCATGGGTTGGTCTTAGAAGGAGGATGGATTCCCAGGGCCTCAAGAACCATTCCCTCCCTCCTTATGGTACTTGACTTCTTATCCAAGACCCATACACTGGGTCACAACATTTCCATCCCAGCCCTGACAGGGAGCATCTTCCTCTCCCTTCTCTACTTGTTCCAGTAGAACCTGTTCTTTAAAACCAGGTCCCATCCTGTCTCTTCCATGTGTCTTTCTCTAAGCGTTTCAGCCTCAGTGCCTGCTTTCTCCCTGAAACGCTAAATAGCTGCTCTGATTGGTACCACTGGTAGAGCACACAGCACAACTGCTTGGTCTGGCTGCCCTTCTCAGTGTCAATGAATTGCCTTTCCAATGAGGCTGTAAGGAAATCAGGGACAGGGACCATGTTTTATACATCTTTGCATCTTACACACAACTTACACCTAGCATGAATTGACTTAATGTTTGCATGTGACTGCAGCCACATGGTACCAAGACCTCCTCTACCTGCTCAGACACCAGCTGGCCCACAGCAGCACAGACCCACAGGGGAGCCCTTGTGAATGTGAATTTCTGGAAGGAGTTGGGAAGCAGGATTCTTTGGCTGGTTCTGATGGAAAAGTTGAGTTCATTTTGGGTGGCAAAATCAAAGAAGAAACTTTCAAGTTGTCTTAGGAAGGTGAACTACTTAGGTACACAGATCTTAAAAGGGCTGCCAAAAAGTTCCTTAAACCAAAAATACCAAATTGTGAGCTACTCCTGTGCCAAGTTCTTATTTCTTCTGTGGGTTCTTATCAGAGACACAAGACCCTATGCCATTTTTACAGCAGACAGCCACAGTCCCATGACCAATGAGAGCTATCCGGTGACCACAGTGACCTGTGTCCTTCCAGGGATGAAGGAAGGGAAGTCCAGTGCAGCAACAGTTTAATAAACTCACCTGAGACAGGCTGGCAGCTTACGCAGCTAAAGCCCATCTTAAGAAGTCATTTAATCATGCCCTGGCTCAAAACAGAGAGGCTGCTGTAATATTTCGTCAGACCAACTCTGAA
Source organism: Sapajus apella (assembly GCF_009761245.1). Lineage (NCBI taxonomy): Eukaryota > Metazoa > Chordata > Mammalia > Primates > Cebidae > Sapajus > Sapajus apella. The sequence goes on from NW_022437054.1 coordinate 3,766,796, forward strand.
TAAGCTGCCAAAAAGAAAATCAAATGGCTCAGGAGATTGACTATTCTTTAATTTAAAACTTTCCCTGTTTCAAAATCACTATAAAATCAAGTGGCTTTCGTCATCCTGAAAATGCCAGCCCTTCCTTGGCGTATTGTAGTTGGCTTCCCATTACACCGTAGATCTACGTGTAGATTCTCATTTCCTCCGTTTAGCTCCTTTGTCACACCCTCCAAAATACATTGGTCTCCTTGTCTCCTCTGCTCCATGCAGAAAATTTGACTCACTTGCCCTTTCACCTGACCAATCTGCTCCCAGACCCAAGCTTGGCTTCAACCTGATCTGAACCTCCAAATACCACTGCCCTCACTGCTGGTGTTCCCTCCTCACATTGACAGGACTCCTCCGAAGCCCCTTCCTCCCAGGAAATCCACCTGGGTGGAGAAATGGAGATGGTTCCCCTTGGAAAACAGACATATCAGGGTTCTCTTTAATGGTGAGCGTCCTTTCCCAGATGCAGCACAGGAGTCAGGGGCTCCCATACCACATCTTCCCTCCCACAAAGCAATAGTCCTGCCATCCCAGAGCATGTCTGTTCACATTCCTCCCAAGCATTCAAAATGAGAGCTAATTAACTTGGAACAAAGTAGGAACAGAATTCTCTTCTCCTAGCTAGGACTTCTTATCCTCTTCTTTCCAGATCTTCTGAAGTTTCCTAAACTCCCAAAGACTTTCATTCCAACTACTTTGTGGCTGTTAAACTAATAAGAATAAGGCTGAGACAGAAAAAAGAGAATGGGGAGAGGGGACTTATGTTCTTGGCAGCACAATCATTAGAGCGAACCGGCAACGAACAGAATGGGAAAAAAATTTTGCAATCTACCCATCTGACAAAGGGCTAATATCCAGAATCTACAAAGAACTAAAACAGATTTACAAGAAAAAAACAAACACACCCATCCAAAAGTGGGAGAAGGATATGAACAGACACTTTACAAAAGAAGACATACATGAGGCCAACAAGCATATTAAAAAAATGCTCGTCACTGGGCATTAGAGAAATGCAAATTAAAACCACATTGAGATACCATCTCATGCCAGTTAGAACAGTGATCATTAAAAAATCTGGAGACAACAGATGCTGGAGAGGATGTGGAGAAACTGTGGAGATGTGGAAAGGAATGCTTTTACACTGTTGGTGGGAGTGTAAATTAGTTCAACCATTGTGGAAGACAGTGTGGCGATTCCTCAAGGACCTAGAAATAGAAATTCCATTTGGCCCAGCAATCCCATTACTGGGTATATATCCAAAGGATTATAAATCATTCTATGATAAAGACACATGCACACGTGTGTTCACAGTGGCACTGTTTACAATAGCAAAGACCTGGAATCAACCCAAATGCCCATCGACGATAGACTGGACAAGGAAAATGTAGCACATATGCACCATGGAATACTATGCAGCCATAAGAAAGGATGAGTTCGTGTCCTTTGTAGGGACATGGACGAATCTGGAAACCATCATTCTCAGTAAACTGACGCAAGAACAGAAAATCACACACTTCATGTTCCCACTTATAGGCGGGTGTTGAACAATGCGAACACATGGACACAGGGAGGGGAACATCACGTGCTGGGGTCTGTTGGGGGGGCCAAGGGAGGAACAGTAGGGGGTAGGGAGGTTGGGGAGGGATAACATGGGGAGAAATGCCAGATATAGGTGACAGGGGGATGGAGGCAGCAAACCACATTGCCATGTGTGTACTTATGCAACAATCCTACATGATCTGCCCACGTACCCCAGAACCTAAAGTACAATAAAAAAAATTTTTTTTAAAGAGGCACCAGCCTCCCTCAGGGCCCATGATCGTTGCTCCACCCAGGACTGGTCTGCCATCACTACAGAAGTGATTAATAAGGATTTAGGGGCAACAGAGCTGCCACCAGTTCTTTAATCACCCTCAAGCATCCTAAATGGCATAACTACATGAGATGTTTCACCAATTACGATCAGCAATTATGCAGGCAGTGAGAGGCTCTAGGGCAATCACCCCGATGTGAAAGGTGGCTGCCTCACAGCTGAGGAGGAACACTCGCTCCCACTTTTGGACTGGGAATAAAAGCTCTTGCCATCTAATTGGAACAGCAGGGGAATCAAGGTGGGTAACACATGGTTCCCCAAGCAGGATGCGAACCAGCATGCCTTCCTACTCTGGAGGGAACTGGCTCCCTCGCTTTGGAAGTGATGCCTTCTTGATAAGCTCAAACCAAGGAGGCTAATGGAATTAATCAGAAAATATAACCTTTATATTAAACACTACTTACTCTGACTTCCTCATTTTCTTTTTAAAAACTCATCATTCTCTAACTTTAGTTATGTGCTTTCTCCATGTTCAGAGGAGTAACATTTTTCTTCTTCTAGACACCAAGTGAAAGTGTGGAATAAATGCCCTGTGCAGAGGAAATCCATATGGCACAGTGACTTTGGCACAGAATCCGCAGTTCTCTGCAGCTTGATCTCCTGAGCCCTCTGGGCCTGTAAAATAACAGTTAAATTTTCATCCTCTTCTGTTAAATTCTCACATTAGGTCACAGTCGCTATTTCTAAAGGCTCTCAGTTGCCTCTCAGGGTGACCCTGACACGCCCGTCTTCACATAACCCAACCCACGCAGTGACCAATAAAATAGGAAAATGCCAGCCATCTGATGTCCATGGAAAGAAATTCTCGGAGCAGTGCAACCGGGAACCGTGGAGATCATGTCATCTCAATCTATGCCATTCCCAGCAAAAGGGAAATTTCACCTCCTCAGAGAAAAAATGGGGTCAGAAGAATTTTAGGAGTCCCTCTTTGAAATAGTGTTCCTGAAACGGAGGAGCCGCCTCCGCATTTTCGTCCCATTAGTATTAACCACGTCATTCCCCATCTTGACTGACTTTCTTATTTGGAGCACGTTGGCCAAGCCATGAGTGTGAATCTGGAGAGAGACAATATGGGCTTTACATGGAGGTTTGTAATGTATACTTTTGGAGTTTTGTTGTTTTTTTGTTTTGAGACGGAGTCTCACTCTGTCACCCAGGTGCAATGGCACTATCTCAGCTCACTGTAACCTCTGCCTCCTGGGTTCAAGTGATTCTCATGCCACAGCCTCCCGAGTAAGTGAGATTACAGGCACTTGCCATCGTGCCCGGCTAATTTTTGCATTTTTGTGGAGACGGGGGTTTCACCATGTTGTCCAGGCTGGTCTTAAATTCCTGACCCACCTACCTTGGCCTCCCAAAGTGCTGGGATTACAGTTACTGGCATGAGCCATCATGCCTGGTGTAATAATGTACACTTTTTAATTCATGTATTTATCTTCATAATAAACATTTTCATTTCAAGTCACATCTTTATAAAATTTGCTTAGAAGGATAAATGTCTAAAATTTTCATACCACTTCATAAGGTTTTGGCCTTGTTCTTCCACAAATTCTGTGTCATCCTTAAAATGTTAATGCTTCACTTATGGTAGGAATCCATTTGCTTCTCCTCTCACTAAATTAGCTTCTTCATTAGCAATATGCAAAATGACACCTCCCTCCCCTTCCTTTTTTGAGGAGTTATTAAAAAGAATGGAGTGATATAATGCTTGTACTAGCAATTCCTTAAAGGAAGACACAGGAAAACATACTGCGTCGTATCAGTCCATACTGGTAATGGTGATGAAACACTCAAACGTTACTGACAAAAGGCAAGAAGGTTTCTGCCTCCTGTGTTTCCTAGATTCAGCACATACATGAGTGGCAATGGTGCACAGGTGTTTAGAAAGAAACAGAAATTGAAAACAGGGATATGCCAGTTCACTTTACTAAATTAGGAAATTGTTTTGTAGGAATTATTTCGTAAGAAAGACAGAAAAAATAAACATCATCTTCGGGAAGTGGTGGTATATGTGCAACAATTATCTGGCCACCTGAGAACTAAGCAAAGTCTCTAATTGATTTAACTTCGTTGAAAAAAATTATCTCACACGTTTGGAGTTCAGCCTTATTGAGCACAGTGCAGTCAATATTGAATTCACCTTTTCCAAAACTTTTTTTCTTTTTTGAGACAGAGTCTCACTCTGTCACCCGGGCTGGAGTGCAATGGTGCGATCCCGGCTCACTGCAACCTCCACCTCCTGGATTCAAGCGATTCTTCTGTCTCAGCCTCCCGAGTAGCTGGGATTACAGGCACGCACCACCACTTGAAGGAAGCATTAGTGCTTATAGAACTGGTGGTTTTATAGTATAAATGTAGGATGTATCAGAAATTACCTGATTCTTTCCCTCTCCCACAGCGTATGTTAAAAGATATTTTTCATATGCATTTGTCTATTTCTCACTGAAAAAAATTAGACTATGGTTAAGGAAGTAATGTAATATTAAATGACATAACAATACAAATGCTTAGAGAAGACAATTGCCTCTGTTAACCTAAGCAGGGCCCTCATTCCCATATATGTGGTGAGTTACAGTTTAAGAGGGACCAGGGCTTAAGATATTAGACAGCTCAGATGACATTAGACAACCCCAGACTGCCATGAGTGGCTCAGCTGATCCCAGGAAGCACGTGTAAGAGTGCTTCATTCAATGCAATTTCACGAATGTGTATTGTGTTTCTGCAAAAATGAGCAGGACACTGGGGCAGCAAGATGTCACAATCTCTGAAATGCAGATGTGCACATCTAATGGAAAAACACAGCTGAAACAGGTAATCGTAGACAACGTGATCCAGTTTTTTTAAAAAATTGCAAAATCTGAGTATGCAGGCGAACCCAGGCTAGCCTTTCCCGGGGAATAAGGAGAAGGTAGAGCAGAGGAAAGAGTATTTGATTTACAGCTCAATGAGCAAAAGATCACTAGGAAGTGAAGAAGGGCTGAGGATAGGGATATTCCAGGCAGAGGAAATACATGTGCAGGGCCAACTCCTAAAACCCCCTACCAGCACCACTTCTCCCACAACCACCATCGATTGGACGTCTGCTCTGTGCCTATCACTGTTCTAACATGCACTTTCTTGTTTCTCCTCCTAGCAACTCTGGAAGGTACAAACAAATACTCCCATTTACAGATGAGAAAGCTGTATTGAAAGGGTGCATGCAATTTGCAGGAGGGCACAGCTAACAAGGAGTGAGAGAGAAATGCTAAAGCCTGCTTCTTGCCAAAATGCTCACCACTGTTCACCATGTGGTACTACAGAGAACAAACCAGCAGTACTCAAACATCCCTCAAAATACACTGGGCGGCATTTATTCCTTTTTAAAAAACAAATCAGAACTGGTTTACCTACATACATATAGATGAATGGGTTACATAATGATAGATGGAAAAAGAGATATTTATAATGTGCACAGTGAGGTATACTGTATATGAATTACCTCAGTGTCTATTTCAATGAACCTTGAGAGTTGCATATACTCATGTAACTGTAAGCCAAACCAAGACATGGAACACTTCCATCACCCCAGGAAGGTCCCTCGTGCCCTTCTGTCAGCCCCTCTGCCCCCAGGAATGATTTTCTGCCGTTTGTCACCATAGCTGCTTTGCCTGTTTTTGTATGACATATAAACGGAATCACATGTAATTGTGTGATTGAAACAAAATTCTATTTCGTTTCCAATACCGTTTACTTAACGTAACATTTTTGAAACTCATTCACTTCGTTGAACATTACCAGTGGCCTTCTGTTTTCTCACAGAGTAGCATGTCATGGCATGGGTACACCACAATTTGATGATCCATTCCTGTTGGGATGGACATCTGGGCTGTGTCCAGTTTGAGGGCATTACAAATAAGGCTTTTTATGGGCATATTTCTATTTTTCTTGGATAAGTATCCAAGAGTGGGACTTCTGGGTCATGGGATGGATGTTTAGCTTGGTAAGAGTGTATTCGTCTTCTAGTTGTTAGTACCATTTCACAATCCCTCAAGCAGTGTCCAGCAGTCCTGGCTGACCCATATTTTTATCAGCTGTGGTGTTAGTCTCTTGATTTTAGCCCTTCCAGTTGTGTGTGAAGTGGTATCTCACTGCAATTTAATTTACATTTTCTTGATGGCTACGATTGTTGAGCACCTTTTCATGTACCTAACGATTATTCAAACATCCTTTTTTTGTGTACTGCTTCAAATCTCTTGCTTGCTCTTATTGGATTTTCTTTTTTATCACCGATTTGTAATAATTCATTACATCTTCTGGATACAGGTCCTGTTAGACCTATGTATTGTAAACATTTTCTCCTAGCCTGTGACTTTCTTAACAGGGCCTTTATGAGGAAGCATGTATATTTTTTATGAAGCCCAGTGGGTGTTTTTCAATTTTTGTGAAGCTTCTAGTCAGTGTTTTCCATGTGCTCTACAAGACATTTTTGTCTACCACAAAGTCATGAAGATATTCTCCTATGTTTTCATTTTTTTGTTTGTTTTATTTTGTTCGTTCCTGAGACTGGGTTTCACTCTGTACCCCAGGCTGGAGTGCAGTGGCATGATCTCGGCTCACTGAAACCTCCGCCTCCCAGGCTCAAGCAATCTTCCCACCTCAGCCTCCCTAGTAGGCGGCACTACAGGCATGCACCACCATGCATGCCACCATGCCCAGCTGATTTTTGTATTTATAGTAGAGATGGGGTTTCCCCATGTGGCCCAGGCTGGTCTCAAACTCCTAGGCTCAAGCAATCTGCCCCCTTTGGAGTCTCCACTGTGTTTTCATTTAGAAGATTTATGATTCTAGCTTTTACGACTAGTTCTATGATCCAGTTAGACTTAAGTTCTGTGTATGAAGTAGAGGTTAATGTTTTTCTCATACAACTATTCACCTGTTTCAGCACCATTTGCTGAAAAGACTTTCCTTTCTCTATTAAAATGCTTTGAAATTTTTGTCAAAAATTAATTTACCACATCTGCTTGGTTCTAATTCTGGTCTTTCTATTCTGTTTTATACATGTATTAATCTATCTATATATTCATGTAATATTAATTTTCTAATTGTGGCTTTTAGTATGTCTTCAAACCAGGAAGTGCAATTCTTCCAACTTGGCTCTTCTTTTTCAAGAGTGCTCGGCTTAGTCTAAATGCTTTGTATTGCCATTTAAATTTTAGAATCACACTTATCAATTTTTATCAAAAAATTAAAAGCCTCTGGGAATTTTAATGGAATTATAGGAATTTTATAAAACATTTAATAGAAATATTTATAGAAAAAAATTTAAATTTTCTATAACATAGAAATTTTTATTTTATGGAAATTTTTAATAGAATTATGGGAATTTTATAAATATTGCATTGAATCCACAAATAATTTGAAGGATATGTTTATCTTATAATAGTAAGTCTCCCAATTGATAAGCATAGTGTATCTTTTCATTTACTTCTGTCTTTCTGAACTTCTCTCAGCAATACAGGTTGAGTATTCCTTATCCAAAATGCTTGGGACCAGAAGTGTTTTGGACTTCAGATTCTTTTGCAGTTTGGAATATTTACATATACATAAAAAGATATCTTTGGCATGGGACCTGAATCTAAACACAAAATTTATTTATGTTTTAGATATACCTTAAACACATAGCCTAAAGGCAATTTTATATAATATTTTAATAATATTGTGTATGAAACAAAGTTTGTGCACAGTGGACCATCAGAAAGCAAAGATGCCACTCACTCCCCCACCTATGAGAATGATCTGTACTTGCCAGCACCATCACTCCTGACTCTGAATTTAGATGCTACCAGTAAGCAATCAGTTTCTTACACCTCTTCACACATAAGTACTTGAGAGTAAAATATATGACATATCATTAATACAGTAGAAAAATAATATGTCCAGGGCAAGGCAATAGCACCGTGGCATCATCAGAAGGCCTGTATCAGCTGCAAACGACGGCAGGCCCGAAGTGTCCACCTACAGTGCTGTGTTTTGATTAAGCAGCTGTTATGCACTGTGTTTTATTTTTATAGCTGAGAAGAAACATGAGAAGCAGTTGAGGGACCAAGAAGGGGGTCTTCTAGGGCTGAGGAGGCGCTCTGCTGGGTGGCTTTTTAAAAACACTTTCCTCAGAGTCATCTGCCTCATTAACAGCTGTTTTTACCTTAGAAATCTCTCTTTGGTTTTATAAATTGACTTGATTTTTGTTCTGCTACGGACGCACACCACTGTAGGTCTTCAATTAGTTCATCATACGTTTTTACCACGTCTTCTGTAGGCACGTCTTCGGCACTTTTAACAACGACATCTTCATCGTCACTGTTGCTGTGATCACCTTAATTCAGAATCCCGTCAGCTATTTCGCTATCAAGTCAATGAGTGAACAACTGGAGCCTGTTTTCTATGTTCTCTGATATCTGCTTCTTCTAGCTTGCTGACGGACTTGGAAGGCATATGTTTTTGCATATGTGATAAGGTTAGACATCATTTTTTCTCAGTTGATAGATGGAATCCAAAGTCACCGTTCTGTCAGTCATCAACACTGAGTCTAGTCCAGGCTGGGGTTGTGCTGGGCATGCATGGCTGTGTCTTTAGAGCTCCACTGTGTTCCAAGCACTGGTAATGGCACCTACAGCACTCTCATGCTGGACTCCTTTCACACCCACACTGTTCACTGCTGCTAGGATGCTACCCCAGAAAGTGTGTTTATATGTACTCTTCATTGATCTAAGGATAGCCTGGTCATATGGCTGAATTAATTAAGTCACATTTGGGGAAAAGCACATGCTATAAACATTTTGTCATGACAGCTTCAGCTGAAGGATCAACAGAACAGCTGACAAGGAATAACAAAGTTTGTAGCATCATCCAGCCCAGTTTTCCTGCAGTGAGCAGGAGCTACGGGGACAAGGTATTACTGAAACCAGTCAGAAAAGATGTCTCTCATAATCCATGCCTTTTTATTAGCGTAATAAGAGACTGGTCAGGAAGTCACTCCTTGAACATAGAGAAAACACAAGTTTTTGTCTGTCTTAACAACTTTACACTATGCGTGCCTGCTGCATCAGCACTTCCCAGCTCAGTTATTCCGTCCTTGGGATCCTTACTTTCTATAGGGTCTATCGCATCTATTGTAGACAGCATCTTTCTGGAGCAGTAACACCAAAACAGATTTTTCATCAGCCTTATAGACTTGCTCTGGGGCCATGCTCTGGGGCCAGATTTTCATCAGCAATTACTTTGGCAAACTCATCAATGAATTTCTCTACTGCTGTATGATCAGTAGATGTTTTATCACCAAAAACCTTTAAAAACTTAATGCTGTGTCTTTTCTTAGATTTCTGTGACCAGCCTGTTGAATAGTCTCAGTTCTCTTCAGTTTCCGGTTCATCACAATAGATTTTTGCTTGTTTCATGATCAGCACGCCCTTTAAGCGCATGTATTCACTGCAATACTGACAAATCCACTCTTTTAATACATAATCAAGTTCTTCAATTTTTTTTTATCATATGTATGGTTTTTCTATTTTTCTTAACTCTGTTCATCCTTTTCAACATACAACTTCAACAGGTTACCCTCTGTTTCACCAGGTCATGTATGGTGGCCATTCCAACCCTCACTCTTCTGTAAGATGTTTCACAATGACACTGCCATCTAGTTTCTCTGACAGCTTGACTTCCTGAACTACAGAGAAATAAAAATGCTTCCTCTTTTTCTTACCACTGTTACCCAGAAGGGTAATTGCCGCCCTTGTTGACGCTTTCAACATCTTTACAGCACAGTGCAGAGAATAAGCAAAAAAACACACAGTGAGTGATGCACACAGGTCTTGGCCCCATGTAGGGCCTCGTGAGGAACCTGCTGCTGGCGCGTCCAGCCCACACATGCGCAGTCTTGTCACACTTTGTGGGCATGCTCGTCTGGGGGACTAGGAGCATGTGCAGAAGAGACACGTTGCTGCTAAACAGGCCTGGGGGTGTCTTTTTTTCCCTTGGAGATGCTGGAAACTGCATCTGCATTTCAATTGTGACCCATCACAAAAGGTCAGGTGTGGAATTTCCCACTTGTCACGCCAGCATTCAAAGAGTTTTGAATTTTGGAGCATTTGGGGTTTTAAATTTTCAGATTAGGGATGCTCAGCTTGTATTTTATAGTTTTTAGTGTAGAGGTCTTAACTTTTTATTATTTTGATTCCAAGGAACTTAATTATTTTGATGCTATCGTAAAAGGCAGATTTAAATTTCATTTTCTAATTGCTCATATAGAAACATAATTGCTGGTATATAGAAACATAATTGATTTTTGTATGTTGACCTTGTATAATGTGACATTTTAAAATTTATTTATTAAATTATGTAGGTTCATTTTGGGTAAATTCTTCTGAGTTTTCTAACTCATAGTCATGTAATCTGCAAATAATGACAATTTTATTTCTTTTTCAGACTTCATACTTTTTATCTGTTTTTATCACTTTTTTGTGCTGGCTAGAACTTTCAGTACGATGTTGAGCAGGGGTGATAAAATCAATCATCCTTGTCTTGTTCCAAATCCAAGGGAGAAAGCACTCCATATTTCACCATCAAGTACATGTTTGCTGTGGGATTTTTGTAGATACTTTTTTAAAATTAAGAAAATTGGGCTGGGCGCAGTGGCTCACGCCTATAATCCCAGCACTTTGGGAGGCTGACGCAGGTGGATCACGAGGTCAAGAGATCAAGACCATCCTGGTCAACATGGTGAAACCCAATCTCTACTAAAAATACAAAAAATTAGCTGGGCATGGTGGCGTGCGCCTGTAATCCCAGCTATTCAGGAGGCTGAGGCAGAATTGCCTGAACCCAGGAGGTGGAGGTTGCAGTGAGCCAAGATCACGCCATTGCACTCCAGCCTGGGTAACAAGAGCGAAACTCCATCTCAAAAAAAAAAAAAAGTTGTCTTTTCCCTAGTTAGCTAAAAAGTGTGTTTTTTACTCATAAAAAATCTTGTCATGTACTTTTTCTTCATCTGTTTAGCTGATTATATTTTTCTGTGGCAAATTATACTGATTAATTTTCAGATGTCACACCAACCTTACAGTGCTGAGATGAATGCCACTTGTTCATTATGCATCACTCTTTTTTTAAAATATTACTCCCTGCAGCCTGGTAATACTTAATGAAGGGTCTACCTACGTTCCTGACAAACACTGATCTACAATTTCTTTATCTTGCAGTACCTGTCAGGATTCGATATTGGGATTGCCCTAACCTTACAAAATAACCTGGATGGTACTCTCTAATCATTTGCTTTCTGAATCTGTGTAAGACAGGGATTATTTCATATTTTACAAATTCTAAAACGTACATTTTAACACTTCTGAAATTAGAATGGTGTTTATGACCACAGGCCAACATAAAGGGCTTTTCTCAGTCATACCCCAAATGCTGTTATGCCATAAAAACTGATGGCACCTTAACAGCCGGAAATATAGGATTAACGTAAGACGCCTATCCTTTAAAGTAAAACTTCTCCTCTTAGCAGATATTTTTATCCTTCAACTTTTGCAGTAGATGGCCAAAAAATAAGATTTACACATATATCTGGGGGGATGTGTATGCATACATACATACAGATCTTGTTTTATAATTTATAAATGTGAACCTCCCCAGAAACATTTTAATAGTATCTTTCTGATAATAAATTTGTTGTTTATTAAAGAATTTTTAAAATGAGAAAACATAAAAAATAAAAATACCACATCTTTATCACACAATATGCTATTCTTAGTATTTTGATCAATTTCCCTTCAATCTTTTGACATATGTATGATTTGTGTGTGTCTGTGTGTGTGTGTGAGAGAGAGGGAGAGAGAGAAAGAAAGAGAGACAGAGAGAGGGAGAGAGAGAGAGAGGTATTCACGTATGTGCGCAGATTAATTGGAATTACAGATCCATGCCCTAAGTTAGGGGAGTGGACTAGGAAGAAAGATACCTGGGAAACTGTATCATGCTCATAAGAGTTAATCTGGAGACCTGGGCATCAACTTGAAAAAATGAAGATGAAATGGGACATAGGTAAGTAACAGCCCCTGAAGTAAAAGCAAATGAAATTATTCCGCATGCCTCCATAAAGTGTGTGGTAATGAAGGGTGACTAGCAATTCTAGTCATTTTTTTTTAATTTAGCTAGCCTTTGAAGTAGATGAGCAGTACCACCTTGCAAAGGAACAAACAAGTTCTCTGGATTATACAGAACTCATAAACATTAAATACACTTCCAGTATTAAAGCTCTCTGTAGGCCTGCTGGTGCTAATTTTTTCCTGTCACAAGTCTGAGTCTAAGTTATGGGGAACTGGAATTAAACAGGCTGCTCCAGAATCTAGGTTTGCCAGATCTGATTCTTAGTCTACGAAGTTCTTGCCTCTGGCTAAGTGGTGGCTGTTCTGACATGCTTCCCAGTGACTCATCCGTCACGTACCCCGGGCACAAAGGAGGAGCATGGTCTGTGGGCTCGCCGCCTAAACTGTAGTGATAAATGGGTAGCGTTTGCTTTGATCTTCCAATGCTGTGCGTTTACGAGGTTATTCAACGTTGCAAGCAATGGACTTAAAAGGTAGACATTTTGAAATAGCTTTAAAACATTCCACAATTTTTGACATTGTAAGAGAATGTCAGTGCAGATATCCGGCTGGTATGAAGGTATTTGTTTTGAATCCTAAGGGAAATTCTTTTTACTTACTATTCAGTTATCAAATTAGCAAATAATCATCTCATAAGAGCAGCCATGGGAACTTGCTTCGCACTGTGAATGTGGTAGGATTCTGACCGCTGAAAATACCTTTGACAACTGTAGTGCAAATGGATGGGATCTAAAACATCCGATCAGCATAACCTACCTGGGGCGAAGGGAGACTTGAAGAGGATCCTGTCTTACACGACACATCAGTAATACTCCACAATGTCAAAACCACAGTCATCATAAAAATTACACCCAGCAAGAGCGGTCTAGGTGAACACCCTCACAGCTCCATGGCCGCGATAGCAAGGGAATGGCAGAAGGGCGTGAGGATTAACAAGACCATCCAAGGCTAGAGTAGTAAGTGCTAGAGTAATGTCATCTATTTCTGGACCCAAAGTAGATTTCTAATTTACTTTGGGAATCATTTACAGAGATGGGCAGTGCATTCTCTTAGGTGCAACTGGTCTCAGGGGACAATTAATTAGTAAACCAAATAATGTCTTTGAAATTATTTGTCCGGTTCAAGAAAACCAGAGATACCACCACCTCTCAGTTGTAAAGGCAAACCAAATTTAAGGATAGAAAGTCCAAATGCAAAAGAAGGCTCACCTGATGGGTGACTCCAGGAGCCCTTCCTCCATCATCCTCCGTATAACAAGCATCATAAGTGAGAGGAGCTGCCCTGGGAAGTCCCACCGGAGAAATGAGTTTGCCAGGGGAAATGACACTGGGTGACTACACTTGAGCATCCTTTTGACCCTTGGAGGACTTTTCCTGTGTTGCAGAAAATGATATGAACAAGAAAACCCATTGAATTCCAATGCATCCATTCAAAGAACATTTACTGTCTCTCCCAAGGCCCTGACAGTCTGGAGGGAGGTGGGAGGTGGAAATAAAGAAGAAATGCCCTCCACCCTTGAACAATTTCTCAGTCTCGGGCGACAGTCAGCATAATGGCCAAAAGCCTCATGGTTATTTCCATTTCTTTTTCTCATTTCTAATAAATGAACGGATTTATGGCTGGTATTAAACATTAATGGGGTAACTTTAGCTGCAGATAATTAGATCTTTCCATGATATTAACTTGACTACTTTGCAGATATGTCTCTGCAATTCCGCTTGATTGAATGTAGAAGTTTACGAATTAAAGATATCTTTTCATTTCATTTTAGTCACTTTGGCGTTCATTGCATAGTATCGCAGGTCTTTATCTTATTTAATGTGCTTTTGTGAGAGAATAAAACTATAAGATTAAGAGAGAGAAAAAGTGTCATCAATGCTTCCCCACACAAAAACTACAAAGCATCACTAATTTGTGTACATTTGTGACTCCTCGAAGTGCTCCAATCATTACTTCCAAATGAAAGAGAAAAAGCTCTTGACTGTTTCAAAGGTAGAATTTTTTTCTTCTTGCCAGTAATTCTGTCTGTTTACATTGTCAACAGCTGAAAACCTTTTATGGGGTCATTGCTCCTGTGAGCAGCAGCCTGAAATTACCAACAGCAAAGGCCATTTCTCTTCCGTGTCACCAAGCAGTGGGACACACAGGCGCATTCTCACCATTTGGCACAGAAAGAGGGGATTTAGTCACTCAGATTCTTTTCAGCACCTCTGGATGTGCTCTGAGTGTCTCTGACTCAACCCGGGATAAACATCGTCCCAGGTTTCTACAAGGGAACATGGCTAGTTATGTTCAAAATAGCTAAAAACAAAAATAATACGTGCAAGAGAATGTGGCATCATTCAAAGAGCTTAATGCTTTTTACAGATTTAAATATCAAGAGCAAATGAATTTTAATCCTAAAGAGGCTAATATTATATTAACATATACTTCAAACTACTGGGATCAAGGAAATATGATATGGCTTTTTAAAATCCTGAACAAAAGTCCAAGACAAAAGGCATGGAATCCTTAACAGAGAAATCAAGTTTTTTCAGAAATGGACAAAATTGAACATAACCTAGAAGCTACTCCCCACCCCCTTTCTAAAGGCTAAAAGAAAGATGCTATAAAGATGTTTTTGACATTTCTCATTTTTAAATATAAACACATTGATGTATTTTTAATACTCTAAAACAGATTAAAGAGAGAGCAATATTTTTAAAGGGTGGAATACTTTCTGCTAAAGTAAATAAAACAAAAGAGCTGTCCAGGAAGTCAAAAGTTATTATCCATGAGAAGCAGCATGTTTTTTTCATTACAGAAACAAGCAGGTCCAAATCCATCAGACATGTGATGTCCAAAGTCTGAGCCAGCGCTCATGGTTCTGCAGAGCTGCACATGGCGCTCTCCGTCCGAGGCTGTCCCCACTGCAGGACAGCCAACAGCCCACTGCTCTGGAAGCCAACGAAGGATGTTCACTACAGGCTTCAGGTGAAAAGAAGAATGTTTTTCTTCCGGCCCGTATTCCTACACTGCCCCTAAGCACACACGTATCTGTGCACACACACACAGAGCCACACACAGACACAGAGACACACAGAGATGTACACAGACACATGAAAGACAACAGAGACATACATACAGACACATACAAAGGCAAACACAGAGACACACATAGACATGGACACCTACACAGAGAAACACACAGAAACACAGACACACAAATATACACAGACACACACACACACACACACACACACACACACACACACACACACACA